>NC_071980.1:17648520-17701789 GCF_026283585.1 Hylaeus volcanicus
GAGAGAGAGAGAGAGAGAGAGAGAGAGAGAGAGAGAGAGAGAGAGAGAGAGAAAGAGAGGGGGGGAGAGAGAGGGAGAGAGAGAGAGAATCAAAAGGATGCAATAAAAGAGATTACATTCGCAATTGCGTATTTCCCTTTACGCGTCGCGAAACGGGGAACACATGGTTCGGGCTCAAAGAACGGCTCGTACAAATGCTTAAAACTTTCACGTGCAATTACTCGCTGAATCTGCAATTTATTAACGGAGAGAAACCAGACAATTCTAGAGAAAAAAAGAACGGGATTTGAAGAGAAAAATTTATTATTAAGATCCAGTTGTCCGATTAGGGACTGCCAAGGAAATTCGTCGGTATTTAAGAAGGTATTTACTAATCACGAAGGAACAGAATTTATTAACAAAATCAAATCGTATAACTAGGGACTGTAAAAGAAATTCATGGATATTTAAAAAGCTAGTACTAAGCACATCAATAGAAGATGTCTAAATAGACTAAAAGAGGTTCGTTGACATTTAAGAAAATATTCACTAGCCACAGAGGAAAGAATTTATTAATAAAATGAAGTTGTCTAACTAGAGACCTTAAACGAAACTAACAGACGAAAGCTTATAAACCAAGTCAAGTTATCTAACTAAGGAGTCCAACGACATTCATCAAAAAACAAGACATTGATCAAACACTCGAGAAGCTACTAGACATAATATACGAAAGCATATAAATAAAATCAAGTTATCTGACTAAGAGATTCAAAGAAATTCATCAAAATATAAGACATTGATAAAACTCAAAGGAAAGAACTTATCAATAAAATTAACTTCTCCTGAATTTCGTCGACGTTCAGGATATCCTCTCTGAATCAGTTGTACCTCAGATATCCACCAAGGAAGTGAAAAGAAGAAGGTTTCAAAGATAACAGGCGCTCGACGTGGAGAAAACGGGCGGATATCGGCGCTTACATGCCTCAAGTCGACCTAGCGGAATCCACGAGGCGTGAAAACGCGATCCAGGGCGATTGCGTTCAGACGAGGTTCTAAATTTCCAACAGAGAGTTGCTCGGTAAGTCGTCACGGTGTGCGGATTGGGGCGAATTTTCGGCTACATCGGCGGACGACCGTCGGTGGGGGCCGCCAGTATGTCGCAGTCTGGATCGGGTGAAGCGAACGACAGCCAGGAGCAGAACCAAGCTGATCAGACGATGGAGAACCAACAGACCACGTGTCAGAACGGTCGAGCGGAGCCGCCTGCCGACAACTCCAAGCAGGATCTCTCAAATGGCTTCGAGAATCGGACCATCGAGTACGAGAGGTTCGTGCAAGACAAGCCACAACAGAATCAAACCGCAGGGAAGAATCAAGAGCAACAGGCTCAGACCGGTCAATATCCAGGTGGTAGAAGGCAATCGGTGGTAGGTCTCCCTGAGGATAGACACCCCCCATCGGGACAGCTTCCTCCTCAGCAGTACACTCAAGATAAAACCGCCATCGAGAAGACCCAGCACGTTTCTCAAACCAGCACTCAAACCCTACTGGTCCAAACTCACCCTCAATTCATGCCTGATTACGACCAGACCCAGTACACCCAGATACGAAATCAGTTCGAGATCAGACCTCAGATGTACCCTCAGCAGGCACAGTACGCTGAGAGAGCCGGTTACGTAACCAGAGACGTTACATATAGAGATCCAGCTCTGTACCAAGGAGGCGCGACGAATCCAGTGTTCGCTGGCCAGGGTCAATACGTGACAGTGCAACATGGGTCTCAGATACCCTCTCAATCAGCCAGTCCACAGCCGCCATATTTCTCAGGAGTAGTAGTGCCCCAGCCCCCTAGCTATCAATTTAGCTCGCAGCCTCAGTACTCCTACAGTCAGTACCCTCAGACAGTCATGAATCCAGTCCCCTACAATCCCCATGCGGGCATCTATTCAGCTCAGCAGTTCGGTCAGCAGTCCCCTAACCCGCAGAGATTCTCTCAAGACCTAGGTCAGTACCAGACTCAGCCCATCATTCAACCCATCGCTCAGAACGTTGCTCACGGCATCGCCATCGCTACCACCGATCGACCCAGTCGTGGACCCAAGCCCATGGTCCCCCCGCGAGGAAACTCGAAGATCACTCACGACACTGGTCACAGGAAGTCCGCGAGCGTCGACGTTCCAGGCATGCAGAAGCCTAAGTATGACTCCGGGCAGAATCCTCCTCAGGATCAGATCCACCGCAGCGAAGGAGCGATAATCGTTCAAGGCACGCAGATAATCGCTGACGGACAAGAGAGAAGATACCTGGCGACCATCAATCAGACACCAAGGACGAGGCAGGACGGTCTTTACGTCGACACCAACGGTGATCCACCTGGACGGGAGAAGATATGCGAGGCGGTGGCCACCGAGTGCGGGCTGTACGTGGCCAGGTCCGAACATAGGAAATCTATTTCCGTGGACGTCACGTCGAGCTTCCCGCGTCGAAACGACACGATTACTTTCACGTTTCCCGGCGATACGAATCAAGAAATATTGATACCGGCCAGGAAGCCCGCGAGCATGGCGGATCCGAAACGAGTGGAAGCCAATCAAGTGTACCCGCCTGATCAAAGGCGATTGGACGCGAGCTTGAGAGTATCGCCGATGGCCTTCGATGCGAGACAGGAAAATAGGAAGAGCATAGGGGCTGATAGGAAGCCCGAGTGGGGTAACGTGAGCCCTAATCAGCGAGTGGCGATGCCGCAAGAAAACAGACGGTCCGATTACTTCGAGGAACATAGAAGATCACCGATGACAATCGAAGGGAAGAGAATGGAGGACGTAAGGAGATCGCCGATGCCGTTCGTGCCGATTCGCGAAACTTCCGTGGACCGTGCTGGACAGAAGAGTCCCTCGTTCGTGAATCAAAACTTCGAGAAAACTAGACAGGAGTTGGCGATATGGGCGGAGCAGAGACAACGACAGGAGCACGAGAAGAATTTAATTCAGAATCAGATGATGTCTACTAGCCCGCGTTCTCGCAATCAGTCGGAGGAAAGGAGAGATTCCAGGCCCTTGCATCAGACGGAGGAACGGAAAGAGACGAGGATGACGCAGTCCGCTTTCCAACCGTTGCCCAATATCAGCCAGAGCACGATAATGGAGCAACGTCGTCATCTTCGACATGTCAGCGCCGATTTAACGAAGCACATGGAGCTGTCGAGGAAGGAGTTCGACGACCAGCCTATCAGCGGCTCTGTAGCTAATCTTGGACCAGCAGTCAGCACTGTTCCGTCGCAGAGAGCCAGTCCGAACATATGTCACCAGTATCCAGCTCTCAGCGAAGCGAAACTGGACACGAAGACTGTCCTGACCGTGGTGACTGACTTCGGTGACACGAACCTGAACAAACCGAACGATCAGGTCGATCACATTATACACAGCCATCGCAAGAGTTACAATATCTCGAGTAATTTGTTGACTCACAGCAAGAGCCAAACGGATAATCTTCAAAGCCAGCTCGACTCCCAGAACGAGAAGCCTGACTCCCTCCAGGCCCAGCAGCAGCAGTTACAGAATCAACGGAATCTCGATTTGATTTCCGAGAAGCTCAGCCAATTCGAGCGCCAACAGAGCGATCTCCAAGCGAAGCTTCAGTGTCTTCAGAACCAGAATCAAATTCTGGACAAGGTTGCTCAGTTCCAGCATCAGCAGAGCGACTACCAGGCGCGTTTGCAAAGCCTCCAGGCGCAGAATCAGCTTTGCGATAAGCTGCAAAGATCCGCGGATTTTCAACAGTATGCGATCGGTAACGAGATCCATCAGGTCCAATCGAACTCACTGCCCAACCACCAGGAACAGCCCGATAAGAGCTGCGCGTCACAGAGCCAGCATCCCTCGCACAGTCATCATCAAACGTTATTGACTGCCTCCTATTCACAGAACTCTAATCATCAATCCTGCCAATCGTCTGTCCGCGAGAAGCTGTCGCCGAGGCTTCAGCACGATACCGGCGACCCAAATTCTATACAGATACCGAGCATGTCGCAGATGCCGTTGCCGTGTCTGCCGCAATTCGAGCGCTCCGACACGTCGCGTGTTTCGTTCACGCAGTTCCATCGGCTTCAATGTCAGATCGACGGCCACGAGGGCGCCGCTGCGTCGCCAGGCGGCGCTACCGCGACTTTCACGGGAACCCTGAAGAAGGTGCCGCCGGAAAAGCCCCCGAGAACGTCCCTGATCATTCAGTCGCCTGAGTCGGAGGTAAGGATACTCGAGAGATCAGCGAGTTTTGTTGATTTTTGCATGATGCCGTAGTATGTGGTAGCTCGACCTCCTTAGTTCTTGAAAGACGGAGTGGAATTAATTTTTTGTTAATTTTGTTGAGGATACGATGAGAATATACGGGTTTCGTACGATAAAGGAACGAAATTAACTTTCACGATAACTTCAATTTTGTATAGAATGATACATGTGTCGCTTTCGAGATTTGGAATGAATAAAGTATTTAATGACGTAAAAAGGGAAATAAAGGGTCTTTGGAAACTTGTTTTTTAATGAAAAATTTATTTTGAAAATTTTTATATTAAATTTATATTTAAATTTTAATGGGATGTATCCGATGTTTTTATTTTAAATGAAAGCACACGCCATTGTAAATAAAAGCAAAATTTCATATGTATCTTTCGTTTAAAATGTGATCACGGTGTGCGCCATATTTTGTGTTTCTTTGTAACTAAATATATTATTGCGGTTTGTAAAATTCTAGATGGTGATGAATTTAAAGGCAATTTAAACATAGCATTCAAATTTAGATATTTCTGAAACAAATTGGACACTCATTGGTTCGTGCAACGTAACTTTTTCCAGTCCAGTGTTAAATTCTAGAATGCTTTCAACGATCCATAACAACGTTTCCACTCGATTGAAAAAATTCCAGCAAAAAGAGCGAGATCCATTAACTCGCATCGAATAAACTTCGACTAGAGGTTACAACGAGCGATTTTATCCCTTGAAATAACGAACCTTTTGTTTCGCAGATCCCACGAATCTTGTTTTATCTCGAACCCAGCGCGGAACAAAAGGGAGCTAATGATTGCAAAACAGAATACGAGACCCCGTAATAGGAAACACTCGAACGGTCAAAGTATACTCGCTGGTTATTCGATAATTCTTTGTAGAATTATGATCCACGGACCTTGGACGAGTGATGCACGAGAGAGTGGGTCCTTTCACGTTTCTCTGGCTATAGAGACGCTAGAGCGGGCAAAGAGCACAAGAGACGAATGATGGGTAGCCGAAGAACCCCGGATAGAGATCTCCGCTTGCAGTTTTTGTCGTCGGATCGGAGTGGAATGAACTCGTTATATATCAGGTTCGATGTTGTCTTTGAAAACTTCGTTACTAGTCCCCGTGTACCTTCGGCTCTATTTTCTCGCTCTGTCCCTCAGTCTAGACTTCAGACAATTTCGTTCGTGCTGTAAAACTAAATGTCCCGCTGACGGCGAAGTTACACGTTCGAACGTCACGTGTCTCGAATCGCGACTCCACGATTTCGTGACTGCGGGATAGGTTCGCTTCCCTGGAATATCGTATCACGAGGGTATTCTTCTTCCTACTATCGAGAACGTATCCTTTGTACGTTCCTCGAATGGATTTTGTTTGCTTGTGCCATAGGACAGTCTTAAAAGTATATCATTTTTATCTTTCGTGTATACGTTTCTTGCATTCTTCGAATTTTGTCGTGAGTACAAAATATTGATTGTTGATTCGTTTGTCGATTTAGGCTGAAACTCGTAACTTATTTCAGAAGAATGGTTCTTTATTTAATTTTAATTCAGTCTGAAGAAATGTAACGTGAAACGTAAAGGTACCTTTGCAAAATTGCTCCCCAAAAATCACTTCAACTCAACCTAAAAAAAAATCTCAGTGACCTCAATTTAGTACATCGATGTGTTACGACCGCTATATTATATATTTCTCTTTGTATCTCCTCCGAACAGCAAGAAACATTTTGTCGAGTCCTCGACTGTGGTCAACAGAAAATATTTTCAGACATCCGCATCGACTTTCCAGCGATGGCGATATTATTTTAACTATCGACGACGCTTCCCCCGGAGGACAGACGTTTCCAATCTCTTCCGATATTTTGCATAAAAGACGGCGACGCGCATAGCCGTGCAGGAAGGCAAATAACCGTCCCTCTTCGCGAATACGTAGCTGCCAAACCTCCGCTGGCGTCGTTCTGGCGAAATTGGGTTAGCGCTGCGAGTCGCGCGCGTATGAAAAGCTCCCAGAGTTTACTTTCTCAGAAGAGCAAATATACCTCCGTCGCAACGCGGTGGACAATGGAGGAGTAAAGAGAATTCGCATTTCCGACCACTGTGCGTTATCCAACCCGCCTGACGAGGAGGATCCTCCTGGAGACCTTGTGACGGGATTCGGTAACGTCACGCTTTTCTTTCCCTTCGCGGCAACGATGATACGAGCAAACAAAAACGCTACACGAAGCGCATGAAGGATTTAATGACGCAGAAAGGAATATAAAGGGGCTTTAGAAGCTTGTTTTTTAGTGAAACACAGATTGGAATGTATCCGATGTTTTTATTTTAAATGAAAGCACACGAGATTCTAATTCAAAGCGAAATTGTAATCGTGTGTATTTTCGTTTAAAATGTGATTTGAAATGTGATCTTGTGGCTCGGGTTACGCCATTTTTTGTGTTTCTTTTTAATTAACTGAATTTTTATGGTTTGTAAGATTGTATATGGTGAGGAATGTTTAAAGGACTCGTGTGTTCTGTGAGAATTACTGTGGGAAATTTTTGATAGAAGAGAATATTACACCTCTAAACGAATTTTAGTTTTCTATTTTCTAAAAAGGATATTCTATTTTTAATCTAGTCATAAGGTGCAATGTATTAGCCCTCTCCCAGGGTATATGTGTAGAGGAGAGTGCTGTGCCCCTGAATATTATTTATTTTTTGATTTTTTTAATAGGGTGTCCATAATGTACATCCCTCCTCCATTTTCAATTGAAACATTCACGAGAATATACGTGTATATAGTTAAAAAAAATGAATACCTGTTTAAGAATATCCTTACTACGCGTACAATGAATTACTACAAGTAGATTGATCATCCGCGGAAATCCTTTTCCTTATCTTAAACATCGCCATAAGCCACAGCGAAGAAGATTATTCTATTTAATTTTCTCCGCTCGAATTAAGACTATTTAATCTTCTCCGCTCTCTACATAATCACTCACCATTACTCAGACCGACTGAAGCGCAATCCAGTTCCCATAACTCACTCATTTCAAGCTTAAAATTATTCCCGTCCGTCTAGGTGGCGCAAATTTATGTTCACGGGACAAGAGTGATTTGCTAGTCAAAGGAAGCACCCGGCACAATAGTCGTCAAAGGTGTAAAGTTTTCAGGTTGCTAAGAGAAAAGATTTTCCCTTCCTGGGTAATTTGTCGCGACCCTTTGTAACCGCGCCGACAATACGAGGGTTAGGGGAATTCCCCCGTCTTTGGCCAGGCACCGTTGGTTCGTTTACTCGCTGGGGGATTCTTGCTAGGCCAAGTGTCTAGCCAAGCAAGCGCGTTCCATTCTAATGTAATTAATGTCTCGTTCTTCCAACACTCGCGAGCGTGCTTGGCAATGGCGAAACAGGTAGTCCTGGTGACACAATTTCGCGATATTAATGGACCATGCTTCGCGGACCATGTGTCGAGTTTACGGAAATAATCGTTCGGTTCAATTTCTGGTCCCAGAAGTGAGCCGTTCGAACTGACAAACTCAGGGTGATCGAAAATCCATGTTAAAGAAAGAGACATGCTTTATTTTTGACGTTTGGTACGAGTGTAATTTTATTAGATTCCTTCCCACAACTAAATAAATCCTATGCTTTCAATAATTATGTTCTGACTGGCTACCTCTTATCTTCATATGTAAATACTTCAATCATAAAATGATGTTTCCTTAGTCAAAGAAAAATAATTAAACCCAGACAATTACCAGCAATTAGCAAGTGATCATAGTCCATAGATGGTATATTCCATCGATCATTAACCCTAAAACCTATTCAATAGTACGAGTACTCTAAGTAGCGGAAGCTGCCTAACTCAGCCTAAGTGATTCAGCCAGGCTAAGCAACCACTCGACGAATTGGACTTTTCAAGAGGTTTATCGTAACAGGGGAACAATTTCACGGACATCGCGCCCCAGGCGTGCCCCTTTAAGGAGCCTCTGACCCCGATGATGTATATTTTCGATACGAGGCCAAATCGAAATGGATTCCGCAAGAGCGAATCGCCGAAAGGCATCGGAACGTGTCGCAGCTATTGACTTATTTGGCTAGTGTCGCCTCTGTTCGGCCATTTCTTCTCCTTGGAGCTCGGCCCGCGCGTATTTCCAGCTTTTCGGGGTAGAAAACGAATAAAACGCCGTGGCTGCCGTGAATGCATCCATTTCTCGATCGTATCTGCTCTGGGTCGATGCTTTGAAAGCGTCAACAGAAAGGGGACGGGGGACCGTGCGATGCTGCGCTATTCAAAAGTCGCTTCCTCCATTTATACGGATTCGTTTTAATCATTGACGTAGATAGCTGTTTCCTCTGTTGGAGACACTGAGGGTCATCAGGAAGCCGACGTTGAAATGCGTGGATTTTTATCAAATTCAAGGCGCAAAACATAGAGGCAAGATGCCCATCAGGTGATTGAGCGACGGAAAATTGATTCAGGAATTGTTTATGTTAGAATTTAAGCCAATTTGTACTTTCCGTTATTAACCTTATTATTTCATGGTTGGCACTGGCTGTCTTTGCTTTGTTTTGTTTTCTGAACTGATGTAAGGAGAAACGTTAGGTTGAAGGAGTGTGTTTACTAGCTGCCACGTGGGCTGTAGATTCGATCTATATATTATAATTAAATCAATTTATAATCCAGGACTGCCCAAAAATTATCAGTTATGAGTGAAGAATGGTTCTGTTTAGAAAATTTAATATTCAGGAATGTATAATCTATCACGTGTTTAAGATTATTTAAATGTCAATTACGCGGAAAGCTTAGTCTCATGAATAATAGCTTGAAAATCTGACTTGCAATAAGGTTCCCTCAGAACGTAGTATTTCCTGGCATTAAAATTGAAATAACATCGAATCACGTCTGAGTTCAGACGTATCTCTCGCAATCGACAGCCCTCATTCACAGCCCATGAATGCTTACTAATCGATCTGTGCCAGATACTGCGATGCTATCGAATCTAGGAGTTAAACGGAAGCATTCATCGATTTATCAATATTCAGAAACTGTTTCGTTCGAGAATTCGAAATCTCGATGACTAAAGAACGAGGAGTACAGTTTCTATGTGCGATACATACTTAGATTCAACTTTCGCAGACGTATGAAAATAATAATCCTTCGTAAATGCAATTAGCGATAATTCCTATTCCCCATTTTACACAATCATGTTCCCGCTCGCATTTTATAAATTCAGTTGATCTCGTTATTTTCATGATACTCGAGCTTAACTACCTCGCATCTCTCGGAATTATGCTTGCAAATTGAAACTAATGGCTCCTTGCCACATTCACCATCACGCCAAGCCCTGTATAATTTCGCTGTATACATCAATATCGCGAGACAATAATGTCGGCCCGAATTGGATTAGGTGAACAAATAGTTCTTGTTTAGCTTCGAAATATTTGCTTCGTTGTTGTATTGTGGAACTAAAAACTATTTCTCAAAATTTGTTAAAAAGTAAACCTTTCCCTTAAAGGAGTTAGAAAAATAATGTTTTTTTTTTGCAATATTTTTATTCCTTTATAATATTTATTATACATTTTCTTATTTGTGATGCTATATCTTTTCTTCAAATTCTACAATGTATCCTCAAAAATATTTACACAACTATTCATCTACGAATAAATCATGTCCCCCACGCTCATCTCAATTATTCAGTGCTCTTATACATTAACAAAGGAATAATTACTTCCCATACGAGTATCATACCCACCCACTAGAGATCGACCAACACGATTAGATATTAATTTCGATAAATTTCACCAATCTTCCCAGCAATGCCCACGGTATCCATTCGAAAACACAGTTGGAAAGCGCTTTCCACGCCCATTTTAAGTCGCGACCATTCATTGGGGAATACCTTGGGACAACACGTGTAACAAAAACTTTCAGCGTTTCCCTGAATGGCAAAATGAAAACTGTCGCCGACGAGACCGAAAACAATCCGTTCTACGGTCCACAAAAGTCCGAGGTAACAATAGACTGGAGCCTCTAGCTAGGTTGGATGTCTTTGACGGTGGCTGGACCGTGTGTTTGCATGTGCCACTAAAAATCGTGCCGCACGAAACGACGAGCAGCCGACGAGTTAATCAGATTTGGCACGGCCGTATGGCTTCTATAACTGCAGATAAAACAGCCGGTTGAATTTGCGGCTGGTTCAGCGGAAAAAACGGGGTAAAAAAAAAGGAACGTGGATAATAAAGGGACGAAGAACTCACAACGAAGCTCGAAACGCGAAATCACGGTCGCAATCACGCGAGACGTCATGCCACGATGCTTGGGAATTATTCCTGATCCTCGTTACATTCGTTTCGCGGAGTTACAACGGCAGCTACGCGTTTCAATGTATTTTTTCCAGTTCCATAATCCCGTCAACCACTCGAATGGGTTGCTAGCGTCTATTGGAGACGTTTCACCATTTTACGGAATGGTTAATTTGCTTAACAGATATTTAAACCTGTTATACTTTCGTATATACCTCGTCAATTCTTTCGAGAAAAAATTACCTTCGAGTGAAAATATTCTTAAATTCCCTAGAGAAGAAGGTGATTGATTAAGGACAATTAATGAGGGAATAGATTAGAATAGATGCTGAAACGAAGGAGATAAATCGCATAGGCTGAGTGGAAAATGTTTCCACCCTACTTTGCTGTATTCCAAGAGCCAGTGTATCTAGATTCCCTCTCGTGTTTCGATCGATGCCAAACTATTTAATTTCATAATCCGTTCGTCGACAATACCCTTCGTTTGCAGAAACCGCAATCTTGTTCTTGGCGACGTGTACTGAATGGAAATAACCGTAACCGAGATTAATTGAAAGATTGCAAAGTCTTCGAAAGGTATAGAGGGAGAGAGGCAGAGAAGGTTGTACCAGTGCGGTAGCTGAGCGAGGTACCTTGTTGAATCAGATGTTGAGTGTATTTCAAATTACATAAATATTGATTCACGTGATTGAGTTCTGGGGAACGATGGATCTATACACCGACCATGTTAAGTTAGGAATTTTATTACAAGGCTTAGTGGTCTATTGGTTTTTGTAATATTCTTTGCCATCTATTTTTTTTAAATCAGAACGAGATTTCCACGTGTTAGATAAATAATGATTCTTTCATTCGTCTGTATGCTTTATTTGGAAAAGAGTGAGGATGAATATTAAATAAGACGACGAGTCAAACGAAATCACGTCGATTCCAGTTACACTTTTCGCATTTCTTCGAGCGGAAGAAAATGCTCCTTCCGATGCATTCATACCTGAACATTTCACTTAAGGAACGAGATATCTTTAATGGAAATCCAAGCACGTACGCCGGAGGATCGGTAATCGATAAACTGCGCATGATTCGATTCAGCTCTGAAATACAATTTCAGAATTTTTTTTAAATCTGTTGGACCAGTTATGGGAGAGAATATAATCTCTGTACGTGACACAGTAACAAACCTTTCGTTGTGTTTGGTACATTCTTGTATCACTTCCTGTTTAAAGTCGCACAATTATTTATACGGAGTGAACAAATACTAGCTCATAATAACCAATATTGTGCGAAACGATCAATTTTGTAGAACGATCCAAATAAAGCAAATCTTTTTTATAAATTAAAATCCAAGCTCCAACTCTCTAAACTTTACCCTATTAATCTCCCTAGTTTCTCCATTATCAGAAGCAAGATTGTCTCTTTTAACTCGGCGATGTTACGCAATCTCTACCTGATTGCTACGATTTAAACATCCCGAATCGTCCGAGTGGAATCCCGTTTAAATCGAAATACCGAAGGTTAAAGAATCGCAGCAACGAGCGTACATTCCAGGATCGAGTGTCGGTGCGCGACCAATAACCATCGAAACGGAATACCCCGAGAAAATGTAGAAAATCTCATTTTCTTCGCGACTGATACAATTATCCCCGATACACCGACAGCGGGTAAAAAATTTACGAGGCGCACGAGGTAGCATCGCATCGCGGAAACGAATGTAGGAAAAAGGGAAGCGGTCGAAAGTTGGAAACGTTGAACAGAGGTCGGAAACGTTACTCGTGGGGATTCGACGTACCCTTCTTCGCAACGAGCCTCCATTTTGACGGGAACTCGAGCAAACGGACAAAATGGAAGTGCGCTGAATCGCTCACCCTTCTCAACGATCCGTCGTCACCGACTTCAGGCATAGCGCAACGAATACATAGGGAACGAGTCCAAAATTCGCAGCGTTTGCTTCAAAATATACGTAACTATAATATTTTTTTTTAAATACGGAACACCTGGCGCGACCATTGTTTCGAAATGTAAGAATATTCGGCGTCATGGAAACTGTTCTTTATGAAAGTAGTGCAAGTTCATCTTCCTTTGGTTGGAGTATATTTAATTTATTAACAGGGCCTGGAAAAATTCTATTACATCAAAAAAAGTATTATTTCGAAACCTTCTATAGAATTGTTTAAAAATTCGATTACAATTTCTGCCAGATTTCCGCGTTGAAAAAGAAGGATTCTTAAAATAAAAAAAGACATGTCGAATTGAACAACCTCCTCCTTTTCAAAGTCGGTTAAAAATTAAGTTCATTCGATATGTTTGTAAACGATCGATGAGCGTATTAAAATACATTTAGCAATGAATTATCGGTATTTATTAAACCCTAAACAATCAAAGCATTGAAAATAAAGACTTGAATATATATGCTCTTATCGATGAATAATTGGAATAATGATGCTTTGTACATAAAAGGGTTTTTGAAATTAATTCATTTGTTTTACTCTACTTCATTCGAAATTATTTAGGACGACTGTACACCGAGCACGATTGAACCATAAAGAAACGTTTAATAAACGCACCGAACTGTGCGTAATCAGCGTTGAATTATTGGATTGATCGAGTTTTCATTATCAGTCGCGTGGATTCTTTCGCTTTCGAAACTGCATATGCTTTCTACTATGCTGCGTTATCCGACATGTCATCGACGTTCCGCGTTCCGTTGCGCCGCGCAAAGTTGCATTGCACGGAAGTGATACGCGTTTAGCGAATGCCACATATGAAATTCCTCGCCAGTTTCGATGCTATCGATGCAGTTGCCTTTGATGTAGATAGATCTCGTTTTTACGTTAATGCTACGTATTGTAAAAATGGTGCATTTCAAACGATTGTAAAACATTTGCATTTCTTAATTATACGAGGAAGTTTGTAGGTTGGTTGAACAATGTAGAAATTATTCAAAGCGAAAATGAATGAACGAGGAAAATTAAATGAAAGTTACTAGACGCAAATGAATAGGAGAACAGCTTGAGAAGAGGTAACTAGTTTAGGTAGTTGATAAAACTATAACCTGTCTTCATGTCTGCTTCGTTAATGTTTTGATAGCTAGTATGTCTATTCTACTGATACTGGCCTAGGTTAGGCCTAGGGTGAACATACGTTTATCTCTACATAAAGATATAAAACGTTCTACACTTCAAGCAATTAAAAAATATTTACAGGCACTTTGTACTCGCATGTCTTCAGTTTAGGTGATTGGACAATACAGAAAGTACGCAAAACCATAATAACTGAATAAATAAAATGAAATGAAAGCTAGTAGACTGTAGAATGATTCAATAATTGCAAGAACCACGTGCCAAGAGATAACTAGTTCAGGTGGTCATTAACCAGACAACTATAATCTCTCTTCATGTTTGCCTCGTTAATGTCTCGACGATAGCTGCCGTGTCTATTCTACCGACACTACGCGTGGAACGTTATCACATCCGTTTTACTAAACCAACTAAACTGTAACTTGTTTCGTTTCGTGTTTGATACCATAACACTTGGAAATTGATACCTAACAGCATTAATGGATATATCATTGGATTGGCCCCATCACTAGCACCCGGCGTTCACTGTTGTTTTTCCCGCTCCTTCGTTACATCGCGCTGAATATGAAAATCGATTCCGCCCTGGCTACGTGCTCGCGATAAAGCGTCGTGATTTTACATCTCGGGGAAGGATTATGCCTCGGATCGATGGACGCAGTTAACTTTTATTTTTTGTTGGGTTCTGTTTGAACTTGTACTTTTTCTTGATAAAAGTATTGCGATCCTGCGGTGCTTTCGTGGAAAGGGATTTCTGGAGACTTTACCATCTTTTTTAAAACTATTCCCGCGGAACAGATACTTCAAAGCTGTTGTAATAAAAATTCGATGGAAACAGTTGTTCCGGAACTTTTATTAGAAAAAGTTTCATTGAGAAAATACCAGTACGTGCCTATATTACATGGAATGGAAAAGTATTATGTACGATATCGTTATGGAAGAACTGTTTTCGAACTAGAAATTTTATATTCGAGAATCTTTGTTTATTTATTCGTTTACTTCAGAACTTGTAACATGCAAATTTTCATTGAAATTGTCGATTATATTCCTAGACAAAATAAAAATTCTATTTTCTGTTCTAGTCGAATTAATTAAAATTGTAGTATTAATTATTATTTCAGCAGCTGTTTCATCTGTTATAAAATAAAGTTGGGTAATATTTGACTAGCACTAGTTAATATCACTAATCGCAACGAACGATGTTAATCTATTTAATCGGACAGAAATATTAATGAGTTAAATGCGATGCAAATGATTCAATGATAGTAATAGTAATTATTTCATTGCGGTTTATACCATCGTGTCGTTATAATTATTACTCGCCGGCATAATGAATTTCCAGTATGCAGGCTCAATGATACGTTTTTAATAGATTTCATGCCGATTATGCGTGTAATGAGAGAATTTTATTACGCAATTATCGAGCAACGAATGTAATCAGTATTTCATTTTCTACCAATTACCATACATAAAGCAAATCCCATTTCAACGAGCGTGTGACTTTACTTTGCAACCTTACATCAGTAAAGCATACTAAGATCCGAGAAAGATTTTATCACAGAAAATGGAAGCAGTTAAATTAACTGCCTCCGCTTGTCAGCTACACGAATTAAAAACTGTTTCTGGTACCGACATCAAAAGCACCTTTCCAGTGGCATCTGAATTTTCAATGATAAATTGTTACTTAATTATATCGCTAATCAATGTCTGCGACCTGATGTAAAGTTAAAATACTGCGTGCAGTAATTGCAGAAGCTAATGTATAATTAAATTCGTGGCAGACATACTCAGTTTAAGGTAGACAGTATGAAATATTAATTGAAAATTTTCAAATTGATTATGAGGGAAATTCTTAATGAAGACAGAAATAAATTGAAATTTCATTCATCGAATTTGTGAATAATATTTTTAAACATTTTCTATTGATACAGGATTCAATTATAATATCTTTATGAAAATAATTCTTCAACTAAAATAATAGTTTCGTCTACCAAAGTGTTCCAGTTTAGACTCAACGTAAAATATCTGATGGATTGTATTCGCATTTCAATGCGCACGAAGCGAGAAAAGTGTCGAAAGGGAAAGAAAATCTTGGCACGTGATTTTCCCAAACAAGGTATTTTCCACCCGTTTAAGGCAACAGTTCGGCGCCAGAGATTGAAACAGAAGTGAAAACGTTCGCGCCGGTAATGAGATCCAGAAAATCCCAAACGTGTCCGCAATTTTCCCCGCCAACCCTTGAACTGCGGTAACGTTCGATCCGAAGGCTCCCGACTACTTTTAACTGGAATTAAATATCATTCTCGTTCTCGACTCTCGATTGCACAAAGCCCCAGCGGTGACTATATAATTATCCGAATAGCACGTCACGGGAAGGTAGCCTGCGGCCACCTCGGCAACGTGAATTCTCATTTCCTTTGTACGGCGATCCACCAATGGATTTTTCACATCCACCTGATATCCACTTCGCCTAACGCCACGCTTCGTTCCGGTAAATTGATTTGTATTCAATCCCTCCTCCTCCGGAGTTGCCTCTGACCAGAATTAACGTTACCAATTCTGACTAATGAGTGGTTCACGAGCAGACGAAATGCTCAGTTCTTCGTATCTTCTTGCTGGTGCAATGGAAGTTTATCCAAAGGTTTCGGAGTGAATGCTACCTGCAGACTTCACAGCTTTTGAGATCGTTAATGAATGCCCCACTGAGGAACTGTTTCCCTCGCGAAGAATCTTTTTATTTGCACGATCTCAATGCTCTGGTGATCGTGGTAACGATAAACTTCGGTGATCTACTGATTCGAGTCTATTATTCGGCGATAAATAGTAATGTAATGGTTTTGGTAATTTTGGTAATGTTGGCTGATTGCAGGGGTGCAATTCGGGGGTGTAAGTATTTATGGGACTTTTTTAATAGGTTCTGTCGAAGCAGATGAAATGGTGCTTTTGTAACAAGATCCAATGAGAATAGATGAAGAATAGATAAAAGTTCTTGGAAATAAAATGTTTGATGTGGGTATAATTTGTTAGAAATGAAAACAATTATTCTAGTGTAACTTTGCTGTCCTCTGATAGTTAGCTGTCATGTATAATTATTATCCATGATAGGTTTTAGTAAATGTATGCCATCTATGTATACGATTTGGATAACATTTACTAATACCATTATAAAACTCACAGATATTTACATAAATATGTACCTACCATTAGCAAAATTCATTAGTCTATACATTTTAAAGCTTAGTGATCTAATCCAGTGCCTCTTAGGCTCACACATAAAAGCTCCCCTCATAAAACAAAATTTGTCTTCATTATCGCGAACATGTTCCTCAGTCTCTAAATAAGCGGTTCCAAGGTGATGAAATATGACGCGATTGCAGTTTCCAAATTTCCAACGAGCGACTGCCAGCTCAAAGGGTTAATTTTTCCCTCGAGTTCCTTCTCTAATTGTTTGCCCTTGCCTTCTGGAACGAAGCTTTCGGATGCGACCCGGATTCGCCCGATTAAGCGGCCAATAAAAAATAAAAAAAGGAATCGAAAGGGCAGAGGAGGTGGGAAAAAAAGGGTAAAACGGACGAGGAATCGAGCAACTTAAGGGAACCGGACCGACGCGCAATTATCGAAACTGGGTCGAGCCACTCTCGAATATTACCGTTTGGCCGAGCACCGAGACAACTCGATGGAAAAGTCTACGCGATTACAAATACAGCGACAACGAGGAGGCGTCGTTGCCAAATTCCGAGCTGCCCTCGGGGCAAGAAACGGTGAAGTTTGATTAAACTTCCGTATCGGTTGTAACTCGCGGACAGAGGCGTCGCGGAATTAATGCGTTTTGTTTCCCAGCGCGAAACTTTTCGCCTCTGCTCGCAGCCGGAATTGCGCGAGTCGTCGCGAGATTATTTTTGAATGAGTTTCTGGACGGACGAAACTATGCAATTTGTGTCGCGAGAGCCCGAGAGCCCCGCGAAATCGCGATTCGGAATCGTCTCAGCTATCTCTCATTTCCGGTTCTTACAATAATTCTGAGACACCGTGTATATGCGTACCCTCTATGTCTATTGAAGGAATTTTGTTAAATTAAATGATAGGTTTGATGTTACCAAATAAATTTCCTATAATAAATATGTACATAAATAGATTTTACATGTGCGTGTATCTATAATGAAAAGTTTATTTGGAAACATCAACAATGGCATTTAATTTAAGCAAACTTCTTTGACAAACACAGAGGGTACGAATATTTATAGGACCGACTATATGTTAGACACACCTTTTCAAGCTGAATGTAGGAATTTTTGATAACATCGAGCATTGAATTATTTAGAATAGAAATTGGAGATTAAAATAAGTGGATTAAAATAAGGGTAGGTGGTTATAGTCGTAAGGAAAGTAATATTACATAGAATTATGTAGCAAAGGAACTGAAGCTATGTTAGAAATAACTTACTTGGTTACAAGTACGAGATACTATAATATAAAATATGTTACAGGAAAATAAAATATTTTCTCACAGGTAGTGCCAATTTCTTCTGATTTAAAATTATATTAGGAAATTATACAATTAATTTTCCTACAATTGCAGTCTGCGTAAGATAATTTTCCAGTTGAGAGCCGGAAGTACCGAGCTCTGAAGATAGCAGTTGTTGTGGTCGAGTTTGCGACATTTCGGCCAATGGGGACGTGTCGAGGAGGACCAGTGTTACTCGTGCCATGTCGGGCCATCGGATTAATCGGACTAATTACCTGATGCAATTATCCTGAATTAATCGAGATAAACCGCTTAATTATCGCCGTCGCACTACATTCGTTGTTTCTCAATCCGGCACTCTCGTTGACTTTGAACTACTCCGAAATAAACCAATCTGGCTGCCAGTCTTCATCGCGGCGCTGGTATCTCGTCAAAATCGATATTCCCCGCAGTAATAGCGCATAGAGCGATTGAATTTCAAATTTCATGTCGCAAAATCTCGTCTACGATGTTTCGGAGCTTGTGGGAGATGCTGGTGTGTGTTTGCATTAATCACAGTTTAATTGGTTGTCGAGTACTATTAAAAAAGGTCCTGCTAAGAAGAACTTTTTTATATTCCAGCGCGTAATATATTTTTTCACTCTTCCGAGGGTTCGAATGGATCAAACAGTAAATACACGAGCGTTCGATATTTGGTTTAATAAAATAAAATTCACGTAACGGTGGGTTAATCGCCACGCACTTGGATCGCGCAAATAATGGTGGAATGGAATTATTTAGGCGTTGGCTCGTTACGCGACAGAAACAAGTTCCAGCGTTCAGTTTTTGGTAGTTGTCGGTTAACGTTACTGGCTGCGCGCTGCTGCATTTGGCCAATTAAGATTTACGCGTTTCCAGCAATGACGGTCCGACACGACGATACTGTACGGTTCGACAGTTTCCTGAATTTATCGTTTTATCGTTTGTTCCTACGGTCGGCGATACCGCACAGAACGACACGTTGCTTTTCTGGAGCGGATTTATTCGCTGTCGGGACAGAACGTTCTGTGCACCATAAAGGGATGCGATAGTAACGCATTTTTTAACATTCATACGCGACAAATTTTTCACGCACTGATTTACGCTCCTGAACACCTCGTAGAGTCTTCATTTGGTGCTTTCAAAACCGTCGAATACTTCATCGGAAACGTTGAGTAATTTGGGAGGGGATTGCACGCCAGTATGAATCGTTTATTAATCGATTTATGGCATTAGCTTATCGAACATGTCTCCATATGTTCTGTTTCAGTATTGGGAAATATGAAATTTACTGTTTATCACCCTCTATTAGATTAATCGCAAGTATGTAATATTCGCACCTCCCATACCCAACAATAAGAAGTCAAACGAGAACACGAAACATAGGGCACGGGATTGGTCGCGTAGGTAAAGTGGTCGACTGTGGATCCGAGGATCGTGGATTCGAATCTCCATGCCTTATTTTTCGTTTGGACTCCTACAAACATAATATTTCGTTAATTGTTAGACAGAATAAATATTTAATTGTCTTAAAGGAATTTATGAATCTGGTACAAACATTATTCTGAACATAAAATAAACGTTACATATTGTTCGATGCATTACCAATTCCATATTGCGGGCATTATCCTGAACATGACAACATGAGTCCATAACCATGATCAAATTTCAATAACTGTTTATTTACGTTGTTAAACCGGCCCTATTTCAAATTGAATCGAACACGACAATGAGATTATATTCATTTTGCTATACTGCTATTTCAAATAAAACGTGAAAATAAAGGAATTATTTTACACAGTTAGGACTTTACAGTGATTACAAGGAAAATGAGACGAATAACTTTTTAACTCTGTCACCTTAAAGTTGATTTCTCAGTAGCGGGTTTAGGAAACGAGCAGGATTGGTTAAAACGGACTGTAAACCGAAGCAGTTTTACTTCCTCGTAAAATCAGTCCATCGCCATAAATTGACGATACTAATCTCGAGAAAATCCCATGAAAGGTTTCACGTCACGTCGTTTTCCTCGTTTGACGTAACCCTACTCTACGACATTGGACGTTTATAACCGCAGCAATCCCCCGCACGTTTCGGGATCGCTTTCCAATTCCTTATAGACCGCTGAAAAAGTTTTTAGTTTATGTCCATGTCTCTTGATTGAGAATTATCCATTACTCGTTACGCTGGCACTAGGAAATTACCAATAAATCAGAAGTTAACTATTGCATTATGCAAGAATTTTCGACGTGAGCTTTGAAGACGTATCTATTTCCACGATCTGTACACTCCTACACTTTTTACTTTAGAAAATTATAATCAACCCTCTTTAATGTTCTAACACGTGTTAATTAATTTCACTGACCTCAGAATTTTCCTTCACTGTTACAGAGCAACCGTAGCCAGCCAGCCATTGGCCTGAAGGAGATGCCGAAGGTGCGGGTAAGTTTTTCCACAAGTGTGCTCAACGCTTCCGTCATCGGTGTCTTGCACCGTTAGGTTTTGCGACACAAAGACCAAATTCAAATAGGGTGTCCGTAGCAACGATCTAGCTCCAAACTAGTTACCAAGAGCTCGTTAGAGGCCCGATCGATGCCCACGACCGAGTTTCCCGTACTTTTGGCCAAACAACTTTTCAACCCGCCCCTTCCACGGGTTGCTCCTGCTTCTTCGAGCTCGCAGCAGGAAGTTGAAATAGGCGAACGCACCCCTTTCTCTCTTCGTTCGATATATATATATATTACTGGTGTTCAGCCAACCACGAAATCGCCCCACGAGGAGAGGGGCTGAGCATAATTTTACGACCATAGTTTTCACGGGAGCGGGATCCCCGTGTTTGCTCGCCGATGTTTGCTCGAGAAAGTATCGAGCAGACGATGTCATAGTCGACGATGTTCCCGTATAATTTACGAGCACGGAATCGCGTGTCGTGGATTGCCATTTTCGAGAGATGAGGATATTGGTCTCCAGTTTCGCACGCGTCGATTCGTTTATGGTTTCTTAACACGTGAGCTGCATCGAGTGCGTACATGTTATGAGCGTTCTTTCTGTGATGAAGTGGGCTACTTTACTTTCAGGGGATGGGAAAAATCTTGCTCGGTTCTAGAGGGAATGCGAATAATGTTTTGGATCTATCAATTTGGAAATATCAGTTTGGATATATCAATTTTAATTGCAATCTCGAAGTTTCATAACTGAACTAGGAAATCAGCAAGCAAGTCATCAGGTATATCTGTTTCGGAAGTTCTTCATGTGCCACAACCGAGTACACTTACAACGTTTGAAGCTAAACTGTTGTATCCGAATATCCCGAAGATTTAATGACTGTTCGATTGACTGCGAATGACTGAATTCGACGTACATCAATTACGATAGTCTGGCTGTGGTCGTAGAACCGCGTCATGTAATTCGAAATTAATTCCTGAGTAAGCAATTCGTACGTCCATCAAATTGGTAACTTAATATTGACGAGTTATCGATTATTATTAATTACCATTGTTTGCTATTGCACTCGTGCGCGCAATGCTGTGCCACATGTGTATATACTAATGTGCGGAATTATAATAGACCATTAATTAGGTGTGCTTCTAGTGCGTCCATCGGGGAAGCCTGTCAGGTATTAATATTGATGCTTTTTGGAATACATAGATCGAATCGAGGAGGTGGCATGGAATCCTCGAGGAATTTGCATTCGTAGATCAACTCTGTCAATGTGTTTGATGAAAATCCTGAATTTTAAAATTGCCATCGATATTCTCAATTTTTAAACAAATGTTATCGAAGTAATACAACCTTTTGTCGCGTGTTTTATTTGGAGTTTAGTATACATAATTTAATATAAAAATAAAGATTACAATCACTACAGTGGTAAGTACTGATTTAAATAGAATTAAAAAATGATCAATAGTGTCTTTAATTATTTTTTACTAAACATATGAGCTCGTATCAAAAAACGATCTCAAACTACATTCCATTGCGCACAGTGCTCGAAGCTATCAAAATAATTCTGATCGCAGGTTTCCTCGTTCGCGACCCGCCTAATTTAAAGTACCTACTCCCCCCATCCGTTTCGAGGTTATCATTCAACGTCGGCGTATCGCTGAAAATAACAACCGCCCACGCTTCATTGAGTTAAAACAAAAAAGCAGAAATTTACAAATTACTCCACATAACAGCGGAACGCTGACACCGATTGTATCGACTTCGGCGAATCTGCTCGCTTAAATCCCGTGTCAATAATTTCGACCCGCGTTTTAAATTAAAATGCGATTCGTGCACGCTGCGAGGCGAAGCTCGCGTCAATCGTTCGCAAAATTCTATTATTGGCGCGTCGACGGTGTATCGGAGCAACGTTCGTAAATATTAACGATGTAAAAATTCGACGCGTTCCATCGAACCGGTAATAACGTTCGTCGCATTCGATCAAACGGCGCACAGCGACGATTTCGTTTCCAATAAAAATCAACGTTTCCGCGGCTCCCGTGCGCGCAACGCTATGTAAATTTCTATCCGTGTGAGTGACAGCTAGCACGAGTGCAGCGAGAATGCATACGAACGAGCAAAACCACCGAATGACACACGTACACACACATAGACTGATCTAACCATCTACGCACGCTTGGCTTTTAATTCCTACTGGGCCTACTTTTTTTCACGAAACAAATGGGAACTGGGTGAGAACAAAGAGCTAAATGTTAGGAATCCTGCGATCTCTGCCGTTGGAAAAATTGCTGGGAAAACTAAATAGATCCGAGATTCGCTTGTGAAACCACTGATGACTCGATTCAGTGGCAGGGTAATAATATTTGGGATAAGTTTGCAGTAATTATTCAGAATTATGCCTCATATACATGTACACTCTTTTGTCGGGCATAGAAATTATTCAGTAATTATTTAGAATATTCTTCAATATTCTGCTGAGTATGTGTGAGACAGCATTATGGCTCATATATACTAATTTGTCGAGTTCGGAACTATACTCAAAATATCCTGAATAATACTGAAAATCTCAAGAACTCAAGATTATGTAATAAATAAAATAACATTGACAGAACTCAATAAACGGTTCATCAATCCTAATTTCTAATAATTAAATTCCATTAATCGATCGATCTCAATAAACCAACTGCGATCGTTCATCCTCCCATTAATGCAACGACACCACGCTGACTGGAACCGTTTAATATAAAATACGCCTTCGTATCCAAGGTCGTCGTTGTTTAATGCATCGAAATCGTTAGTCAGCTACGGGTAACGGTTGCGCGACGGGGATTAACCCGAATCACTTTTTCTCCTTCGCTCGTTAAGCTCTCCTCGGGACGGGATCATGTTGCGATTGTTATTCTGTTTCGCCTCCTTCGCGTTTCCCCTGGTCGTCGGTGCAAATGAAACTCGAAGGATTCGGGGCTACGGGAACGACGGGAACGCGAATAGTAACGTCTGCGAAACGACGTGAAATCGCGCGGCGCAATTTCGTGAGATTGCTTGCCGAGGCGACTCGTCGGGAGGACCATCCTCGTGGAAAAGAGCTTCTTGGAGGCACGAGGGTGCTCGTATTCTCCTCCCCCCTCCTCTCTCCTCATCTCCCTTCGTATTCGCGAAAAGGAAATGCGACCTTCCTTTTAGGGGAAGGAAATGTGCAACGGTTTCTATGATAGTCTGTCAAATGCAACTCGCGTCTCGCTATGCGTTGTCCTTAATACGCCATTCTCTGGAATGAAAGACCCAAAGAGCATCGTTTTTGGGGATCTCGAGATTTATCGCGTGGAGAATGCAATAATCTGCTTCGTTCTAAGAGTATATAGTATGTCGAACTTGTTTTCAGAATTACTCGTTTAATAGTAATGTTCTTTCTTGGAATTTTTGATGAAGATTTCTGAAACAGGAAACTAATTGGCGACTTAATTTGTCCCTGCTACTGCAGATTTAAAAAATGTAGTTGTTTATGTAATGAATATACATATGTCGAACTTGGTTTTAGAATTACTCGTTTGATAGTAGTGTTCTTCCTTGGAATTTTTGGGTAAGACTTACTGAAACAGGGAACTAATTAGTGACTTCATTTGTCTTTTCTCATTTTCATTAAATAAATGTAATAGTTTATGTATTGAATATACATAGATCTGTATCAATCATAAATTTATACGAATCCCCGAGTTAAATAATGTTCCTCTAGTTGGTTTTGTTACTTCTTCAACTCGAAACATTGTTCAACATGTGTCAGGAAGAAGGAAGCATTTTTATGAGAAATATTTTATAAGAAGCCTGTATTTTGTTGAACTTCTGTTCAAACTCCTTCTTTTTCTTCGAGAAGATATCCGTTCTTGCGGTACTTTCATTAAACCTTGACATCTTTTTTCAGAAACTTTTCTCTTGGAGCAATAATAAATTTCTTATAATGAAAGTTTCATAGCAAGTTCACTAAAGCAGACAAGAAAATAATAGAATTTTATTATAATTTTCACTTGTAGATTGTTGTACGTATTTTACAAGAAGGCTTGAAGTTTAAGTACGAAACAGTCTCAACTTGTTGGTTAATTTTATTCGGGTTAAGCAACTAATTCGAGCCACGATATTATTCCACGCTAAAACCCGAGGACGCACACATTGGCGCAATGAACAACGCGCATATTTTACGACGCATTAGAAACCCCCATTTTACACATCGCTACACTTTGGTATCTCCAAAGCAGACCGATTCACGGTGAACCGTCTGTGAATGATAACTACCATGAACTCTGCGCTAACTTAGCTGCTAGGTGGAGTGAGATTGTGCCCTGGAGGTAGCACTAACCTCCCACGAAATGCACGTAATACGAGAAACAGGCGTCTACTGCAGTATGGCGGACCGTACACATTTCTAATACCTATTTATATGCTAATAACTCACGATGGGTATCTCGCAATCGAAATTGTCATCGTACGGTTTTCGACGCTGCTATACCATAACGATCGGTGGAGATAGTTTGACATATATTTCGAACTGCATCGAGGAATTTGACGTTTAAGAATTAACCTAATAAAAGGGAAAAATCTGAAATTTAAAGTATAAGTTAATTGTGTAACCTGAAGAGATAAAAAAGATTCATTTGAAATGGCTTTTCCCTGAAAATTCAGAGTTTTTTTAAACTCTCTGCGACATAATTTATATTCGATCGAATTTTATGTACCGCTTAATTTCCATTCTGCCATTCCGCACGACCGAAAATGGGTAGAAAAGCTTTTACCCTGAATCGATCCATTAAACAAATTTTCCCGAACCACATAACAGATGGTTAGTGAAAGCTTATTCATTCTTCGATGCAAATACGTTAATTTGACTTTCTGTTACTGGATCCGTTTCGAATACTTTAAACAAAGAGTACTTCCCAATTTTGTACTTCTCGAAAATTCAATAATCGAAAATCAATAATCACGACTGATTACGTTCTTATTTTATTGAAGATATTTTCAAAAAAATATTACGTCTAAAATGACTCCAAAATTAAATATGTATCATTATTCATATTATAAACTGATCAACGGTTCACGAAATAAATTTTTCCCAAGTTGTTTGTGGTATATTTAACTATACATCAATTGCTGTACCTTTAACAACGAGTATATCGCATTGAATTCATAAAATTTGAACAGAGCATTGATTCCAACCATACTCTTTATGATTTCTGTGTTAAATTCAGTCCTGAGGTTATGATCGATAGTTATCGATGGTAATATCGGTGGAAGGTAAAGCTCGGAATTCCGCATCCCGACGATCCAAACCGATGTTATTAGGTGAAAAGTGCATTTCCAGTGGAAAGAAATGCCTACGAAAGCAATACGTGGCTTCCACGAGTTTCAAAAGTTCCACCACGAACCGAGTAACGTAATTTTATTCGGGCCACATTACCGCCGTTATACCTTCAACGATATTTCCCACTTCCACGGCGTTATGATACACAGACAATACACCGCAAACGAATGCATTCACAAATATGCGTATTCGCATACGCCTGGGTCGAAATAAAGTCGCTTGAACTGGAATTGTTCGCCTCGCCGACAATGTAACGAAACAAATAAACATAAAAAAAATCTCCCCTCCAGTGGATTTAATAAATTTCGAACGTTGTTCCACGTGTAACACAGAAAGAAATCAAAAGTTAAATTCTGTTTATTCGTTTCTTGAGCACGGTGCAAATAATAAAAATGAACAAGGAAGAACTCTACACAAATGGTTCTATGCAGTTATAATCCCACGGCAGTAATTTGCGACAATAAACCGAACACGGTCGGAGAATACCTATAATTTGCAAATATCGAATTCGAATTTGACTGGGACTGAATTATTCATGAGGACGAAAACATTTTCGAAATGTATCCTGGACGGTGTAACTGACGGCCACGTGAATTACTTCCGACGTTCGCAAAATTACTTTATTTGTGCGGGTTTCCCCGAACAATTTTCCTGGAACAATAAATAAAATCGGTTATCGGATAATTACATCGCCGCGAGACGCAAAAAAATGTCCATTGTTTCGGAATATTTTACGAGCGAGATAAGAGCGACCGATTTCTGGTCAAGCGCGTTGCATTTTTCATAGCGTTCCTTTAAATTGAAGCTACTAATCAAATTTATTCCAAAAAACTTTTTTTTATGAAACATCTTTTATAATAATGCAAAGGTTAAACTGTTTCGCTTTTGTAGGTATTGAAATATATGATCGAAAATTAAATTCGCTTCAACATCGGAATTTGAATTCTTTTTTAATTTCATTGGTAAAAGGAATAAGTGTGGTCTAAACCCTTGGAATACAAACACAATTCCAGTGACTTTCTTATTGGTTTCCCTGCGACGACCACAATTACTTCCTTTATACTCGAATATATTTCAAAAATCGACTTCTATCTCATCGCGTTAAGCGCTTAACGAATGCCTGATACTTTTAACGGCGAAACGGTTGGAGTATTTCAGCAGCAGTCGTTTATTTACGTACAATTTTCGCCCGTCTGTCGCATTATGTCTTTTAGCAACAGCGATTCTTGGCTGTCACGACTCGCAGTTTCGCAAAATTATTTCATTGTCCATGATATTCGTCGAGTCGTCCAAGTCGGCTCCGCTCGTTACGTTTGAAAGCTTCTGACCGGAAACGAGATGACAAAGGAAGAATCTAATTCGCCGTTCGCAGCGAACGCCTTCGAATTTCCCAACGCGAAAACGCGGATCGTTCCTCTTGCTTCCAAGCACGTTTTACCACCTTCTCCGTCCATCTTACCACTTGACTGCTCCACGTTTCAAACGCAAGGAAACGTGACTTTCCGTCTCAGTTATGGTACGCGCAACTATCTCGTTTCATTTGCATCTGTTGCGCTTTAGGTATCGTGAAATTGTAAATGGCCAAGCTTCTTGGGTAAAATTCAAGTGAAAATGGAGGAATCGTTTAGAGGTAGTTTTTATTTTAATCGTTATTGTTTCCTTCCAAGAAATTCAAACTGAAAAATGTAACATATCATATAGTATAATATACAAAAAATGATACAAGACGTGTACTCATAATGTAGACACTTTACAATCATGTTGTATAAATTTCTCTTTGAAGAGAACTCAGAATCTAATCGAAACGTCGAACGTATCCTAATAAAATTGCAATATCCTTCTGTTTTAACAGGACGGCCAATGGTCATAAAAAGTTCCTACGAAAGTAAAATATTTCGTCAAAACGATTCAAGACTACGTAATCTACCAACTTTATCCAAATAATACATTTATTTTTATACCTATACCTTTAAAATCATCAAATAAAAAAAAAAATAGTACAATTTCTATTGAAATAGAAATACCATTAATATAATCTCTCCCTTTTCCCGACGCATATAGTTCGACTAATTCGAAGCTCGTCCTGGGCGTAGCAACCGATTGAAAATTTTCAGGGAACCAGGACGAGAGAATGGCATCTAATTAGAGCCTCGTTGGGGCACGTATCAATGCACGCGAAAATCGTAATTCGGTCGTTCGCGAGTCAACGAGTGAGTGCACTTAACGTGCGCGGAACGAGCCACGTCGGTCGACCGTACATTTCTTGGCGGTGTAATGAATTGGTCGGCTGCTAATTACAATTACAAATAGCTACGCGACCTTCCACCAACCCCCGTCGAGTGTCGCTGTAACGGCATCTCGGGTCTCCGCTGAATCCCAACCCTCGCCCTCTCAGGCTGCGGCCCTCCTCCCGCGCATTTCCGTCCTTATCCGTTCCGTCGAGAATACGGTTTCCTCGTCCAAACGCTCTCTTACACATATCCACGGTGCACCGCGCTCATAGATATGCAAATCCTTCGCAGCCGAGCGCGGAGCCCGGGCCCCAGAAATAAACGAGTATCCGCCAGAATCTCGAAATTACGCGTCCATTGGCTGCGCCCTGGTTCGATTAATGACGCTACGCGAACGTGAGCGTCTGAAGTTTGACGTTTCTGTCAGCTCGTTCGAAGAACTTCCCGATTTTGGGGTTCCTGCACCTGATGGATGTAATTTTGACTTTCGAGGGAGATTAAGATGCACCAGCAATGAATTTTTGGTGTGTTTATTTTGACAAAAATACTGAAGTCAACGCATATCTATTATACATACAGTAACTTCTTTGTAATTAGAGTCAGAAAGAGAATATTCATTTGTAATAATTGTTTCCAAAAATTTATTCAGTGCTGGTTAAAACTGCATATTCTTGGTTAAACACAATCGATTCGAGAAATGAGTGAATATTAATCCCACAGTGATCATCTTCCTATACGATTCCTCTTCGCGGCTGTTTCGATTCATCAATATCAATTTCATAAACTTCAGTCAGTTTATTTTGAAAAACAATGACGAATGTTCTGAATTTAGCAAACCTTGCTTCGATGAGTTGAGGCAAATACGGAGAACAACATGCAACGCGTCGATCATTCGAACAGAGCGCGCCTGATAAAAGAAACTTATAATCCTACAACGCTAATCTCGTAAAAGATACAATCTCGTAAATTCTCTCCAACTCTACGCTTTGCTTTCTGCTCGTAAACTCGAGTTCAGGAAGCCGCGCCACTAAAATTTCACTGAAACCTACCAATCGCTACCAAATATCTACACCATTCTTTCGAACGCCCGATCCGAGTAAAATAATATTATTCAAGTTGAATCAGTCAGAAGCGAAAAGGAGAAGCAGAAATAAATCGACTGAGCTTTATATATGTAATTTCGTTTAATTCTGAGCTAATTCAGCTCCTGCCAACTTATTTGCATAGAATATTCGATAACTTCCCCATTTCCGTAATGAGAAATGGAGAGATTAACGTTATGTTAATTTCTGGAGTAATCGAATGCATGGATTAATGGACCAAGTTCTATTAGATATTGCACGTCACACGTGACTTGTACGTTATGATGCACCGTTCCATTTCAGTCGAGTTATGTACCACAGACAGATGGTTATGTAATTGTAAGACCGACTAGACTATGTGTTTGATTGAACTTTGCATGATGAAGTTAAACGTTCGAATTATGAAAACAGTTGGCACAATCAAAGTCAAACAAGTTATTGCAGATTGAAGTAGATGGACACCTTCACACACATATAAAATTTGAAAACTGTTAGATAAAAAATACATTTTTAGAAATACGATCGTAAGTTCAATATACGTCCTGTATATACAGAGTGTCTCCAACTGAAAGAGACCACCACTTTCGTCTACACTGATACATACAAGAGAACGTATACGCCTTCAGTATCGAAAGGGATGAAAACCAAAATCCCGAAGCACCGTTTTAGAAATCCTTTTACCTCTTTTCCCAATCCCAAAAATGAGGACGTTCTCTCCAGCGATCATGACCGAGTTCCTTCCCGAATCCGGTCGATACTCCCCTTCTCCGCTCGTCTCCCGTCCGTCGGAATTCCATTCCAAATTTTCAGCAACAATGGGCACCGTTTTCTCGATAAACTGGCTGAGTACGTTTCTTTCCTGGTTTCTTTCACGGCGTTATCGTCCGTAGGAGTTTCCAATTGGCGACAGGGCGGCCGTCGATTCGGGGTTAAAGGTGCCGCGAGCGACGGTGGGTGGAATGCAGCCGTCGGATGGCGCGACGCGGGGGTTCGGGGGAGGAGGCGAGAGGGCCTGTTGCTCGACCTTTGTTTTCGACGAACAAATAAACGCGACCTCCCCCGCTCGATACCGTCGCCGCGAATCGACGTTTCGCTAGTTTCCCGACCGCCCTCTCTCGCTCGACACCCCGTCTGACCCACCCCAACCCCGTCTGCTCTGTGAACGAGCCAAAGGGTTCGTTCCTCGTGCCAAGTCTCGTCGTCTGCCTCCGGAAAAACGGGCCATGGAGAAGAGATTCCAATTTTCCCATATTTCGCGGCCCTCTTTCCTCGAGACTAATGAAAACTCGTGGCCTTATTCGATGATAAATGCCGCGAGCCAGTGTGTGTGTGTGTATATGTGAGGGTATACACTCGATTCCATGCATATTCGTACCCTCTATATCTATTGAAGAAGTTTGATTAAATTAAATAATATTTTCGTTATAAGTACATATATAAAAATATACACTTGGAAACATCAAACCTACCATTTAATTTAAACAAATTTCGTCAATAGGTATAGAAGGTACGAATATTTTGGGGATTGGCTGTATGTGAATGTACTTTGGTACCCGATTTCCTATGGACGTGTTCGGTTTGACGGAGAGCACCCTTTCGCTTGGGAACCGATGCGCGATGATGCACTGGGGATTATGGCTAGTACTGGTTGCGTTTGGAAACTTTCAGTGAGATTTTTGTTGACACCTGACTGGGGTACTTGGGGTGATTTGGTGCGATGTGTGGCAGTTGGACGATCTTTTGAGGTATTCTTATGGCAGATAGAGGTCGAATGGACGGTGGCCAAGAATGTTGGTACGAAAGGATCCTGGATTTATTTGGTAATAAAGGCGGCAATTGTATCGTTTTGTTGGTCTGTAGGATGTCTGTGATGTGTTGTTGGGAAGAATGATTTAACGGTGGGAGAGCAACAGTGGGTATATTTGTTGTCGAGCCACTGCATCTGTTTACATTTCTCTAGTGGTTTTGGCGTTGGGGAACATAGCCTTGGGCAAATAAATTCTATGTAAATTGTGATAAATTCATTGTTATTTTCACCAGATAATTAATTTTAGTTTACTTTTATTTATAGAGACTTTCAAGGTGATATAAGAATCCCTAAGTCTGCAGAAATGTTCAAAATATTTCTCTGGGACTATTAAAATGAGGTTTTATTGTCTAGCCTATATACGTGTACATGTGCATTGTGCGTGAGACCTCACATGTACTGTACATAGGTGCGTACATGCATTATACATGTCATGAATGTAACAGGACGTATATACATGGATTATACAAATCGTTTACATTCCATATACACGTGCGTATATAGGGGACGTTACATCTTCATTCCCACGGATACATTTGCACGTACATACACTTTACATACATGTATATAAGGAACATAATTTCTCCCCTCTTCCTTCTTGTCATAACTTCTGTTAATGAAAAAAAACACAACCCTTGCTGTCCTATCTCGATACACTAAATAATAACAATAACAATTTAATTTTTCAATGAAAACTCTCTAAAATTCAAGTACCTATAGCAAAAACAGAGGAAAAAGCCGCATACATTACACGAAAAAATGTTCGCTAGACCAAAGAAGGTTCCGTAATCAGCCAAAACAAGAATCAACAATACCAAACAGCATCAATCGCGTAATCGCCAAGCAATAACATAATTAATTTAATTTGAATAAATCTCTCGAAAACGCCAAACGAGGTTCCTCTTTCGGTCGGCCACGAGAAGCTGTCGGTCGAAGGGATTAAATATTTTCCTCTCAGCTTAAATCCGCTCGTCTTTTGTCCACGATCGCGTTCATAGTCGAAGCGTTTTCTCATTCTCGGCATCGCGCCTTTTGTTTTGCCCGTCTCCCAGCCCCGATCCAAACGTCTTCGTTCTCGCCTTTTGTGCCCCCTCGCGGCGCCCAACCCTTCCCCCGTCGGCTCCTCGACCACCCCCGTTTCCAGCCACCCTTTTACTCGCCCACCTTCCATCTTTACCCCGTTGCGACTTCCCGTGGCACTTTACCTCTTTTCGTTCGTGGTAAAAAACAGGCAGGAAACGCCGCAAGAAAGCTCGCGTGATGCCGGAGCTATCTTCCAGGCAGCTTTCGCAGACAGCAGACGCTCGCGGCTTTCGTTTGACCGGTAACCGACGCCCGAAAACTTCGCGTCAATTTTCACCCTCGATTTATCACCTTTTTGCCAGCATCGACGTCAAGCGAGTTGTCGACGTCGCGACGACGTTCGTGTACTGTACAGATGAAACTCGTCAAACGAATCCTGGGAGCTCGGCTTTGTCGCGGCGAATGTATGTACAGGAGTATTTTTTGTACATTTAGAGTGATTTCTGCGCTGATACTGGAAGCTGGAGAGTCTACGAACTTTTAGATCCAAGGTGTAGTATTCAGTTTTCCAGAGCTACCCCATTAAGAACTCAAAGATTACAGAACTTTGGAGTCTATGAACTCTTACACTCAAAGAGTGGTACACTTTTGCCAGATCTACTACTAGGAACTTAAAGATTATAAAACTAATCTTCTACCAGTTCAATTACAGTCCCATCTAGTGTTGAGGAATTTTCCTTAATTTAGTTTAACCTGTAGGAGACCTCCTTTCTTTCTCAAATAAAAATATTGATTATCAATAAGTGAGTACATTGTAAGAAAGCCAAGGATGAGACTATAATAAATTCAGATATGAATTCTTCTTCGTATACTGACGTACTCTTGCGTGTTCTCCTCTCTACCTTCAACCGAAATCACGGCGAAAATCAATACAATTTATTTCGTTCCGATTCGTAGCAATAGTGTCTTTTGTTGTTGATTTTCTACTTTGTGTACCGAACGAGCTCGATGGAATACAACCATACGGCCCGATTGTTTCGAGCACAGCTCGCGAATGTCCCCTGATAGAAAAGCGGTGCCAAAAAGGTCTGGCAGGACTGCAGGAAAAATGAAAATGAAGTACCAAATGGAAAATGTTGAGTCGCACTTAAGGGGATGTTTCAGTCCAGCTTTTTATAAAAGTCAAATTTTCCTACGTTTTTTAACAGTTTAGGTAACAAAATGCTATACTAAAAATGAGGTCAATACATTTGAAAATAAATGGTGTTAAAACAAAATAAATATGAAAATTAATTTGAAATAATATCCACATTCAATCATCAAGATGTACTAGTGTCTACACTTACAATAAAACTTTCACACACTTTCACTTACACTTCATAACTGAATATGTTTGCTATCTAACTATGTTATACATCCATGGAACATGTAGAATTCGCGTTCCTAAGCAACTGGTATGCATTCAAAGAGCTCAGTAATCTCTGCGTTATCCAGACTATCAAAATCCAGAAACCAAAGAAGTTTTCCGTCAATTTAGGCGAATTCACTTCCCGTTTCCGTGCGTTCGAGCACAGATAGATCCTTGTAACTAACCGCACAAACTCCGATTCCGTCTGCCAAGGAAACGGGGGAACTTCTGGGCGTGCAGTTTTAATCGGCGATTGGAGACGAACCGCCAGGAAGGGAACACTGAATAACCCAGCGTGGAAGACAAACAACTGACACCTTCGGAGTTTAGCAATCTCCTCGACCCCTCCCATCCGGACGTTCGTTGTTCATCCTTAATTCGAGATCTCGTCGCTTTCGATACGTCGACAAGCATTTATTGTCCCCAGCTCCACATCTGTTTCGCGAATAATTTAATCCCCGATCGGTGCCGTCGAAGGAAACTCGAAGAGAGGAGGTAACCTAAGTAAGAGTGGCAGTAGTGGAGATCGATGAATGCACCAACCTGAGCCATCGATACCTTTGAATTGAAATGTGGACTTCCTGTTTCTACGAATTCACCGAGGCGATACTTAACAATGCCACTGATCAATATTAATTTACCTAAAAATAGACAAAGGGGAATGAACAAGTTTGCTGTCCGAGAGGAAGTTACGTAAATAAACGCTCGAATGATTCCTTTTTAAGTACCTTGGGGGAATTTGGTCAAATATTTTCTTCATTTCAAGCTTACTTGTGAGACTGCTAAATATATTTTCTGTTGCCAGAGAAACAGTTATTCTCTGAAACTTGTCAGGTTTGCGCGCAAAAAGACGAACGTCGTTAAGTACACCTCAGTTCCCATTGTCCTGGGAAGATAATTCACAAAAGGCTCGGTCCGTTCATTTGTATAATACGTTATCCTTTACTCTCTCCTTATAAACTGTACCTGGGAGGCATCTTAGTTTATCCAACATCCAATATTACGGGTGGTATTATTACCACGCGGTGGTAATAATGACGGTGACCCCCATTACTAGAACGTGTTGGCAGAAATATTCGAATACCCTGAAGAGGGGAAAAGATATGCTATCGGGTAATACGCCCGTCTCAAAGGGTTAATTCCAATTCGGCATTCGTCTAACGCTTGCAACTCGAATAAACGAGTCACCCTTTATACGTTGCGTTTAACGAGACGAATTAAATAAATAGAGTCCAGCTAGAGCGGATCGAATCACGTACCCAATCGACATCAAAGAACGCCAAAAGCGAATTAGCAGGTCGGGTACAGTTGAACCAACCTTCGTTATTAAAATGTTCGACCGTTCGAGCGCTCTGCTATTTGAACGTTCAGTTATTCGAGGTATGACCGTGTGGAACGACGTTTTTCAAACCTTTTGCAGTCGTAGAGCTCTTTTTGCATCGAAATATATATTTTTAAAAATGAAGCACATACATTATCCGAAATAAAAATAAAAGTCGATGCTCGCGAGTTAAAAAATAGAACGATCGTGTAATTTAATATCCTACAAATTTCGTTTCTCGAACGCCGTCGTCTCCCTGTTAGTTCGAATAACACATGTAACGTAAGTCAAAGAGACGCACGAACATCCCCCCAACGGTGAATGCACCCATTCGCCAAACCGAACCGACACAATGGGTAGGGGGAAGATTTATAAGCCGTGCAAATAACTCGTCGCGGTTTGTTGACGTTCGCGTTTATTCGACGCGAAATACGGCCTCCCTTCGAAGAGTCGTCTTGCACCGTGGGAAGAGACGTCGCGACGCGTACCGCGCACACACCGACGCCGTAGTTGAACGGTATCTTTCGTTTCAACCCAGAAGACCCCATTCGACACTGCGATATTTCGGTACAAGGAGCATCGAACGGGTACCGCCATTCACCGTGGCATTTTCTTCTTCTTTATTGTTCGTTCGTCCGCTTCCTTACGATATTCGTTTTCGGCTTTCCTTTATTTCCGTTTGCCCGCGTCCGCGAAACAAAGAGGACGGACGCCGCCGTGGGTAGCGTGCAGCCCTCTTTTGTGTTTGCTCCTCCGCCTCGGAGCTCATCGCCCCCCGAACCCCGCCGAACCCCTCTGCAGCAGCGTCCGCAGTCTTCCGTTCTCCCGTAACTTTTCCATTCCTCGCCGCGACGCTCGCTACTTCGACTAATCACCGGGTACCTCGGCGAAATAAAAAGGAAGCGGAAAGGGACCACGGAGAACGAACGAAGGAAAGAGAAGTCGGGACCCCTATCTTGTAAGCGTCGTCGTTGAGAGGGGAGATCGAGATCACGCCCTAAATTGTAGGTTCGCGTCAAAATCGAGAGGGATATCATGGCCCTTTGACCCTTTGAGCTGATTTTAACATGTATGGATCTGGTCGATACCGTTTATTTTGCGAAGTGGTTACGAGGTTATTCAACACCATGTTCATTTATTTGTTGGGGGTGCGTAGCTAGCAATTGACTATAACGCTTATTACACTTAGTAAGCTTATCAATGCAAAGGGATGAAAGAAGATTTGTGTGAAATAAAATTTTAATATTCGAAGGAAATTATTTTTATTTTCGTGAACTATTAAATTTGTGTAACCCTTATGCTTGAGCCAATTTATGAATCACACTTTAAAATAGAATATTACATTGTTTTTTATTAATAGGATAGGCTAGGACGAACACAGCAAATTTTTGTGAATTATTGTGAATTCAGCTTCATATATTTAAACAGCTGAACTGAATGTGTGGTATTCAGATTGAAATAAAAAGTGAACCTGTCACTCTGGAAATGGGTGACGCGAATAGGCAACGTGTAGAGATGCTTTCAATAAATCGTATTTATAATTTTTATAATTATCATCGGTTTACACCGTGACAGAAACGCGGACTGATATTATTTGTGATATGGTAAAATACGAGCGTCATCCGTATTCTGGTGACGCCACCCCCTGTGGATTTTGCACGTCACGGATATTCGGTTGACATGACAGTCAACGTGTTAATTCACAAAGTACAACATGAGCTACAAGAGCACATACAGCGAAATAAAGGATTTGCCTGAAGGAACATTAAAATATTTTTATTTTAATACAATGTATGTGGCATGAGATACGTACGATTTATCTTATTTTAAATGAAAGTGTAGATGGTTACAACTAAACCTGACAGCTGCTGTCGTTTGTGTTGACAGGTACAGTTTGATATGAAAAAAGAAAAAACTAATTCTAAAGTTCTTTTGAAATTTTTTCTTAAATAACTACAACAGACCTTAATAATATATAAACCTTTCAACAAACATTCTGAACTTAATTCAAAATCTTATTTTTCAGAACCATGTCTTGAGTACAAATAAATATCTCATAACACAAACCTATACAAAATCACAAGTACGCCCTTCTTTTTGTGAACAAATCACGAGAGACACAAAAATATTCAACAACTTTATCGATCGATTCACTTACACTTAGTCACGTTTAATAAACAACCTCGTAGCGTTGTCAGTTGTCTCGAAAGACGCAGCGCAGCTTACCAACTTACACACGACCCTTGTCGTTTGAAACAAGTAAAGTTTAGCCGAGTTCAGTTCCAAAACTATCTGCCAGCGATGATTTTACACGCGCCCGGTCGAAAATCCGGTTATCTCTCGCGAAAAGCGGTGAAACGATTAACGAGAAAGTTCTCAACCGGGATTATAGTCGCCCGTTATTATGCGTAATTCGTCTTACCTGTTCACCCAGTTCTCTGCAATTAAAATCCTGTTCCACTAATTACTTTCACGCTCACAGATGAACTAAAGCCGCTTCCGTTCGTCCAGACGCAAGTTTTATTTATTTTTAGTCCTTCTGGTACCTTGCACTTCAGTTTCATCATTAAGTCGCGCGAAGGTTACACTTTTACGCCTTGTCATAGAATTGTCTATTCTATGTTTGAGAGAAATTTCGTGTTGGTTGGAATCGTCGATGAGTAATAGACTCGTGTTACTGCAAACATTCGTTAGACTGTTAACAGCCTACGTTGCTCAAGTAACGGCAACCGCGTGGCAGATGTCTATGCAATTAGAGAAACACCGCCGGATTGGCTGAAAATTATGCTGTCCACAATGGAGAGTTTGCTTGCACGCGTGTGGTTGTCTACTGTACGTCAAATAGTTCATTTTCACGAGATGGCAGAACGTTGTACGATACGTACAATTACGTGCAGCCTGTGAAAGTTTATAATTAAAACTCCTTTTGGTAACAAGGGATGCGTCGTAAACTCCTATAGAGTGTTTACTCCGCAGGAAAAAACTCGTGTTAATAAAATTTTTAATACTATACCTAAGTCCTTTTAGTATCAGAGGAGGCATCTATTTTTCTATAACGCGTTTACTCTTCAAAAATAAAATTCTGAAATATTAATCATTGGATCGAAAATAGTATATGTATATTTTTTAATAACATTTCTATAGATGTAGCTGAAATAATTCACGCGTTGATCACATGTGTAATTGGTATTCCTACTCGATTTGGGACGTGAAAGTCGTCGAAAGGCATTCGAGATAAGGTCGAAAACATTTTGATCCAGTAAATCAAAAGGATTGCCTGCAACGACCAGAAATTCGGGGTATGGGTTTAAAATTAAGTTGAATGCTTCGAAAAAAGTATCCGCTTCCGAAAGGATCAAATTACTCTGCATTTTGGATAAAACGCTACCTCGCCCGATAACTGCCTTACTCGCGAATACCGGTAATATTTCCGACGGTGAAACTTTATTCGCAGCTACCCTGTTTTCAGCTAATAGCTCGGAGCTTGTTTGAAGTTTCACTCGCATTCTCATAAATTATACGCGCAGTGTACGGGCTACACGCACCACGCCGCCGAGAGCTAATTAAAATACATTACAGAAATAAACCCAACTATAAACGATCTTTTCCGCGTTGGAGTATGTTAATTTCTAACTAACCTATCTCGAATGTAACATTTTGTAGTATACCACCAACGGGCAGATCTGTGTTCAAGACAACAAACATTCTGCTCTCGAATTACTCAAAAATGATATTTATTCTTAGAAGAAATTTTGATCCTCTAAATTTCAAGCAAAAATCCCAAGTCCTAGTCACTTTTCCAAATGCTATACATTTATATTCTCAAATATAATTAGCAAACCCCTAAAGAGACTCAAGATCAATAAACAAAAGGCAGGATTCCCATTTTAGCCTACTTTAGACACGTAATAAAAACTCTCCTGTAATTAATTTTCTCTCGACATGAATATAATAAACAGCAGGTGACAGGCAGCGTACGCATCGTTCGAAATGAATGGCTCAGGACACGCGATTCCCTTTGGCCGCGTAATTTAATCATTTCTCGTCATCGCGATTCGTTGAAAATGCGAGAGTTCCGCGTTTTAATATCGCCGATCGAGCCGCGACAATTATGGTAAATCGCTGCAACAAGGGGCACAATTTTACGCGCATTACCAACCAGAATGGAGGAGAGAGAAAAAAGAAAGAAGTGCTCGCATGGCAACAGGGATGGAATGGAAGATGCACGCGTATACGCGCAGCCAGTTTCGCTCGAAAGGAACGCGATACGTAGCAATCAGATTGTTCTGTGCGGTGAATGTCGCAATAATTAAAAATTGTTGCGTGGGGTATGCCACACAAGCTGTAATTACGGATTCAAGTGCGCCTGTTGCTTAATTAGTAATTATTATGATTTCTGCTGCGAGCCCCGTCCGTGTGTGTACGTTCCTCGCTCTGCAGCTGCTTTCTACCGGGTGTAACCATTTACGGAATCGATAAAATATGTTATGGCGGTTTTATGACGTATGACTGGGCATAAAGGTGACTGGGACCGGTGCAATAAATCTGTAATAAAGCATCGACGTGTGCCGTGCTATAACTCGGAAACATTATTCGCTCTTTGAACGAGTGCCCTGCATTGTGTATAAATAAACGCGTCGTTGACAATTTTATTTTGGAATTTTCGTCGGGGACTTTAGTAGAGACTATAATCTGAATTGAGAGTCCCAGTTAAATTTAGCTCTTTGAAAACAGTGAGTTTTGTTTAAATGCTATGGATCTCCAAACAAGTATACAGCATGCTTATACGTATTAAAATTAAAAAAGCAATATTTTGTATTTCCTATGAAAAAGGCAGAGACATTTTGTTTCTGAAAACAATCGATTTTGATATTCATCGAGTACACACGCGCCTCGGTTCAAACTAGTCTGTCGTGTCTGTCCATGACTCACTGTTTCTACTTGGATTGCTGTTTGCAAGCATTGATTGCGATATGATATTATCTGCTTCAACTGGTCCTAACTAGATAGCGAGATCGATGAAAAACAGATAGCACCGTTCCACTGTCAATATTCACTAACACTATCACGAGCAGAAACAATGAGTAATGGACGAACACGCTACCCAAGTTGTTCGGAATTGCAAACGTGCCAGGCGAATATTTGCGATCGATTTTTTGAGAAACGAACTCTGGTATGCAAAAATTGGTACATCATGCGTTTCATTTATTTTCGTATGTAGCTGCTGGGTTTCAGTACTTTTCAGTTACGATTTGAACGCTGATGCCTGTGGCCCCACTTGTGTTATTAAACACATTTGATTCATATACATGTATTTATGTATTTCTTATCGTTATGATACCCTCAATTCTTTTATTATTGGAGAACTATTACGAGCTCTATAATTGTTTAATGAAACTCACACTCTTATTCATCGATTAGACATACATTCGGCTTATGTACAGTCAGTCACATAATTATTCGTGTCTTCTATGTTCGTTAAAGAAGTTTGTTTAAATTAAATGATAGATGTGATGTTTCTGAATAAATTTTTCATTATCAATATATAAACGTGTAAAGTTTATTCGTGTACATATTTATAATGAAACATTGATTTGGAAACATCAAATCTATCATTTAATTTAAACAAATTTCTTCAATGTCTTCAAGTGTAAGATGTTTAGATTCTAAAGGTGATTAAAATAAATAGTCAATAGGTCAATGAAAACCATACTGCATCGTGGGTAACAACACTGTAAATATAATAATGAAATATTAGTAAATGTAATAACTACAGTAACAGGTATAATAATTTTAAATAATAATAAATGTCCCCTAAACGAATTGAAATCTAATTTATTAACTAAACAATACAAATCAACGTATGTAAATCGTGTCCATTGTACGAAAAGATGTACGACACTATTCTTTTCCTCTGTTTCGCAAATATTCGTACTTTTCAATGGAAAACCACTTCCTTTTCAGCTAGTTTCCAACTCACACCACCATCCTAACGAACTCCTTGCACATTGGACGACACAAAGAATTCCAGAAGCACGTACACCCGTGTCGACCAATTATTAATCACGCGAATATCTCCCAGCAGCTTAGCCACCTGTACACCCGTTAGATTTCTGCACGCCTTGTACCAGTACCAAGGCTTGTTTACACTTTGGCGGAGAGTTAAGAGCTTCTCCCAGGCGCTGGGGTGCCGAGTAATCGACTTTCCTGACCCAGAAAGTCAAAAGGGCTTCGTTTACTTGCCGTCTGTCTCTCTCGCCCACACCTATCCGCCATTCATGCGCCCTCCTTTTCGCTCTTTCCCCCCTTCCGTTTGATTCTTATACTCAGCCGACCGTCCTTTTCTCTTCAGCCCTCATCCCCCGGCTCGCCAATTCTCTTTTTCCTCTCTCCTCTCGGCGACTCGCGTATCCAACTGCCTGTCCTGCTTCCGGCTATCCTCCTGCCTGTTTCACTCGGTCTGCCAGTCCACCGTTCGTCGAACTGCCGAACAACCACCCCCTTGTGCCCAGTGGCGCATCCAGAAATTCAGCGAGGGGGTGCAGACAAAAATTAACGGGGACGAATTTACGCCACGATGATTGTTTACACTGTACTAAAACAAATCAGAGATGTGAGGTATTTTTAAGGGATGATTGTACAGGCCTAGATAAGAGAGTGATTAATTTTTTGTACAGTAATATAAGAAGCTATACCAACTCTAACAGATCTTTTAGGATGGCAAAAGGATTTTGCACCACGAATATAATCAAAGAATTAACCCTTCGAGTGCCAGAGGAAATTTTCATACCAGACAATATTTTAGCAAAGATGCATGATTGTAAACAAAAAGGTATATTTCAACCGTTATATATTATACATGTTACACTATTCGAAATAAAATTGAAGTGGACAGATAAATCTGTGTGCGTTAGATATTGACGTTACTTTCGTAAAGTAAAATTGATTTTTTAACGAGTTATAGCACTTACAGCTTCGAGCAGCGATAGGCACTCCAAGTTCCTTGGCACTCAAAGGGTTAATATAAATCAGAAAAGAAGGAAAGTGGTCCCAAAATGCGCCAATCTAACATCAAACTGGGTCCACATATCCATCGTTTCGATACGAAAACTGAGTTCAAATTGAACACCACGTTGTACTCAAGGATAGTTTCGAACTGAAAACGCGTATGCTCGAAAAAAATACATATTTCCAGAAGCGAGGGTAGGCGCGATTGCTCGCCAGCACCAGCCTTGATGCGCCGCTGGCCGTGCCACCCCCAGGTTTCCACGCTGGAGTGTCTCTTTTCCCGCGGAGTCGAGTCGGGAGTCGAGTAGAGTCGAGTAGAGTCGCGTCTGAATTCGACGCTGCCGCGGAGATACGGTCCGTATAGTTAAAATCGGGCACTGACCGAAAACTTCAATATTCCGGCTCTTTCACCGACGAGAGGACGTGGAAGGAGCCGAGAGATATCGACAGTTTTCAGCTGAATCCGAAGACGTGGCCAGGAGTAAAGAAACTCCGGTCGCGGGGAGGAGCGTCGGGGGTTTGGGAGAAGAGCTCTAAAAACGCTTTTTGTGGCGCAACACCGGGGCTCCGGGGATCGGGAATTGAGATGCCGCATCCGAAAGCGTTTCCAACTCGTCTAAGTTCCCGGGTAAATACCCGGGGACCTTGATTCTCGCTGCAGCGAGATATTGTAAGCGCGTGCACCGAGTATCCCAGAGGTTCGGGGGCTTTAAAAAGCACCCGAGGTGCTTTATTGTTCGCGCGCGATGCGAGCGATACTGCACCTCCCCAAGTTTTATGCTTAACCCTGGAATTGCTTCCGTCGCGTTCGAGTTCTCGGGTCTTAAACTACTACTCTCCTACTTGAATTTTATCAGGTTTCGATTTGAGTAAATAGGCGGAAGTTTATGCAGATAAAGGGGGAGATACAATTTGTACAGCTTTGAGAGGGATATTTTGTGGTTGATATTACTCTTGCTCTTTTGGACGTACTTCTTTTTCTATTGATTTAACGTCACGTTAAACGGCTTACGTAAAGTCAATACCATAAATGTTCGTACATTCTATGTTTAGAAATCTGTCTAAATTGAATAATAGGTTTGATATTTTCAAATAAATGTGTCATTATAAATATGTACAGGAATGAACTTTACACTTGTATGTATTTATAATGAAATATTTATTTGGAAATATCAAACCTATCATTTATTTTAGACAGATTTCTTTAATAGATATAGAAAGTATGAATATTTATGGGACTTACTGTATGTGAAGTTAATCTTGTTATGTGATGATGAGTATTTAACGAATGAGAGATCTTGAGATGTTTGTTCACTGCTGTTGAAGTTTTCGTGTAAGGTAGACGTAATTTCAGCTAAAATCTTTATTTAGGAAATTTCTCTCTGAAATATGAGAAGATTCTTTATTGTATAGAATTGCATTTTATGGGGTTTAATAATTATAATAGATTATATTTCTGTACATTAGGTAGGTTTTATTTGCGGTCGAAATGTAGAAGTTACTAAACAAAATACTCTCAGTGAACGAGGAAATCACAAACGATTTTAAAAGTGACTTATTGAGTGTAAGAATGAATGAAAGGACGACATTTCTTTGACAATCAGTTTCCCAAGTATCCTCCAGAGTTATTAGAAGCCTGTTCGGCCAATATAACGACTGATTTCTCACGACCCCATTCTTCTTCTTTACTTTGCAAGCGCTTGTACTTTGCAACGGGAAACCGCTTCCTTTTCAGCTTGTTCTATATACCACTCTCGATAGCACTTAATAGTTCCCGACAAAGTAAAGTTTTAAGAGTATTGTTAAAAATACAGTCTGTAAACGGAACTTCTACTTTTCATGTTTACAGGGTGCGCTGAAACATCGTGAACTTCTGTTTCTTATTTTCCTGTATTATTTGTGAGATTCGTATTTTCTATTTCTATATTCGAATTGCAATGCAATATTACTATTAGCAACTGCTTTGACTGGTTCAATAACATCTCATATTTTTAATACAGTTGGCAATGATATAAAAACTTGAATATTTGTTCAATGAACAATTTCATAAAAAATTACTGGTCCTCGCTTGGCGTATTACTTGTTGAATTTGTTAGGACACGAAATACGTGTCCATGGACAAGTACACTTGAATGAAAAAGCAGATTTCAAGGGTGCAAATGATGAAGTCATTATACAGCGTTAAGTAGATACTTAGTAGTACAATTCTCAACTCAGGACTACGGTAAATTGGAATTAAGTCATTGCCCTAGTTTCGATTAAGTGGCGAGAATGGTATGGTAATTTAAATAGAACTGCGCTTTGAGAAATTCGCTAAGAAGTGTTCGTGTATGTGTATTACTCCGGACTTCAACTTAATATCTTCTCTGTTCAAACTCCTTTTACGATAACACCGCATCCTGTTAAGTAACCTAAATAGAACTGTTAACTGGACTCCTTGAATGTTCTCGTTTAGTTGATTCCTCCATGGCAGTTTCTTTCATTTCCTTTATGTAACGTAATTGCAGACGTAAAATAAACTAAAATAATCGAAGAAATGTCTGGTGCTTGGGTCAGTCTTCAGACCGGCGCATGAATCGCAGAATTCTTAATGACGATTGCTGCAACGTCGTCGTTGGACTCCTCTACATTTGTCAACAGGGTCGGTCGCGGTATTTATTTCGAATTGAAAGGCAACCAAAACCGTTTGGCCTTTCATTTACGAGAAATCAACTCGGTCGACAGGTCGTGGGGTTCCCTTGAAATTCAAATCGCACCTACCGCGAGAAAGTAATAAAGGAACGCTTTCATCATCGTCCTAGACGTCTGTGCTCGGCAAAAGAGCACTTAAAACCACAGCCAAGCCTCGCCATCATCGCGCCTCCTTCAACCGCCACCGACAGCTTCTGTGTTTTCTTCCAACTTTTATATAAGCGCTGGCCTCTTCTTCTTCTTCTCCTCTCCACGTCAGCTCTGTTACACTCTTCTTCCCCCTGACTATTCTTATTTCTTTCTTTACTTCTACCCCGTAACTCTTACATCTTCCACTCTCTTGTTTTTTTCTTCTCGCAAACACTTCTAACGTTCTTTCGTTTTAGCCCAAGCTTCTCGTCAGCGTTTCTTCTTTCCTCCAGGATTGTTCGATCTATCAATGTTTTCATCCTCAAGTTTTTCCTCCGCTTTGCACTTCCACGGATTCCCTTTGTTTCGCATCTCCGGATCCGTTACTCTCTTCTCTGACCCACTCGTATTTCTTTCTTCAGTTACACCTTCTATTTTTCTTAGCGAGCACGTTCAAGGCAGTTTCGTCGCTGGTTTTCGTTGGTAGTTTCTCTTCTCATGGAAATGGTAAAGAGATACTTTTTAAACTGGTGTGCGTAATCCGCCATTTTGAATTACTAAATTGTAATTTCAGATTTGGAATCAGCGACCCCAAAAACCCCTCCCTACGAAGTTTCATCCAAACGAATCACTTTTCGCATTTTGTCCTGCCGTATTAGACCCACCATTTTGAATTTCTACATTTTGAGTTCAAATTTGGAATCAGCGACCCCGAAAACCCTAGCATACCAAGTTTCATCCAAACGAATCACGTTTCGCATTTTGTCCTACCGTATTAGAGCCGCCATTTTGAATTTGTAAATTTTTAGTTCAAATTTAGAATCAGCGACCCCAAAAACCGCTGCATACCAAGTTTCATCAAAATGGTTCGAACGGGAAAGAAGATAAATTTATATTTCTTCTAAAGAACATTGAGGGGTGTTCTTGTCAGGAAATACTACAATGTTTACTATTATATCAAGGAATTTAGAGGGGTGGGCCATTCAGGAAATACTACAATGTTTACTAGTATTTCTCGAAATTCGAACGGCCTTGCAAGGTCGCTATATGTACATATATGTAGGTCACTCCGTCTGTCAGTCATTTATAATCGTCTATAAAGTAGGAATCTTTAAGGTGTCATAAATCGGTGTAAAATTGTCCGATTTTACTCTACAAACATGCAAATTAAAGGGCGGAATGTCTACTATCTATTGAATACGTACTAACATTGTAAAATCCTCTTAAACAAATTTTTTTTTTTTTTTTTTTTTTTAAATATAAAAAAGATGAGACTTCGAAGAACTGTAACTCAGCGTAGAATTGTCCGATTCGATTCTACCAAAATTCAAATTAAAGGGCGAAATTTCTACTTTTTAATGTATATCTATTATTAGTGTAAGATATTCTTAAACAATTGTTTTGTTGACTAGTTTGATTTTTCCTTTCTGTTTCAGGTAAGTCACCCAAATTCAATCTGTACTACTTCACGGCGTATTTCGAATAAAATTTCTCGTCACAGGTATTTATCATTAACACGTTTAAATAAACTAAATCTAAACCATGTCTTACCCATATCCAAACTATGATCGAGAATTCCATTCCTTAAACGTTCTTCATATTTTGTTTTCCAAACCTGTTGTTTTAAGTACGTTTTATGGACGACGTTCATGCGTTTAATTGCATCCTTCTGAAGTTGTTACCGGCCTCCCGCACATCCTTGGGACTTATTGGACCCTCTTTCCTGTAAGTAAGAGCAAACGCGAGTCACTTGGTTACTATAGTTGGGGATACTGGAATCAAGAGACCAAAGCTTAAATCGAGTTTGCTCTCTGTATCGAATATCGCGGGAAGTGCACTCCCCGGTGTGCAGCCTGCTATCGAAAGAGTCACTAAGACAATATCGCTTTAGCTCGCTATCCACAGAATGTATCGCCTAAATTTATTTGGACCTAACAGCGAGGATATTGGCGAATACCATCTAAATCGAATTCCGCTGATAGAAGACGGTCTAAATCGAGTGAAATTATTTTGGTCGCTTTCCACACCCACGAGGATTCGAATAGTGCAATGTCTCTATCTTGAAATCTCCAAACACAAAATGGCCCAATCGATTTTAGTAGGTATAGCAAGCTAGTAAATTTCAACTCTATAACATTTAAGACTTTGGAGAATAGACATTATTGTATCGAGTTTAAAGTATTGAATTAGATTGAAATCATATGGTAAAGAGTCTGAGTATAAAATACAAAAATAATGGATATACTTTTGACACTATATAACGTGCTACATATAAATTAGTCTAAATAAAAAATATACACAATTATTTTAGCAAAAGAGTTCTCCACTATGCAACTTGTATCTCTTTCTTTTTAATGTATATTTCTCAGAATTTTTTAGCGGAAATAGTCAATGGCTTGTTACGACTGCATCCAATGCTATCGATTTCACAGGCTTCACCACATCAATAGTAATGGAGTCTTCATTTGTTTACTGTTGAGTAAAAAACACATATTTCTTGAACCAGCGAATTTTCTTATTAATATTGCGTCCACGTATCTCGATAATTGCGCTCTAATGCAAACTTCTGTGACCCCGAGCTAATAATCATTCAATTTAGGGGAGAATGTGCACAGGAAAATTCGCTCGAACTCGAAGACGTATACGTAATTTAGTTCGAACTTCTTGCCCTTGATTTTAATTAGCGTCCCAACAATTAGACGAAGTTTGCACGTTAATCGATCGTTGGGGTTATCCCCCCGGTGTTGTCAGGGTTGATATTCGAGGAAGCTAGGGGATGATAGGACGCTGGAATGGCTGTTGCCATCTTTCGAGGAGAAATCAAATCGGTTCTGTTTCAGCGACGGTGGTTCGACCAGGAAACTTCCATACCGACCACGAGGTACGCTTCTCTGGCTAAAGTAGGAAATAATCTTATGGTCGAGTAGTTCAAGGTGGTGCCATGAAGCGCGGTACCTTCATAGTTCGACCGTTGTTTATCACTTATCAACCATCTCTTATCTGTTGGGTAGGACTCATGGTTACAATTTATCTACTGAAGTCATCTGTGCTTCTTAGAAGACCTTTTGAATTTGGTCGTAGTATCTGAAGGTTCAACATTTTTGAGATAGAGGCTAGAACATCTTATTGCAGTAATAGATGAATAGGTCACGTGGGTCATGACGTCGTCGATGATGTAAGGGCTTCTGATTGGTAGAATTATATCGCTGACTTCCAATTGGCGAAATGCAGCATTTCAAATGCAGCAATCAATGTTACTGGAACAATCAGAATCATCTATCGATTGGAAAGTCATCAATTATCTTACCAGTTGTCACAGAGTTTTAGATCGTTCAACAAAAAAATGTAATTTAATACTATCACTCCGATTATAATTTTTCAAAATGGAAAATTGAACCTGCCAATCATTTTCATCTGTAGATTTTTACAATAATCTGATGTTTTTGAAATTTTAATGGCGTACAACTTTCGCCTTGGTACCATAATTTTAAGGAAAGTGCTGAAACAATAGTAGCTCGTTCCAAGGAAACCAGGAAATGCATGAAATAATTTTCTGATAACAGTCACTCGTGTTTGCCTTCTTACATAAACTGTTTATAATTACGTTAACCGCGCTTCTTAATCTTTTACCATATGTACACAGATACGATGTACACATCGCAAAGCAATCACGTAAGCTTCATCCAAAGATGCACATGTACTATCTAAGATCTATTATGCGCATACGTTTGAATTTCTTTCACTGTACTACTCCTTCTAGAAGGTAAACTCATTTCCACTGTTATTACCTTGTTTATATATTCGGTTGTACACTTCCTGTTTCATGAAATGTATAATAGAATCAGCGAATAATTGCAGGTTCTTGCCCCATATGTAGACAATAGAAACTACTGAATCCAATGCTGCTTGATGCAAAGTTGCTCTAGAACTTCCTGCGCGCAAGTGGTACTTATTTAGGGTTAATTCCTGCTCAATTTCTCACTAACTTCTGTCAATCTTGCTCAACGCTGACTCATGTAAATGCAAATTATCGATCATCTTCTAGGAATCATCGATTTCACTTGTCGCCACGGTTCATTCGTATGCGTGACCCGAATCTGCGTTGACAAGATCGAATATTTAAACACATCACCAGTATCCTCATTATTTAAATCAGTGATTCATAACCACAGTGTCAAAGCATATTAAAGCGCAGTAAAGTCAGCTATTCTTTATCGCGAATCTTTCGCAACAGGTCTGACGAATTTTTATTTGTCACGATTATGTGACAAATTATTCAGTGACAGAATAAAATCCAGAGCAATTATTATTACGGTATTAATCGCGTACTTTTATTTATATATTTTTTACAAGAATATATAATAATCTTAATTCTTTCTCTTCTTAATGAAGAGGGACATTATTTTTAAAAATGTTATTCAAAATGAAATTCCTAACGGTATCTTCGAGTTATCACCTCTTTATATCTTCGTTTATGTATGTAACTTAAAAAGTAAAGAAATATGTATAGATACTTTTTATTCAGGCTTTTTATCAAATGTTAGTTTTTGTCCACTTAAAGATATGGAATTTTCGTTTTTTAAAGATGCCTGTGAGTCATACGATAGCCACTAGCGTGCAAAATAATATCTTGTTGATCTTGACAACTAGATTAAAAATTACGTTTCAAGGAAAATGCATGTGGAGCTTACAAAAATTGTATAAAGTTCATATAGAATTATATTTGTACTCTTCATGAATAATATTATTAGTAAAAAAAAAAAAAAACAGAAGTCGTTCCTTATTCATGGAGTACGAATAAAATTCCTAAATCATGCTTGATTTTTGGATCGTCGCAACAGGAAGACTTTGATTTTTAAACTCTGGCAACTTCGATCACGGTTACCGCGTACCTGTGCGTGGAGACAGAAAGAAACGCACTGGTCCCAGTCGTGGCACAGGCCAGGTAGGAACAGCGGATACGCGTGAGCCGTGCACGCGCGTGAGTAGGGATAACGTGGCGCGTGGGGCTGCGCCGGCTTACGGTTGTCACTTGTCAGTCTGCCGCGAACGCTCCTGTGGTGTGGATCGTGTTGTTGGCGTTCCGTTCTATCTTGGTGTTTTCATTGTTTCGCAAACCGCGAGTGGGTGATCGTTGTAAAATAAACATTAATGTCATCGTCGAGGGGCGTTCCGGAAGACGCGTCAACGCGTCTCGTCGCGGCGTTGTACGAAACGAAACGACGTTTCGCTCGTGTTTATCGGTCCACGTCTGACAGCGTCTGATTTTTCCCGCGGCTGTTCGCCTAATTGCTCCGATTCGCTACGTTGTATCCAGTACGGGAGCAAACGCGGTCCGCGTGTCGTTACGTATCGTTGCGCTTTGGTGAGAAATTGTGTTCTTGGTTCTCGGTGTAACCTCGTTTTGTGTTCTTGTGCCATTGGATTACCGCGAAGCGTTGCAGTCGGAGTAAGACGAAACGACAGTGAGTCGATATCGTTTTTATTAGTTAATCGTCGTGTTGGTGCACGTGAAACGTGGATTTGATGTCAAGGTGTTGTCAGGATTTTCATCATTGAAATATACTCGGTGAGAGATAACTACCTCGCGAATGTTGACACTCGTTACTGCGTTTGTTTACGCTTTTACCTAATACCAACAAGCTTTATCACGTTCCGATAAGGGGAGTGTAAGAGTAGTACTCCTTTCTGAGATTACCGCACGACAGGTTGGCGTGAATTTTTTTCTGCTGTGCGCTCCGACATATCGTTGACAGTTTTGGAGTTTGACGTTCAAGTTTGACAGCATAGCTGTGCGTTCAATGATAACTTTATTTCTTCTCTATCCATTGATTATCTTGAGTATTCATAGTGTGGCTAGTATTTATCTGAATTGCGAAATACTCCAAAATGATACAATATTAAAGGGTTGTTTGTGAGAATATATATTATAGTATATAATATTTTCTATGTCCTAAAGTGAATGTATGAATTCACTAGCGAATGTTTAAACTGTTCCATTAAAATGGAGTCGAAATGCAACTCCATAAAATTTTCTGAATTTGCCGAGAAAAACGTCCAGATAATTTGTACAACCATTCCTAAAATTACCAATCTTCACTCTTTGATTGCAACAGATACAACACCTGCAAGAAAGAATCCTCATTGATGAACTTTCTTTATGTCGGTGCGACACGTAAAAATATTCCTTTCTTTTTAATATGCCGCGTAACAGCTGTCAATCAATTGTCATTCCCCTCGCGTCGTCGTGACCGTGGTACGTTCGAACATGAAAGAAACGACATTTCGCGTGCACCAACTTAATACGAGACAGGCCTAACGTTTCTTGCGTAGCAACGAGCGAAGTTGCAAGGAAAGAAGTTGCGTTCGTGCGCCACGAAAAGAGCTCCATCGCTGCGTGGAGTTCGCGAGCGCAACGAAGATGTAAACATATCGCAGCAGCTCCGAATATCTCGAAAACTGTTGTTTGGAGAGAGAAAGGAGAACAGGTGTCTCGTTTTGGAGGCGTTAAGGCGCATCTCGCATGTTGCAACGGGAACGTTCGGCCCCGTATGTAGTGCGCTTATCGTGTAAGAGGCGCGTCGCGTGCATTGACCGTGGGACGAGTGACAAATTGTATTTCGAGCGGAATCCGCGTGCACTTCGTGTCAGAAACGGATCTGTTCGGAAAGGACCCCCAAGTACCACACCATTTCTTGATTTGTTAATTTTGTTTGAGCTTGAAAAATGGCGAAATTCATCTATGTATTTCTTTAAATTATTTCCTAAATTTATCTATTATTATTTTCCCATCATTTTTTAACTTCATTTCAAGTGTCGAGGTAGATTTTATATCGATACGTTGTATCTTCGGTGGGATCGCCGATACGTTTAATTGCGTTTACCGTTACCTGCCCTTCTGGCGGCCATATTTAATCAAATAAGCGAGCATTTGTGTTCGGAAAACCTTTAGAATTTCAGTGATTACCGATGCCGCGTGATTTTCGCGTTTCAGAATAGCATTATGCAAACGACTCGGGCGCTCTCAATGAACATTTATTTGAACGGAACTGCAGCGAGACTGCTCGAATAAAATTTGAATTTGAACGAAATGATGAATATAGGATACTCTCGGAATTGTTCGTTTGGATCATGCGTCGGAGAATTTATTTGACGCATACACGTATATCAAATGAGGAAATTATTTATTTCTCTTTGTGTCGTTGCGCGATACTCGAATCGATAAATTTATATCGTGGTATGATTAATACTTTCGCCAGGAGCGTGCATGGCCTGTAATTTCGACTTTACCGTGTTCCATGACGCTAATAACGTTTCGACATTTGACTTTGAGCGATATCCGCGTCTGCTATTATTCAAATCGAAATTGAAGTTAATTCAGCAGAATCGAGATCGATACAAAACATATTCAGTAAAATCCACGGTTTTGAGACAGGAATTATGATTAACAAAGATCGCAACTTGAAACAGTAATTGACTTGAAAAAGGAGCTGAGAAGATAACAAATAATAAACAATCTTTGATGCAAACCAAACCAAGGCTCACATCTTCCACGATTCAAAGTATATGTAAAATTACCTTCAATTTGTAGTATGATAAGAATTTACTTTACTTAGCGATCAAAAGAATACCAAGTCAAAAGTTCGATTCTTTAAAGCCTGCTATCAACGCCAAGTAACGTACATTCTGTACGCCAACGCATCTTTCGACACCAAATTCAAATTTTCTCTTCAGTTTGCGGTTTCGCTCCTTAAACGTTGCAATGGACGCGGTACGGGGTTGAAATTCAAATAAGTCGAAGTTTCCCTCCCACGCGTGAAATCATTATCGAGGCCTTCGCTGCCTCGTAGCACAAATCCGTCTTTATTTATCATCGATAAATCACCGCTAGAAACGTGGGTTGACGCTTGTCCCACGGTCAAGTTATTACGCTCGTAATTCGATGTACGTTCGAGGCTCCCGGCGTCCAGACGATCCTCGAGACCGCGTCGAGCCCGCTAAATTCAAAATAAAAAGGTAAAAACCGCCGAGCAGCTTGTTGATGCGAGTCAACGTCGCGTCGCTCCAATTACTTCAATTATAGTAGCGTCACGCTGATTCGAGCGCACAATGGATTTTTCAACAGCCTTTGTTTCTGATTGGTTCCGCGTGGAACGACGATGGGTGTTCGCAATTAATAGCCAACCTTTTCCTGGCGCCGTGAGGTATCGGATTCGATTTATATATTTTTGGACAATTTTCGAGTTCGTGATTTAGAGGCAACGAAATTTAAATCTGGACGGTCTCAAGCATTTTTATTTTAGCGAATTGCGGTGTACTATTTTAAGTTGACTCCGACTTTATTTTTGTTGACTCCAAACTGGAATTCCAACGTGAAAATAAAAATGCTTATTTGAGATTGCTTAACATTCTCTGATTAATATGGAAATTGACGTATAGAATAATTGCTTTCACATATCTTTTCGTTTCAGTACAGATCTACTATGCTCACTTACAGTCAGTCCTAAATGTATACGTACCCTCTATGGCTATTAAAGAAATTTGTCAAATTTGTTCCATTATAATTATGTACATGAATATATTTTATACATGTATATATTGATAATGAAAAATTCATTTGGAAACATCACATCTATCATTTAATTTAGACAAACTTGTTTAATGAACATGGAAGGTACGAATACTTATGGGACTGACTGTA
>NC_071980.1:17701799-17709122 GCF_026283585.1 Hylaeus volcanicus
TTGTTTAATGAACATGGAAGGTACGAATACTTATGGGACTGACTGTATAAACATACAAATACTGACATTATTCATTGACAAAGAAAAAAAAATATACACATGTCGAATTGAGTAACCTCCTCCTTTTCGAAGTCGGTTAAAAATCCACTATTACAAAAAAATACGAATACGGACGTTCTTCATTCGGAAAATATCAAAGCGAAACCCTAACTCGATTTACAGCACCTCGAAATGACGCCCTCGAATCAGCTGTCCGCGTCGTACAATCAGGATTCAAAAAGTTGCACCGCTGCAGGGTGCTAGCGTGTCGGATCGTCTCGCTTTCAAGTTCACCGCCCGAGATTCGAGCAATCTCCGATCCGATCGTCCCGCGGAACGCCGACGAGCTTCGACCGTCGAACATTTTTCTAACCCAGTTTCCTTGGCAAGCGTGCGGCGCGGCGGGCCGTAGCCGACTCGCGAGTGACTCGCGTCTACACACGAGCGCTGGCGGGCGGTTGCACACCTGTTGTTCGAGTTGCACGCGAGCTGGCTCGCGTTGAGCCACCGTGGGCACTCGTGATGCCCATCGCTGAACCGATCCTTTCGCGTTATCGACACCGAAAACATGTAAAATGAACCAAATTTGATTTTAGCAACGAATAAAAGTCGATTTATCCTCGATATTTATTCCATTGGATAAGTAATTTTTTTTTTAATTCCATAAGACTTTTCCATTGGAAATAGTAGAGTAATCAATAAGTGTTTGAATGAGTCTTAGAGATTCCGTGGGTGAAACGAGTCGGAAATGAAACCCTGAACTCGATGAGTGTAGTTCGTGCGTCACATGGTTGGGTAATTTTCGAGATAATTAATATTAAGCTTCAGGCGGGTGTTTACCTTCAGAAGCACTCTAATTAGCACCCGAGGGGCTAGATATTCTGAAAACTAATAATCGTGTGACATTGGTATTAGCGTGACCAGCATTATCATGGAAGCTCGTTGAAAAGTCAGTTTCACCTGTGGAATTCTCTTTGGATTGGCACAGTCGGATACGTGACTACTTATTTTCGAAATCGATTCACCACGTGAAAGCACATCAAAGTCAGTGGGAGTTGGCAGGGTACCCTGATCAGCTACTGATGTTTGATATCCTTTTATAGTCTTACTTCTTTCGTAGACTTTTTCTATAGCCTTGCTTCCATTTAATCTTCCTTCTTCCGTAGTCCCTCTTCTTTAATAGTTCTACTTCCTCCATTGTCTTCTCTTCCACTCTTTCTTCTCCAATAGTTCTATTTCCTCCATTTCTTTCATAGTCCTATTTCCATCGTCGTCTAACTTCTTACGGACGTTATCAGATGACTATAAGCTCTAAGCAAGTGCCTAGATATAGCCCAGCCCTAGACCGCAGTCCTCAGACCTACCTCATCGCCCGAGCCACTCCCTCGGGAGTCTTATCACAGTCGTCAGATAATACGTCTCGTCCTTCCTTGATGTTCCTGTTGCGCTGAACGAAGGAGGAACGGAATACGTCGCTACGACAGCCACGGTGACCTAAATGGGACGCGACGAGAACGACCGTGACGAGACCAATATAATTTCTCATCCGTCGCTCGGCGTGCGCTGGGATGGAATTATTGAAATTTTCGAGCAATTAAGGACAATTCGAGCAAATCGCGCCGGCGAGTAACGCCGATTCGGAGGAACGACGCGCACGAGTGCGCGACCATGATTGACGCATGATGAATGAACTTTCGCGTGGTCGGACCCCGGCCAAAAATCGTCTGTAATTGACAGTAAAAAATAAATGTCACCACGTTTACTGGGTAATTATAATCGTCGAAAGCCTCCATTCATATAATTTTTTTTGTTTGTATATCCTCAGAGTTCTAGGAGTCTCAAATCCGTTGTGTTTATAAATATTTACAAAGAAACAAAATAGTCAATTCACACAAACGACCTTAAATCGTTTCGAATGTTCCTTGAAAAGTTTCCAAAGCGTCCAGGAGAAAGACACAATTTCACATTTGTTTCCTGGTTTGAAAGGCTCCTGATTGCGTTAACAGTTCCGCGAAGTTGCAAATGAGATTCAGACGGAACGTGATAATGTTTCCAAGTTTCGAGGTGGTAATTCGCCGTTGATTATTTAGCATTTTAATGATCTCTTCGAATAACAGGATGCTGAGTAATTTCAACTCGCGTACAGTCTTCGATAATTGAGTAAGGAAACTCTGTTTACATTTTCGCGATACTCGTTAAGGCGGAGTTGTTCGACTAACCGTTAACGGCTCGATCGAAGAGTGATAAAACAAAAATTTCGCGTCTGCTGGCTTGTAATTCGAAGTAGTAGAAGATGGACGATCATTACATCCAGTGATTTCGTTTCATCATTGAAAGGCCGACGCGGATAATTAAAGAGTTTCGCAAACCTTTTATTATTGCGACGGTACCCGGCAGTTCATTAAAATGTAAAATTATTTCGTCGTTAAGCACGTTTAAACTGACCATTATGCGTTGTGTAATCGGCGATAATTAAAATGCAACGCTTTCCTCGAATCGGTAAATTTAATGTGCTCGACGGGGAAAGCCAAGCGTATAATACTTTATAAAACGTGCTTTGTCTGTTCCTTCGAAAATCCAGGCTAATAGACTGTTATTACTATAACATCTATGTCGAGACAGATCCGTTCCTCCTACCCTATAGCAAGGAATATTTTATTTTCTAACGATGACTCATCGTTTAAATATTTTTCATCGGATGGTTCATTAAACGTTTGTCAAGGAAACATGGAAATTTTAAATGTTATATTAAATATTGTATTTCGTGATGTATTTATGTGTAGAAAGCTGAAGCAGTGTGGTGATTCGATATTCTATGTTTATTTTTATTTATGTATGGAATTGTTAATCTGCTTCAGCTTCGATTTTTCTTTCCAGGAACCTCTGTGCGAATATCAATAAATGGACGTGGTATTGAAATTATTAAAGCGTGAATTTTATATCCTCGTCGACCTAAACGAATTAATCTGAAAAATTGATAAACACAGAAACATTAAATCAAACTATATTTCTTATGGCAAATGAATTAAATCAATACTACCATAAAGCAGTTCTAAATAAAAAGAATTAAAGCAAGAATCGAATTGTGGGTGAATACAATTATGGGATTTAACAATTTAATCATTTTTTTGTTGTATTATTCTAGGCACACATGTATTCAGTGAATTTCTGCAATGTAATCTGAGATAGGCCTGCAGCGATTATATAATATCTCAGATGTGTCGTAAAATCCAGAAACATGTGCGGAGAGATGTATTAATAAATCTCTCTACACATGTTCCTAGATTTGATGTCCTCCGAGGTATCAACAAGAAAGTAACAGCTGTTCTTTCTCGTATATACAATACATTCTATTTAAGAAGGACAATCAACATTTGATTATTCACAAACTTTAACGCTGGCTCTTCTATTTGTATCCAAAATCAATTGCACTGTGTACTGAAAACTGATATTCACTAAAATGAGAAGTATCTATCTCTGTTATTAGAAATTTGCAATCCTAGTGGATCGATGAAATAATTCCACGAATTCTTTGTAATTTAAGAAAGTCCTTGCGTGATGATGTGCGTGGAAGTTACTACAGAAAAAAATGTGTTCCGATGGTTTTGCACGCCACAGTGTACCGTGATCACGCATCCTGAACGGCTAGAAGGCACGGGCCGCGTGCACCCGGATATCCGTGAACGGAAAGCATAATTAATAATTTCGGTGGGTCTCCCGTATGGTGGTTCGAGGCCACCCTACTTTTTCTGCGTCCCTCGCAGTGTGTTCCCCCGAACAATAAGCTCCGCTCGGCGCCAAGGTGTCTTTTCGTTCACTTGGGGGGCCAGTATTGTACCTAACTTACGCCCATTCACGTGGTACGTGGGGTTGAAAATTAGATAACCCACTCTGCGATGCACAGCTGCACGGATCTCTTTGGAAACTGGTTTCTCACGCTGTATAACGCGCTCTAGATTACAATTAAATTTGTATGAACATTTCATGGAGCCCGTCAAAAGATGTCTAGTTTCGCTTCTCATCCCTTTCGCTGCTTCATAAAACCACGAAATATGGCTGTAGGATTGAAATTAATCGTCCTTGATATAAATAATTTTAGTGAAAGCTTGTTTTATAGATTTTTTCGTGGTTGATCTTATGTGGTTAATAATTAATTTTCGTGTCCTAGATTCTAGAAAGGGGCAACATTTTTATTCGATTAACAGATATCGAATACAGCCAAGGTATCGCATTTTTATTTGTTCAGTCTGAAGTATTTTAATTTATAATATCATTCATGCAATCAATGCATTATCAGAAACCTTAGAATATAATCAGAAGCATTCAATCACGAATAATTTAAAAAAATAGTTACAAATTAGGAGCGTTTTCCACCAAGAGCACAACAACGATATGCCAACTGATGCGTACTAAAAAAAGAAACATTGTTTTCCACGCCAACATGCGGGCACGAAAGGGTTAACGTCAACGATTCCGCGCTCGTACTTTCTATCAGCCCGTTGAAGTGTTAATCTGCAATCGCCAATGTTCCCCGCCAATCGGAGTCGCGTTTCATATCTACTATTTATTCGTACCCATTTTTTCTCCGACGATGGTGGTATCGCCCTTTTGTTACGCGACACTTCTCACGTGTCACCTGTTCCCTGATTAGTCGCTGCACCGAGATTAGACCTGCCCGTAGGCACATACTGGTTTTACGACGGTAATTCGCCCCGAGGTTCGTGATAACGGAGTCGAGCGACGTCGAATTCCATTCTTTCGTTCGACGGGAACGTTTTGGTCTCGTTTTAGGCCAAGGGGAAGCGACGGCCGGGCTATTTGCTCACGAATTCCACGCGTCCACTGTCTTCGAACTGGACGACACCAGAAATGGCCAGAATTTTACTTCACTAATAAATTACGAATGGAGATTCCGTGCAGTCACTCTTGTTCACCGGTTGGTCGAAAAAAACAAACAGAAATGGTCAGAATTTAAATGACGAATGGAGACTCTGTACAAGCAGTTTCTTTTAACATTTATTTCAATGAATAGAGATGGACAGAATTTTACTCCACGGGTAAATGACGAGTGAAGATTTTGTATAGCAATTTATTCTCGAGGCTTGTATAAGTGAACAAAACTTTACTCCAATAGTAAATGAATAGAAACTTTGTATAGGGACTATTTCTCAGTGTCTATTCAAGAGGGCTTCTGCATGCATACGTTTCATTGAACCTGATCGTATGATTCAGTACTTTCTATAGAACGAATAATGTACGAGGAATTATTTATCTCGTGTATAATGAATTTCTCCATTTCTGAGTGAAATTTACGGACTTTCGAAATTCTTGTCCACGCTCGGTTCGCTGATTTAATATATTTTCCCGCACTGCTTATACGCAAGTGGGCTAAATATTTCCGAGTTCACCCTGTATACTTTACTCGGTTAGCTACCAAATTAAACGAAGGTAACAATATTCATCATAACGGTGAATTTTTCATTTAACCCTCCATAATCCTGTTTAACTCTGCGTTCACGTGCAGGTGTGTGTATTTTACTTCAAAGCAATAGTATGGTCACTAATGATTCAATATATTCAAAGGTATCGATTTCAAATTGTAAATAAATTTCGTTACATGTACAAATAACTACTCAAGCCTTCACTTATAACTTCACATTCTTAACAATCTATTTATCTTTCTATTTTATTTATAAATTTTAGTGATGCTTCAATGACGATACAGAAAAAATAAAATATAGATATGTACAAGAATTTACCTTTCGCAATAAAAAATGATTAGGGTTGTGGAGGGTTTAACCGTGTAACGTTGTATTCCAAGCACACTCCATGAATGTTTCGTACTACTCGCATTCGCGATTGAAACGAGGACAGATTAATCTGTAACCTATTGTACGGAGTATGTACAGGAAGCCTGAGAGTATAGGTAGAGACTTTTACCTACCTGGTATTGTATCTTACAAAGGCCAATGCCTTGAGAATTCATAGTGTCAACAATACTATGCGACCTCGGGATGTTATGAATTGATGCTGTTTGCATTCAAAGTGATGGTACGATCCATTCTTACTAGTACTCGTGCTGTTTCCGTCACGAAAATCCAAGCATTTCGTATTAAGAAAAAGATCACATGAAAACTAGGTTCTTCGTATGAATGAAAGCACTTTAGTTCAAAACGCTGGCGATACACTTCAAGCAACGCAGGATAAATATCAAAGGTCGCATTGAGATTGATTAACAGCTTTCATAAAAGTGTGTATGTAGCTCCATTCGTGAGCTGTCGGACACGTAGGGACGCAGAAATGCATCATTCCGCGCAATTCATAGAAGACGACTTTAATAATCGAGGCTGTCTATGAATATGTCGCGCATAAGCACGAGAGATCAAGGTCGATCTCATTGCCGATCGAACAGGGTGGTTGTTAAGTCCTAGATTCTCTTTTAACGAACGTTTCAACCTGGTTACGCTCATTTCTGATGCTTCAATTTACATAATGCACCATCATTTTCCTATTTCCCAGTTAATACGTTCTCATACCTCAACGATGTTGCTATATGCTTCTTGCGATTAGTTCATAACACAATTTTTAGCAAAAGTTAGATTGTACATCGAAGATATTTGAAGATATTTTCGAGAAATTTATAACATCGACGATATGAGAAAGTATTAGTATTGTACAAAGTTTTCGGGAACACTGATTTCCTTGTCGTTTCGATCAATTTTTAATCTAACTTTACGTCGTTGCCTTCACCGTTGTACAGAGTACAGAGTAGGTCGTAAAACGCTGTGGTAGAGATTTATCGGGGCAATAGAATCGGCGTCGTAAAGTCTCAGGGAAAATTCTCTATCATTCTTCCCCCGTTATAAACAAAGTTACCTGCTTGTTTCGATTTGAAGAGAATTCGCCTTACAGGCTACAAATTTCCGTGATAAATGCGGTTCGAGCAGATCGGAAGTATCGAAGATTACTGTTTGTACATTGTTACTTGAAAATTGTTACTAGAATACTGCTACTTGAGTAGGACTATTCGAATAGTACTACTCCAATATTATTACTCCAATAATACTTCTCGAAGAGAACTACTTCAATATTAGTACTTCGATATTACTACTCTAGTATTGCGACTCGAATAGTACCACTCCAATATTTCTACTCGAACACGTACTACTCTAATACTACTACTTCTATATTCTTACCCAAAGAGTATTCGAATAGTCAAGTATGCAAATCGTGCTTGAATAGACAACTACTCCAAATCGTGCTTGAATAGACAACTACTCCAAA
>NC_071980.1:18063968-18140563 GCF_026283585.1 Hylaeus volcanicus
TGTGTGTGTGTGTGTGTGTGTGTGTGTGTGTGTGTGTGTGTGTGTGTATCTGCGTGACTGGAGCGCGTAACATGTGTGCATTAAACTCATAACGGCGCGCGTTATCCGCGAAACGGCGGAGGCACGAGGAATGGTAGAATGTTAGGGCAGCCATCGTCTGAGCAGCCCGAAAACGTTCCCATGAATTCCAAGAACAGATCACCGTGCAGACACGAGAATACAAATTGCTTCGAGTCGCACGCAGCCTGCGGATGAACGACTGTGTATCACGAGGTTAGGCAGCTCGAGGAATACGAGAATTGAAAGCTGCGCAAGGGTTTTCTAAATCTCCATAGATTGGAAGCACTTAATGTTCTAAATATCTGTAAGTGGTTCTTTTTTAGAAATATGGTGGTAAACAGTGTAAAAAAACGGATAGATGCATCATTGACTATGTAATAAGTATTGTTGATATTTAATTGGACTATTGTCAGAAATTAATGTTTAGTTATTCAAATCAATCGATATAAAAATATAGAAAAGTTTCTCACGATTAATGTCTTTGATGAATACTTTTAGTTTAGTTATATTTTCTACTTCAAGCCTCTGTAACTTTTAATTTAGATTCCCAAAATATTAATTACAGGTTTCCCTTAAATTTCTGTATGTTAAGAAAATTTCAAGGAAAACCATGCACTTTCGAAAAATCCGTTCCTCGTAACTTCACCCTCTACAATTCCTGCCAAAGTTCGCCATCAAAAATAAAATCTGTCCTCAGTACAAATCATCACGGGTCGAAAAAAAAAGAATATATCAGTTGCCCGTGAAACTAGGAGCGTTGGAGTTTCAGGGAGGGCGTGGGCGATCTTTCAGGACCTTCTCGAAACTTGTCGACACCCATTGGAAAAAAGGAACGACTCGAATCGGTCCTGGAACGAGTTTCCTAGTAACGATACAACAACCAGGGCTCCACGCAGTCACGTACGGGTCTTTCATGAAGGAAGGAGGGGGAGGCCATCGGAAAATTACGAATCGAACTTGAGCAATTTATCGTCGAGTCAGAAGTACGCGAAGTTGCGCGCCAGCAGCTCTCGTTTCCTACTACGCGACGTCCGCCTAACGCGCACGTAACAGACATTTGCATACGGCTGGCTATTCGTCTTCGGTCGGTGGATGTTCCGATCGGCCAATATCCATCGGCGGTCTGGAGAAACCTATCTTCCCTAGTGATACCCAGGCACCCTCTGCCCCTCCATCACGCTAGAGATCCCGTTTCCTGGGACCTTCCTGGATCGAAATTCCATTACGGATTTCGTCCATTGTGAAGGAGGGAGGATAATTGGTTGCGGACCTTTTTCCTTATTAGACGGTGCATAGAAAACGGATTTGGGGATCGGTGGACGGATCTGGGGTTAAGGTATAAGGTAATCGCTGACTGGGCCGAGTTATTTACGATTGCATAAGGGGGAGTCAACACGGTGGATTGTGTACTATGTCGTGTTGGGTCGTGGGGGAAAGGAGGTTTCATCTGATTTGGACGAATTTGGAGAAATTATGAGAATATTGAATTTTGTATTTGTAATCAATATTTTTAGATATAAAGTGATACTGTCCATCGAAGGAAGGGATGCATCTAAACAAATTCTTATCTGAATAGAACAAAAATAAAAGGCACTACAAGGGAAGCACAAACATATTTTAAATACTTTGTATACAGACAATATTTTCAGATATAAAGTAGCCTAGACTTTTTGTTGGCAGATAAAGATCGTTTATCGCACTTTTGGAGTCAATTTAGATAATATTGAAGAAGTGGAGAATTAAAGTAAAATTCGTATTAGGATTTTCAATACATAAAAATCCAATTCTTTGTTATATCAATAGAAACAGGTATCATATTTTCATTATATATTTTAAGTGTTATGTCCACTTATCATTTTACTGCATTAAAATGTTTCATAAGTCACCTAACCTCAAGCTTGTTCCTTTTCCATTTCCTTGAGAATGATTTTAAAAAGTTTCGAGATTGTTTGCGCATAAAATCACATTTCTTCCAATGAGTATATAGAACTTGAAGGGACTACTCGGAAACTCTCCAAGTTTTCTTCCCAAACTGACCACTTTGAGCCCACTTCTTGCAATTGCAAAATGAAGAAGCTCGAAAAGCCTCCCTTCCACTAAACTTTCCTTTTGCCCAGTAAAATATTCAGTTTCAATATTAACTTCTGCACAGACAATGTGCACAGTGAGGTGGAAATCAGTTGCTGAAATTCGTTCATCGAGTAATCAAACGATCTTGGTTAAGCGCATCATTGATTCTGCTTTATATCACGCGAAAGATGAAACTTGAATTTAACTTCGAGTAAACTTGAACAAAAAAAATATAATGAGAACAGGTCTTTAAGATTTACTTCTGGACATTAGGAAGGATATAATGTTTTCAGCAGTTTTAGCTTTTAAAAAAACAGTATTAAAGCAATATTTGTAAAAAAAAAAAGATCGAACGTCGAAGATCTAAAACCTGGACGACTTCATGTAACTACTTTTGTAGAAATCAACGCTCTCCGTTTTTTTACACGGCTCAACGATATGTTAATTGCAATCTTGTACGAGCAACTGAAAGCATTTCTCATTAATTCTGAATCAATCGAAGCATACGTCAGACCGAAGATTGATTAATGCGTCCTAAGCTTGAAATTTATGGACCTGGCCCATTAACTTAACCTATCAATGCGTTTCACGGGCGTGCTAATGCGACTGGGATTATCCGAAATTAATTTTACAAAATAACAAGCAGCGGTTATTCCGTAGGGAATAGTAACGCGCACGAGACAAGATGAAATGAGATTTCTACACATGCATATCGATTTTCGAACATTAATACCACAGCATAATCATATTCCCCATCAGTGTTTAAATAATAAATATTGTTAATAATTAATTTAACTACTGTCAGATATTAATATTTAAATTTCTCACGATTAATGTCTCGAATGAATACTTATTCTGAACCGTAATTGTTATTAATGTTTAACCGAACACTGAATGATACTGTACGTATCATAAATATTTAATTATATCGGAGATATGAAGTTTTAATTGTTCTTTGTATAATTGTCATTCCAGGCTACCGAATGGACACATTAACTTCGAGAAATTCTGGCAGCTGGCGAAGCAAGTGACGGAATTCATCGCCTGGAAGCAAGTTGCGTGTCCCTTCGAGAAGAATCCTCGTGTCATTGCCTTTCTTCAGGCGAGCCCGGTGCTGACCGAAAATGGTAACATTTTTTTTATATATTTAAATAAACAGTTTTAAAAGTTAAAATTACTAAATCATAGCTGTTATCCATTTTCTCTATATCTACTAACAGTAGAGGTTGTATTGCAGGTATCAGTGGAACTAAATAGTAAATTTTTGAAAATACTAATTGTACATTACGAAAGAAGCATTATTAACCCTATTAAAAAAAATATAACAATTCGTCTTCGTTATTTTTCCCACAGCTCTGGCGTTGGCATCTTTCGAGTGCGAGCCACCAGACAACAACCCAGAGAAGGAGCGTTATAAATCTTTAAAGTAAGTAATTTCAACGACTATGGACCACAAACATCTCTAACGTTTCCTTTTTCTTTTTGACAATTTCGTGTCAACAGGTCGGAGCTGAACGCTCAGTGAAAACGAGCTACCGTGCAACGCGTCGAATGGGAGCGATATTGACGGACCGGTATATAAATAGACGCACTCATATAAATGTTAATATATTCACGCACGAATCTTCTACGAGATGAGGTCAGCCTCCGCGAGGATCGAGGGGAGGCAAGAAGAAATGCTGTTTGGCGAACGAGAGACTCGCAAAGGACGATGAGCTTGTGAAAGGACGAAGAGAAAACTTCCGAAGCGATTAGCTCGCGATGGAGAACAACGCAAAAAGTAAAAGAAGAATAATTCAACGTAGTGATCTCGCATCGGTTAAGGACATCATTTAGGTACTAGGAAAACCGACGCGGTCGTCGACGATTTCCAACGAAGCCAACTTCTTTTCTTGCGCTCCGTGGCAACATTTTTCTTCCCTGTACGCGGTAAACTGATAAGTTTCCTCCTTGCATGACGCGTTACCACGTTCTGTAACGCTTGAAGATGCCTAATACGCAGCGTCATTTGCGTTTAGCTGCGCTTTCGACGCGTCGACTGCAACGCAGAGGTGGACCGAACACTTTCTAGATACAAATTTCGAAAAACGAATAAAACGTAAACAACTCTTCATCCGTTAATCGTTAAATAATAGTTGTAATTTGAAGTATTTTACAATGAATATGCGAAGATTTGCAAGACGCATGCAGAATATTCAATTGAACGTCACGAATCAATTGCTGTGCGTTTTATTCGTTACTCGAATAAAATTTTCTCCATCTCTACGGCCACGTTACGCGTATACGACTAACGCTAATGTTTCGGTTATTGCGACGTCGTTTTCCAGGGTGTAATTAGACCGCTGATTTTGTGCATGGAATATGAAAACCATATGCGAAACGTACGCAGAATATATGCACTTACGAGAAATAAAATATTAATATTACTGTGTTAATTTATGAAATATTTATCTATATACGTTTCGTGTGTGCTTCCCATATTAACGCACGCTGTGAAAACTTTTGGAAAGGGTGAAGGTATCGAGGCTAAAACAGGGATGGATTGAGATAAAGACTTCAAGGGTTATAGCATAGGATATTCCTCTGCTGGAGAATATTCAAAGTCTAAATGAAAAGTTGTTGTGCAACAGTTGTGTCAAAGTATAAGTACTTCAAATTGTTTATTTAACCCTTTGCCGTCCTATGTCGAGTGAGACTTGACAGAACTGTACTGAAATCAGAAAATCTGGACTGCAAATGGTAAAAGAGGGTTCGATTGATACACTGTGTACATATTTGTAGGAAACTGTGGCAAAAACGGACGATGTGTACACGTCTCATAATTCATGGGGAATATTTCAGGGATTGTTCGAGCAAAAATGTGTGTTACCTTGTATTTGACCTTCATAAGAGATGCTTAAATTCCAATTGCAATTTCATTTCCTGACCATCAGTATTCTCTGATAGTCAATCAGATTCCGAACAAGATCAAATAAGACATACGTTCTCCACGAACTTGAGAAAGTGTGAATCTTGAAAAATTGCTAAATCAATTCCTGAATCACCTCCCACACCCCACAAGACATCACAGTGCTTGTAACACGGAGGTCTGCACAATCTCAATCCGTCTCTAGTTGGGAGCATTAATTATGAACAATCCTGAAAGTTTCACGAGATCAACGTGGACGAAACTCACACGGAATCAGCTTAGCAGTCAACGCGTCAACGCTGGTCGAAGTTCCAAGACTCCCAGACGAACCAGTCGCGGGACTTCGAGCGTTCCACGATCGTTGAAAGCGAGGACCGCGTCGGTCGAGGTCGTCCGCGGATCGACGAGACGATCGATCCGTCGGAGCGCGAAATTTCACTGGACAGTATCGCGTAGCAGTAAGGATAGTTCCTAAGCCCGAGGACCAGCGAGAAAGAGTTCTTGGACACCTTCGACAGATGCTCGAGGGATCGTTCTCGATGGGCCGACCCTTTTGTACATAGTCCTTTTGATATACGCTAACGAAACTCCTAGGTGTGGACAGAGGGATGCAGGTGGAAGGAGATGGTTGAGAAAAAAAAAAGTATAGGGTCGTTCCTGTAGAGTAAGCTGGAGGTTGTTTTAAGATTCTAGGATACGTAGTAGCGGACGACGGTCGTCGTGCACGTACTTAACGAACGAGATACGATTGGAACGTTTCGACGCGATCATCGATACAACAGGGATATACGACTCGCTCGCAACGCGCACACACGTGCAGTTATTCGGGAAGCGTTTACATCTTGCCAGCGTTGACGATATGTGGCTTCATTCGCGGTGACGTGTGTTTAGTTACGGTTCTTCACGGTAGAGCTTCATTACCTTGCTAATTGATCGTTAGTCGGGTCTGATTCTGGTCATTTGTCGAGGGAGGCCAGCAATTCTCTGCAGTGATCGCCCTTTCTTGGGACTCAGTGGTGAAATATTAATATTGGGGACGTCCCTAATTTAGATATTCGAGGAAACAGTCAATGACCTGAATGCTCTATTAATACTCTTTGATATTACTCAAACTACTCAAACATAGAACTCACTAATCTCTAAGCTAAGATCAAATGAGACAGATATTCACATGAATGTTTCTTACGTATTTTCTGTTGGTCAATGAATTTCTGAAATATTACCTGTATACCGCAAAATACACACTCAAACACGTATATAAAGTCAGTCCCCTCGGTGTCTATTACAAGAATCGTTTTAATGATAGGTTAGATGTTTCCAAATAAGTGTTTTATTATGAATATGTACATGAATAAATATTACACGTGTATATTTTTATAATGAATAATTTATTTGAAAACATCAAACCTATCATTTCATTTAGACTTTCTTTAATAGACACAGAGGGTAATCGATTACTGTAAAAACTACCCCTCCTACAAGCAACTTTTACTCCACTATTCCGACTCAGTTTTTCAAGAAGAATGTGTTCCTCGCGATCCTCGCAGAAACACAGTTTTTTACATCGTCGAAGAACCGTTTCCATACGCGCGTCACTGATTCACGTTTTATGTTTTCCTTCGACGATCTCGATTTACCAGCGCTCGCTCCTAGCGAAGAATCGATCCAGCCGAGATTCGATACTTTTGTTTCGTTCATTGCCTGAATGAACTCGTAATAGACGGATAGAGAAACAATGAGGAAACCAGAGGGGGCGTGGAGGGTTCTAGGGAGAGTTTTGTGAAAACATAGGGACCAAGAGTTCGTTTTTCCTGTGTATAAACCGCGTCTGCGATACGCGACGGAAAATCCGCGTGCGCCCCGCGATCCGGAGAGGGAAATGCGAGGGAAGCAGAACCGTTGAACTTTTCGCTCGCTAATACGTAAATTCGCGTACTGAGAGAAACCTTGCAGTCATTAGGCGTTTAAGTAGATAATTTCCGTGTATTTTTACACGATTACGTGTCGAATGTTCTCATCTTTTGCGATATCTGCGGTATAAACTGGGTGTGATAATACACCGGTTCTCCATTGCATACGCGTTATGCACGCAGGTGAGAAAAATGGACGTGAACAGCTGTTTTCGCTGTGAAGTGTATCATAGATTGTTTACGTTTAATTTAATTATTTATCTACGCACCGTCGAGCGATTCTCGTAATCAGCACGCGCGTAGGAAAAATTTTATCAGTGATTTTATTTTCGTACTATTCGTCGTAGGTCTTTGTTAAGAAGCGTTTAAATTATGCGAACGTCAACGGGCAGCTCTTCTGGCGCGTTTAATTTGTAGTTTTCTATGTAACAATTTTCTTTCGTTCTACCGTTCCTATGTTATTTATACTAATCGTACGGATACACGATATTTTAATAACGCAAAATATTTTTCTACATTTCTATCGACCGTTTCCGTGATAAAGGCTTCGATTGTAATTAATTTTAAATAGTTTTAATGGTACGTAATGAAGGTTTGTTCGTTATGTAACACCAGTCCGTCTCGATGGACCGAGCATTTTACGCTACAGGATTAATCGATGCGAATCTTTGGTCGTAGTTGTTGATACTTTTAACGATATGTATTTCGCGTTCTTCTCTCAGTACGAGAAACAAATGTGTATTATATGCAACAGAGTAGCGTCGTATGTACGAGAACGAACCAGAGTCTGCGCGAAGATCGCGCGATAAAGAAAGTATAATTCATCGATCGAGCCAAAAAATGAACAACACCATTTGTACGCCGGACACCTTTCTCCGAACCTTATTCTTTTTTTTTTAAAGATTAACGATTAGAAATCGCCATCGATGCACGTGTTCACCTACAGTATTACAATTTCTACTGTACATTTTACTAAAGTTTCCATATCATCGTTTTGATAAAGTTTAGATGTACATACCACGAGGAAAGTGATTCACTGTTTCTATAAAATCACTGATAAGTATAGAATGAACATCTTTGTATCGAATCGTGTACATTTAGTGCTGATTTCAATTATCTTTGCCTAATTCAGACCTAATCTGAGTCGAAGCACCATTTTATCTTTTTACTTAAACCAACGCTAATTCAGTTCTGAAGTCATACGTGATTAAATAAAAATGTGTTCGTTGATATAAACACTCCGAAAAGAAAATTTCATAGAAGCACCGAATTAATTACTTTCGTACTCAATTGCACGTTGGTAATACCATTTTATATTAAGAATGTATTGCCTGTATGTAAACTAGATCTTAGTATTACGCTCGATAACTGTAACATATTTTATTTTTACTTTTCTTATATTTAATTTAATCCTCTCTGACTTTGGAGGACTTACACATAAGTACTTTATACATATATGTATGTATGCTCGATTATCTTAAATCTTATCTATTTTATACTACTTTAGTTGCCAATGTATTCCGTCGATGTCGCCGGAAAACCTTTTCAAGATTCTCGAAAACTTTTAAGGTTGAGAAAGGAGTTCGGCAACACAGTAGCCCGAAGAATGTTCCGACGATAGGGCACGTTTACACTGCTGCACTATGCTTGAATTATATACCCATTCTTTTTTATAAAGCCCAATTTTGATATCGATTACATAGAAATAAATTGTTAACTTATCGAATACTTTAGTGCTCGTCGTAAAGGCTTATCTCGACGTGACCCCATTAAGAATCTGTTAACTACGTGACGTATGGTATAAGCACAATTTGATGAAATAAATCATGTGCACCACTGATAAACTATCGACCAATGGAAGACTGTTCTTCAACTCTGACGCAATTAATACTGTAATAAATCCCAATCGAAACGCAATAATATACCTTCACGAAAAGGTTTCTTTGATATACCAACAGTCTCGAATCAGATTTAGGTTTTCAAAAAGTAGCAGCAATGTAAACGAGCCCTCAGAGTCCCGAACGAAGTCGACAATTATCCATGCACGTTTATCATAGAAGTATACACGATACAACGGTACGAATCGTTCGTAATAATTAATGAGTGTTACCGTGTAAGCATCCGTGTGGCGTTGTCAAGATTCGAATGCGGCGAATTCGCGCCGTAAGATCGTTCAAAATGGTCGTTACCAGACCCATGTTCAACGAGGGAATCCCCGACTCGACGTCGAGGTGGAGAAGCGGGGGCGTCTCGAAATACCAGCCACTCGATTTCTTTCGCACCCGTCTCGACTGATTTCACGCGGGCAGCAGCACGACTGGTCGTTGTAATATTTTCTACCGATCGCTTTTTTCTACGATTTTTGTAACACGAAAACGGGAGAAAGGGAGATAGAGGAAGAGAGAAATGGAGAAGCAGAACATCGATCGTCCGCGTGATGACAAGGTGAACGGTCATCGACCAGCCAGGAAATCGCTCGAGTGCCGCGCGAAAAATTGATCCACGATAACCGAGCTGACGAGTGAAAAACAGAAACAAATGAATCATGAGAATTAGAAACTGTCGCGATCGAATGGTTTCGCGAGGACACGAAGCTACGTGACAAACGCCTACAGTTGCGTTTCTTGTACATACAAAAAAAATCCTGTATATATATAGTTATATGACACATAAACATATGCGTATATCTATGCGTTATCTAGAGTCTAAGGTTGGATAGGCCGTAATCGAACTTAAGAGTGGTACCACGGCGAAGAAGATGGGAGGGGCTGAGGCACCAAGGTGTCCTCGACTTCTCAATGTCACGTCGTGCGTCGACGTCGAAGGCCTGTCGACCACGATAATCGCCGATCGATCGATCTGAGATCGCCTAACGATACCTTATAGTACACACGAACCTTCATCCTCGAACGATTGATTGATTGGAAGAGAATACGAACACTTGCTTACTGTCTAGTCATTAGATCGTTAGTCGAGGGCCCGTGTCGGTGTTCTAGGTCGGAAACCACGCGCACCTGTCTGCTGGTTTCTCATGCATCCTTGGCAGACTTCTTGCTGGGTGGAAATATTCGTTAAATTTGGAAATCGACTCTTCACTTCGAGGAATTCTATTAGATTTGAATGAGGATGCTCGAAGGTGGTGGAACACCTGATGTATCATATCCTTCCAGATAGTCAGGTGCAATATTGTTATCCTCTTTTCAATATTGTATAATGCATATGGAGAACCACTATTCGTTCCTCTAAATATATTTGCCTGAGAGTGCAGATTACAAAAATAAATGCGATTGTCAACGATACACTCACAATTTGTAAGCCACGTTAATTTCAAACCAGATAGTTAATTAAACCAACGCGAACAATGGTCACCTATCGTTACAATTTAATAAAGTAGAATATATTGTAATAAATCCAGCAAAATTTAGTTACAGCCAAGAAAGAGGACGCGTTTTTTCTGAAACTAGGACACGGGCCGCGTTATGCCTAAATTAAGAGTATTCGGGTTAGAGTTAACGTTAAGTTTTATATTAAGCGTATTTTTTGGTCGACATTCCCTTAATTCTAAGACGTTTATAATTACACACGTTAAAAAGGTTTGCGTAGCTCAGCAGATTTCATTCACCGATTTTGCTTGCGTGTAATTCTCTCTATTTTTCACCCCTGTTCCATTCAGCAACACCCCCGCGACGAACGTCGTTCGTTTTCTCTCGATGACGATGGATATAGATCCTTGGAGACAGAAGATGAACCGCGATCGATTTCCGTGTACTTTCATCCATAGAATTCAACGCCGCAAATGCGATTCATTTTTTAGATTCGCGATTGAACACCGCAGAAACGAGAGAATCAATGTAATTGGTTGAATGATCGACAGCTAGATTGTCCTTTTTTTCATCATCGTTTGGATCTACAGTTGAAACTTTTTAAAGTAAGAAATATATCTCATCGGTGTACATAGAACGATCGATTGTATAGAACCGTCGGATCAAAGGTGTCGAACAGAAACAATGATAACAATCGACATCTTTGCGTCCGTTGCAGGATTTCGGCGTGAGATCGATTGCCATTAGTTTTTAAGTTGAAAAGCATTTTCACTGCGTCAATTAGAACGTATCGTTCTTCGTTTCATTTTCGTACTATAGTGCTGGTCGCGTAAAATTGAAAAGTAATCGCGTTATTGCTTGAACCTTCGTCTACAAAATGTGCATTTGAAAAGGGTAACGAGGGCTCAGGAGGATTCAAAGAAAAACAAAAGATTACTTAAAAGTGCAGTTCAAGCATCAGAAATCGTCAAAATCGAAGCTTGACGCTCTTCGAACTCTGTTTCGTATTAATCGCGAGGAAATAGAGCTCCATTCCTTGAACCTTCTTCTATGAAATCGACTTTTTTAGAAGCCGAAACGATTTTAGGAAACAGTACAAGAAAAATGAAACCTTGAAAGTCGCACGTGCCTTCGGTGTTTAAAATTTACCTTTTCTTAAAATATTGTTTTCAATATTGTATCACTGTAAGAGAATACACATTTTGTAGAAGGAAATTCACGGAATAGGGTGATGGTTTCTCTTAGAGACGAATCAAAGGGTTGGGATTGGAGACGAGTATTATATTACAGTAATCGATTTTTATACAATGTTATAATTTGTCCAAGTTTGAAATGGAAATCGAGCAAATCATGTTGTAGCAATCACGATGTATTACCATGGCATATTGATATATTATTAATGTATTGGGAGTTTCTTTTGTAAAGACAAGTACGAGACGATTTCGTAAGATGAAATAAATGATCGTTTCATTAAACGGAACAACTGCCAGCGTTACAAATAAAGTCAATAAAAAAAAATTGTTTACGGTCGATCCAGCTGTCGATCGGTCAGCCTGAATGTTGCGTACAACGATTTCATAATGTTACACGATTTTTGCAATTTCGTAATGTAAGTCACCCTGAACCCGCCCCCTCCCCCACCGCTTTATTTTCGTTTCTGTTGTTCGTGCGTCGATTTTATTGTATAAACGTCGGAATTTCCGTTTCCGTGGTTTTGATCTATCCGATCGAATATGTTGGGACTATTGTACATAAATAGGCTCAATCATGTAACAGCGACGAGACAGCAATTACAATTATTGTAGAAACGATGATGTCTTACGAAATAAACTACAGATTAATGGACGTTTCTCCAAGAAGTGTTCTTTCGACTGGCATAAAACTATCCCCTCCAAAATACTGAAACAATTATTAAGATAACTTTAATACAGTTGTAATTTAAAAAAGAACTTTTTCTAATCATTTCAACAGTTCATACATCTTTACATAAATAATTCTGTTGTGTATTGTTATTGGATAACGAAATATTAACTTACATTCGAACTTATGTTTACAGTAAGAATCTAATACTAGGAAAATATGGCGTCTAATCGATCAACGCACAGTAAGTAAACAATTTAAGTATCGTACATATTTTAATCAATTATTCGACTCATTCACGATTAACTCATTGTACGCGCAACGAGGTTACAAATGGATGTCGAATCAAGCTCTATCTTCCTGCTAAAGACTCCCTTATCTTTTGATCGATCCAACGACGATAATGCGAAATTCGCACGTAAACGCCTGGCTTATTGGCTTTGCCACAATGTTGCCCCCAGCTGGTAATTCCGTACAACGTGAAGGCTCCTTTAAACAAAAAAAAAACAAAAAAAAAACAAGAAAAATGATACTGAATCTCGTAGAGTTTATTATTATTTCGAAAATAGTAGTTCTTTAATTTTTATCTACATTACCATTGTGATAGCAAGCTAGTGGCCCACCAGAATCGCCATCGCAGGTGTCGATACCTTCGTCCAGGTATCCAGCGCAGACCATTCCGTCGCTAATTGCACCCTCGCCATAAATGTGATCAGCTCGACATACCGACTGGTCAAGCAACGGCACCCAGCCATACCTCAAGTCTTTGGAATGAGCTACAACAATAAAATAACCCATCTCATGTGCAGGAAAGGTCCAATCTTCGTGAAAGAATTTTTTAAAAATCGAAAACTTGTGTCAAAACAAATATTAAACATTGCAAAGAACGAGAGGATTGAAATATTACCAAAAAAGAAACCCATTCATTCATAAGAAACCCAGAGCAGTGAATCCTGAATGCGGTAAATTCTGTGATTTTAAATGAATCAACGAAGAGATACCAACGGACGATGCGCGTCAGTGGAAATTGTAATAAATTATTCACTCGACTTTCCAGTCTCGATGCTACCGAATCCACTGATAGTACAGTTGAGGCCTGGTGGATACTCGGCATTCTCAGGTGGGAGACAGATTGGCATAATGTCCTTGCCAAGGAAAATTCCTCGTCCCTTCAGCAACACCAGGGCGATGTCGTTGTTCATTCGATGGCCTTTACGGAAGTCCTCGTGTATGTAATAGTCCTCGATGTTGGCCTCAGCCTCTGTCCCCTCATCTATCTAGCATGGAATTAAGAAACAAAAGCGTACTCAACAAATTTTTAAATCATTATATTTAGATCAAGCTAACACAGATAATAAACGTGTATTTTCCATTCTTCCCGTGATAACAATCTTCCTACGATAATTCGCTATCTAGAAAGACTAAGTGATTAAGAAACTTAGATAAACTTTCTTTCTCGTATTATGTAAAAATATCTTTTAGTCATTTTCAACGAAACAACCGCTAAAATTTATTTTAGTACATTTAGGTATTTTCAAATGTACTTTCGTTTCTGTTACTGCTGGAGGTCATTATTTACAGGATTGATTACTGAGATTTTAATTACCTCCGTGTTATAGTCACCAGCGCGAACAAAATAGGTGCCTTTATTGTATCCCTCCAGGCAATGAGCGGCTGTGAGGACATGCAAAGGTGAGAGAACCACCGCGCCACACCAGTGGCTCGACCTGCTGTGTCCTCGAACACGAATGCTGGCCTACCAATGTCACAGAATGCCCAGAAAGTTATTTGAGAACGCCATGGAACAAATAAAAGTGAAATATTCAGCCCTTTACCATTGAAAATACCAACTCGTACCATTACTAGTAAACATTTCAGTCCTTCAAGTCCTAAAGATCCCTTTAAAAAACCCTTCATGCTCAAACGATTGACGCTGAAGTCTCGTAACTCATGATTAATAAATAATTTCAAATTTTTAATAATCGTTGATAGATGCAAAGGCAAAAATAAGAACAAATTTATTAATTATGATTTACCTGCCAGGGGTAGGTGCCCTTTGGCGCGATGGTACCGTGCACTACCTTCGCGAAAATAAGATCCTCGTCATCATTGAAGTCTTTGAATCGTTTCCCGCAATTGGCCGGAAGTATATCGTTGATGTTCGTCTCTGGTAAATCCGGCAGGGACTCCCAGTGCAACTGCAATTATTGATTCGATGATTGGATTCGTGGATCGAACGGGCAAAGGGGAAGATCGTGGGTCAAGGAATGAAGTAAACAAGCCTTGTGAACGTTGCTTAAGTTCGTCATTTATTGATTCTAATTATCGTGACGATCGTTTACAAATCTCTCGATAGTTTACATCATACCCAGCTGATCGTATTATTAAGTAACTAATTCGATATTTATGGTAGTTTAAATGTTACTTACAATTTATTTTAAGATTATGTTACAGTATGGAGAACTTTGGTAAACAAAGCTCTCGCTGAAATTACACTAGGAGTTAAAGAAATAGATTTATATTTCTGTTTAAGCGTTAAATTAAATGTTAAGAGCCTACAAAAAGCGTTTACTAGCTTTAATCTACTAAAGCTTCTAAAATTATTTTTGGAAAATTCTCCATTAATAAAATTAAGTTATGAATCTAATTTTTGGCACCAAAGGATTTAATCATTCTAAGGGACTAGATTCTTTAAAATTCACACCCTCCTCCGGGTGAGAGTGTTTCGATTTACCTTGGGATCGTTAACGTCTCCAGCTGTACAGATTACACCTGCGTCCTCGTCGTGATTGCAATTACTTTGACCCCAGTGATTGTGCTCGCAGCGATATAGCTGGGTCTCGTTTCCGTGACAGAAAACCTTGTTCGAAAAAATGTTCCCAGTAAGTGTACGAAAGAAGAAAACCACATGAAAAAGAAGTCTTTCAATGTGTAGACTTATTGCCTAATTTCAAAAATTATAAATTTCAAAATTACTAAAAGAATGTGCGGATATAGTGTGTAGCAATTGCCAGGAAAAGAAAAATGATGAATTGCAAGAGAAAAGTTTTAATAAACGTATGTTTTAATGATATCAGAGTTCTCGTTTGTGAAACTTACTTCGTCCAGCCAAATAGGTCCCCCTCCAGCCCCAAACGCGCCATTCTTTTTAGCAAGAGCTGGCCCACCGTATCCTAGGGATCTGCAAATAACTGTTGCTTCTGCGTTCGAGAAGTCATCGTCGCAAACCGTGCCCCAAATGCCATGGTGACGAACCTCGACTCTTCCTTCGAGAGGAGAGCTGCCATTCGCTAGACGTATCTCGAAGGGTGCCTGAAATGATCAGTCATTAATTAAAAATCGAACATTTTGTCCAGGTATATTTAAATTGAATATATCCTTCTAAGAGGATACAAATTCTGATTGCTTTTTAATGACATATAATTGTTTAATAGTGTATATTTTGTCACTCACGTCGCAATGTTCAGAACTTTCGTCAGACTTATCTGGACAATCGACGACCTCGTCACATATGAATGCAGTTGGGATGCACGTGGGACTCTTGTCGCACTTCCAATGGCCATCTTGACAGCTGTTGACTGCAGTCTTGCAAATGACACCCACTGCTTCTTCTGGTTGACAATTGTGGACACCCCAACTGTAGAATTAATTCAGAAATTCTCATTTCATCATAGATTCCCTGAAGAATTTGTTTTTTAATTTCTAAGGATAGTACATAGTCATAGTTCCTATATTTCTACTTTTAATGACGTGGCATCAGGATCAAGATAGCCAACTCGAGTGAACTGGATAGGTCAAAGAGCATATAGAATATGAAACAGAAGATTTATGTGTAACAAGCAACAATTTTATTAAAATTACCCATCAAAGTCGCATTCGCGCAGGGTGGTCTCGTTGCCTCGACATTTCAGCTGATCGACCATGAACCTGGTTGATGGATCCAGATTGCCATAGAATCCTCCTGGCCTGACTTCCAGAGCGCCAAGAACAAAGCCAAGTTCTTTGCAAATTACGTCTGCATCAATCATTCCGAAACTATCGTCGCATACCTGTCCCCAAACGCCTAAGACTGCACAATACTTTGCTTAGTCATCGTTTATAATACATACATTTCAGTGTAAACGAAAATTTCTACTTACTCTTAACTTCGACCCTGCCTTCGTGTTTATTTTCCGTGCCAGCCAGTCGAATCTCGTAATCCAAATTTTCCACAGTGCAAATACTTTCGTCGCTACGATCGAGGCAATCGTTTTTCCCATTGCACACTTGAGTCTGGTTTATGCACTTTCGATTGTCGCATACGAACTTACCCTCGCAGTTTACGCTTCTCTCCTTCATTTCATAGTAATCGAACTCCCGATTTGGTTTCAACGCTCCCGTCATCCCGACGTTTCCGTCGCTCAGGAGACAAACGTTTCCTGCTGCCCTGATTTAGAAAAACAAAATCGAAAGAAATTAGCTGGCTTTAATAATTATAATGAGCATTAAACTAAATTTTTGGTTAAAACATTTGATTTACTTGTGCGTAAAGGATCGACAAGTGAAGTCAGCCTCCTTGCACCTAAGAGCACACGTCTTCAGGGGCGTGTTCAACCACTTCTCAACGTCGTAACCTTCTAGTTTATGCTTCGAGTATTTTTTAAAAAGATCCATGTGCGATGTGCAAGCCATCTCGTCTGCTCCGTTCGTACAATCCTTAAAATTCAACACATGGTAAACACTCACATTTTGTTGCCAACAATTACATGCATACTTAGATGAAAGTAATGAATTCGAAATATTTAATTACATTTAGATATTCTAAAGTTTGCGTAGGTGTGTAATTTACCTCTTCTCCGTCGCAAACCCACGGCGAAGGAATGCATTCCCCAGGTAAACATTCAAAATGCTTAGGTTTGCACTGGCCAGTCAAGCGTGACTTTTGAGACCCTGAAAACGACCCTATCATTCAGAAACGTGAATATCTGAAGCAAAGATGACGTAGAATCTCTGTTAGGAACAATACCAATATTTCCACAGGCTGGAATGTCGCAGTACTCTCGTTCTCCACCTGGTCCAGTGAAACACCATGGCCTGGTCTCTCTCTGGGGGTTGGGATTTCTGCAGTAATTGTGAACCTTCAATTTATCCCTCAGCTCTCTGTTGACCACCTGCAATAACAAAATTATGCGCTGGCTAGTAAATTATTTCGGTTATAAAATATATAGGTACAACTTCAGCAACGAATAAAGACCTGATCAGAGATTCTGTTGTAATTAAATTCTTGTTTATTGATTGTAAAATTCTTTTGATCTCAGAAATGGAAAATAAATTGTAGAAACTAACGTTTATTGCAAGTGGATGGCGCACTCGTTCGTCAGCCCAAGAGAGACACTGTTTCCCTGTTGCAGTCACGTTTGCATTTCCAGCATACTGGCTTCCTTTTCCATAAACGCAACCTGAGACAATAAAAAACATGTGTAACACACAAATTTTCTTTTTAATTGACATTTTACATTCTCTAGAAACGAGCTTCTAGTGCATACCAATGTCGTCGTAAGGCCTCTCGCAGATGTAAGAATGACCTTTCTTCGAGGTGGCGCAGTCTTCGGTGTCCCAGAAGAAGTAATCAGCCACGCAGACTGTGTCTGGTCTGTCGTGGCACGGAAACTTTCGCTTCAGTACTACGCAAAGCGAACGAGAGCCCACGATCGGCGTGTGCTTCTTGTCTTCCATCCAGCCTGGCCACCATTTGGTGAATCTGGTTTGATATTAGCAAGTGTAAATAAGGTTTGGTGGATAGTGCAGGCAATGTAAATTATGAGAAAATAAAAATTGTGATGTAGATTGTGACAAAACAAAAATTTGTACCTATGCTCAAAAGTGAACTACAGCTTATTCCTGCAATATTCAACTAAAATATGACATTTGCATTATTCTAAATATGCAAGATAATAAATACACTTTTGAAATCTCGTAATAAGGACTCAGTGATCTTCGAATATATCCTCACTTGAACTTGGCGCGCGATGAATCCTCCCAAACCCAGAAAGTGCGACCCATTATGGTGAAACCGGCGCCGGAAGTCATGATCGAACCGACATCCGGATGCCCCTGCACCAGCAATTCGGATATGAAGTCGTTTTCTGCCTGGCTGGTGATATCGACGAGTCGTGACTGCCTCTTTGAACAATAGTCCAACGCCTCGGCGTGGTTCAAACCGCTTTCGGCATCCGCCACGTGATAACATTGTCCTTCGTGGGATATTTCGTCCTTGCGACAATGCGCGACGCGATTCTGTATGCACCTGACACCGATGGCGTCTCTCTCTATTCGACACTCCTGCTCGTGGGTGAATCTGAATTTGTAAAAGTCTGTATTGTAATCAAGGTCTTCCAATTGCATTAGCAATCAATAATTAATATTACTAGTCTCCTATTTCCCGAATGTCACCAAATATTGTGACGAAAGCATTGTTCATAATTGATTAGTTTCGAAAAGGATTCCGAAATACAAGAGAGTGGTGTTAAATGCAGCCGAGTAATTTAACTGTAGGGATAACAAGGAAATAATCGTGAAGTATGGCTTCCAAGAAATATATTCCAGTAATTAAATTTCGTTCGAGTTTCCAAGAATGCAATTCGTATCGCAAAGCCGTTATTGGCACAATGTTTGCTTCGTACGGCCACTGATGTAAGCGAAACGTTATCTGCTGAGCGAGAAAGATATTTATGAATCACGGTGACGTACTTGCACAATTGGAATCGGGTCTCGTTGCCTTGACACGACACAGAATTCGCGCCGATCCAAGTTCGCGCTCCGTTGTGATTATTCCTTCCTTGCCAGGCCATCTCGGCGCCTCTGAAAAGAACAAAACGATGAAATTACCTATCATGGAATTAATCTGATATGGATTAAATTCACGAAGATATTATATAATTTAAATTACAATGAGATCCGTTTTAGTCGATGTATAAAAAATACCTGACGTATCCGAGCTGTTTGCACACGACGTGGGCTTCCTTTAAGGTCCAGCTGTTTCTAGAATCGCAGACGACTCCCCAGCCAGGGTTTGTTCCTTGGACTTCAACGTAACCATCGTGGGGACCAGAACCACCCCTAAGTCGAATCACCTGACCAGAAATTGGCGTCGGCAGAACTACTTTCCTTGAATGATCTATTGGCTCTACTGGTGGCACGTAATACGATGGGAAGGGTGGTTCCTCTGAAAAGTAATATTCGATACTTTATTCTTATCATAACAAAGAAGACGTGTCCCTTGATTATGGCTCTATTCCTTATTACAAAATACAAAAGCTTGAGAGTTTTGAATAATAGTTAGAGACCACTGTGCGCATTTTATTGAGTTATACCGCGATATTCATTTACGCAACGTTATACTGCATCGATTATATAATCAAATTAACGTCATTGGATGTTAATGAATGACGCTTTGCAATCACGAGAACTGTTCAGCCCAAATGATCATTCCAGGAGCCTTTCATGCCAGAAGCGGATCGGTTATGCAGGAAAAATGTACAAAGAATATAAATGGAATAAAAGACTTACCTCCATGTTGAATTTCAGGACAGTGACTTATTATGTTACATGTCAGGATGAACACTCATATACAGGTACTATTTTCTGTGGCACACTTACCCTCTGCAAATGGAGGAGCTTCGATATTGATAAGGTCCACGTCAGCTTTCTTCTTGGTAATTTTCATGATAACAGAGGACTCCGTGGTGGTTTGGGTTTTATTCTCGAACACCAGCACTGGCTTCCAGACCTCTTTCTCATCCAACACGTCCACTTCGTAATCCAGTTCACCCTCGGGTACATCTGGATCCTCGGTCGTTGATGATCTTTCATCGTATTCGATCGACACGCTGGGGACGTTTGGATCCATCGTGGTGGAAACTTTATTCGAAGGTTTTTGTAGAGTTCGTGAAACCTTCTTCTTTAGAATTATCATGTGCTTGTCTGGGACTCTTTGAGTGCTGCTACTCACAAAATTTGGTAAAATGGTCGGAGGGTTGCTCGATGGGGGAATCAGAGGTTCAAGGTTTCTTGAGGGAACACTTGGATATTTATTGGGCGTGTTCGATTTATCAGGACTTGGAGGAACCAAGAAACGATCTGGTGGCTTGATATCGGTGGATACTGTTGGATATCGATCAAGATTTGTCGAGGTGACAGCTGGATAGTCCTGAGAACGACTTGGAAACTCTTGAAGGGGTGGCTGAAGGTCACTCGCTGGCACAGGTGGGTAGTTCGTGTGAGTGGGATCGTAATTAGGTGGCTGAAGATCAGTTGATGGCACAGGTGGATAGTTCGTGTCAGCAGGATCATAATCTGGTGGCTGAAGGTCACTTGATGGCACAGGTGGATAGTAATTGTTAGACCTGGAAATATTCGTCGAGCTTGGAGGAGTCAGTGATCGACTCGGGGGTGGATAATATGGTGGCTGAAGATTCGTTGATGGCACGATTACACGGTGATAATTTGTATCTGTTGAATTGATAAGGAAGTGATTAAGTGATTAAGTGGAGAATCAAAGCTCTGAAAATAATTATGAAAATAAAGCACTACCAGATCCCAGTAAATCTCCAGAACTGGCCGAAGAAGAATCGATTGGATATTGTTTAGACGTACGGTGTCCACTATACGGTGGTCGAAGTACACGATCCACCGATGATACTCCCGAAAAAGGACCATCAGGTCCGAAATCGGTTGATTGTGAGTCGATATAAATATTCTGATCGCGTCCGTTAGGTTTGCTTGGATCACCAAGATCGTTGGGCCCGTAAGTCTTTGTTTTCGAGTGTCCTTGATTGACTTCAATCTCTTTTGTTAGAAAATGGCCCCTGGTACCATTTATATCCACGTAAATATTATTTGGAGGGTTTGACAAGTCGGGCGAATTTTTAACTCCTACAAAAGAAAACTAGTTGCAGTTGAAATTTTTATATTTAAATAAAAAATAAAATATTAGAGTATTGAATTAATATACCCGGTTGATGGCGTCCTTTGGTAGATTCAAAAATATTTGTTTTCGATACCAGTTGGTCTATCTTCGAATCTGCCTCTCTGTCAGCTGTGCTTTGATATATGTTAGTCCTAGATCCCCACTCTTGGATTTTGTCCTCGCTCTTAGCACCTAAAAGAAATCAAACACTGATACCAGATGCTCGTTACTTTAACCATTCATCTCCGTAGTTGCATGAAAACCAGGAAAACAAAACCTCTACACCCAGCAAGGCAGTTTCGTCAAACTTTTCTTCTCCATTGACAGTTTCGCTCTGCAGGCATTACGTTATAAAATATAAATTACAACTAGAATTCTTTCTCTATTGTTAATATACCTACCTGTGATTCGAAGTGTGTGATTAGATAAGGACTTCAATTATATACTCTAAATTTTAATGCAAATGCATAGAGATCTGTGTAGTTTAAGTTCCTGAATCAACTACTTCTAACAGAGGATAATTGATTTCTCAAACTCATGCTGCAACCATGAAGCAACAAAAATTGAAAAAACTCGTGCTTTGCATGCATAGATCATTGCAAAAACAAGCCATGGATCTCGAAAGCGGAACTTTGGGAGAAGCGAGGGAAAAAAACAATCGTTTGAAAGCAAACAGCATATGTATGTCTCTTATGATAAATCGATCAATAAATTTATCAGTGAGTAATTTTCCGAAATACGAATTCATCTTCATCTTTTTTTCAAACTGAATGTAATCATTCTCATCGCTATTACTGATCGATACACAACAATTTATATAATAAAGAGTCAAAAATTACCTTGATCCCACGGTCGATTCTGGGGCTCGACCTGCTGCCTTGGACCTTGCTGACTCCAACTATGAGGAGTGACTCTGCCTCCCGTCGCTATAGAATGAGTCCAGGTTGTTCTATTCCTCGCCGACTGCCTATTGACAGTCAAAGTGGAATCCTGCTCCTCAGGTAATTCATAATCACTGTCAATGTAAACATTTCCTCCAGCTACTGGCCGTTGATTGATCCCTGACTGAGGAAATCCAGGACTAGTTCTACCGTGTCCCTGTCTATTGATCTCAAATTCTTGGCCTACTCTTCGATTCGACAAGTTCTCTTCATCTCCAACACTACGACTCGAAGAATAATCGAAACCTCCACCAGGAATCCCTCGATCAGCCGTCTGATCGAAAGGATTTTGCTGAGTCTGTTGGCTCGAGTCGTCCTTTCCTTCAGGATAATCAGGAATATATTGATGATGATCTTGATATCCTGAACCAGAATGCCAGCTTCCACCTGGAGTGACGTGACCAGGTGTTTGAGGCTGAAAGTGTCCAAACGGAGGAGCAGACTGTTGAGTTTCGGTGTTTCCATGAGGCCCATGAGGATTCGAATGATGGTGGTGGTGATGAGGAGTGTAACTGCCATCGTAATTCAAACTCTGGCCATTTGGTCCCTGATCGTACGCCCAGTGGGTCTGAGAGAGGTCCGAATTTGCAATTTGATCGTGCTCTTTATTCCAGTTCGGTTCACCAGGGCTATTAGAACCATAATGGGTGTTGGTGTGACTGACATGCTCGTAATGACCGTGACCACCAGGTGATGTGGCAGGGATCCAACGACCAGGGTTCCACGGTGGTCTTGGAGTATTCCAATCTGATGGTGGCTTCTCTGTCGACCAGGTACTCCAATTAGGCCTCCAAGTTGGTCGCAGCGAATCCCAATCGGTCCCTGGGCGGTTCGTCGTAGGATGCTGACCTGAGTAGGGAGGATGATTATAGGATTGATTATGTTGACGACCGTGCTGCCAACGTCCTGAGTCGATGGAACCACCTGACGACCATGGTCTGATGGTAGTTGTGATGGATTTCTCTGCGAAGGAGTAGGGGAGCTTAGTAATATCTGTTAATCGTTCCTGTCTTCTTTAAATGATAATGATGAGACAAATCATTCACTCGTTACCTTCACTGCAACCAGGCACATTGTATGGCCAATCGCAGACGGATACCGATGGATTAAAGGCCGTTCCAGGACCGCAATCCATGATATAGGTGATTCCATTCGCGCACTGGAGGAACTTCTTGCACGTGTCTGGATGTGGCAATAATCCCGTGTAATCGGGAGGACACTCGACCTTCTTCACCGGTGGATGTTCGTGGTACTCTGATTTTTTGTAATCGAAAGTCTCGTACTCGGGAGGAGCTGGTGGTGTTGCGTCCACCTTCAAAGCATCCTTGCAGTCTTTCACGTTGTAGGGCCAATCGCAGACACTAATAGCAGGATTGAACACCGTTCCAGGACCACAATCCATAATGAACGTTCCACCGTTTGCGCATTGCAAAAATTTCTTGCAATCCGTCGGGTGAGGCAGCATACCTGTCATCTGAGGTGGACATCGTGGTTGCTGTAAAATAATTCGAACTATTTGTCATTTTGCAGTCTTAACTACCTCATGTTGACATTAAATATTTTGTTATTCAATATCATTTAAAATATGGTTGATGATAAACTAGTTAATTAAACCTTTAAAACCTCAATTTTTCAAAAAGATAGACTTCCACCATTGTCAAATTGAACTTGTAGTCAGAAAAGCAACAGTGGAGAAGTAAACGTATTTATATCTAAATAAAGTAAACGATTTTTGAACTAACTTGTAGCCTTTCGTTTTCTAAGAAACTGTGCGAAGTAGGCAGCAATGGCTCACGTCTTCCCGCGGATTCCAAATGCCCGTTTGACGGAAAATCGGCGATTGCTCCGCCGTAGCAGCTGACTTTGTGCGGAAAATCGCACTCCAGAGTGTCTGGGTTGAATAGAGTGCCAGGTGCGCATGGTTGAACGAAGGCTCGACCCTTCCAGCAGTTGACGAAAAATTTGCAATCGGGAGGGTACACGAATTGCCCTATCGAATCCAAGTCTGGACACTGTACTCCCAATATGGCGTCGTATCGAGCGACTGTGGACTTTGATTTGGACGTCAGAAGAATCTTCTCCTTGTGTGGCTTCTGAAATTAAAGCAAACAACGTTAACAAATTATAATTCAGGAGAGAATTCTGAACTGAAGTATTAAAAAGGAAAAAGAATGTCTTTTAAGGTCTTAAGAATCTTCTCATCACTCCAGTACCTTTGTGACAGTATTTTTATCAAACTGACTATACAAAATGTCTCATTCGCATCACATTGTAAAATATTTATAAAAATATATGTATGATGATTGATAACAATGTTTTCTTAAATGCATTTTAGTCTAGAGTGTCCAGTCAAGAATAATACGAAAAAAATGTCAAGAAAAATATTCATAATAGACGAGCATATAATTTTCAGTGGATATTCGATTTCCCCGCAACAAAATAATACCAAATACGTTACCGTGCTATCGGCAGGTATACCCTCGTAAATGTCTTGATCACTCTTTGTTTTATATTTCTTATTTTTATATTTTATATCTCCATCTTGTCTCTGCTCCAGACCATCGGAACCACCTGGAAATCTCTGGTTTTCTTGCTGCTCGAATTGGCTGTACTCCAAAGGAAAATCTCGTTCCTGGTCGAAATTTATGGTGGATTGGCTGCCACGCGTGATTTCCGTTCTCTGCTCGATTCCACTCTCGGAATCTTTCCTCCAAGGACTCCAGACTTTTGTATCAGCGTTCACGATTAATGGTTTTCTAGGGATTGGATTGTCTGGATCCGTCTGCCATTTTGGAGAACGCGATAGATCCTCGCTTGTATCAACATCATCCTTGTCGGACGAGTACCAAGGAAGCACTGACTCCCGTCGTTTCGGTGGCTTTGTTGTAGCTTCTCTAGGGTCGTAAATCTACGCCATAGTATAAGCAACAATTAAGAAAATAACGGAGTCTTACATTAGAATGAAAAGGAATATAAATTATCAAGGGTTAAAAGTTTATTACGTTACTTAGTATCGTACAGTGTTTTATAATTCGAACAATTACAGAGGGTTAACATTTTCCGTGATTCTCGTTATCCAAAGTTTATGTAAAACTATGACGAGTTTGATGCAATCAATACATTCGGAAACATTATTTATTGCAAGCATGTGTGAGTAGGGAGATTACAAATCATGTATCCTGGAAATGTGTAATTTACAATATTTTTGTAGCTCATTCTACTTTGCTATTTACAACCATTGCTCATAGTATGGTCTCTTGATAATGGACAAGTACTTTATTAATTTCATTTAATGAATTTATTTCATAATGTAACCCCATGTTAAATGAAGCACAATGTATGCGAATAAAGTCCATACATCCCATTGTTATCTTTTGCTTATCAATGCTTATCTTATTAATGAATATCAAAGAGATCTGTGTATAGAAAGAACACAATCTTTAAATATTAGAGATCTTTCTTTTCTAGGATGTTGATTAATCAGAACAAACAACGGAAGTTTTCAAGTTCGCGATTCTCCAAACACTGCTCCATTGAACTGAAAATCTGAGCAACGGTTTCTTGTAAATTAGCTTAAAAACAGACGGCAGTGAAGCGAAGATTTATTTGAAAAATTTAGCAAGGGTTAGAATATACTTGACGCTTTTATTTATATCTTGTAATGCATACTTATACATCTGTAAACATTATCATTATCAAGAGAAAAGATAAGCGTACAAAACGCTACAAGCACGATAATTATACAGTAATAAATGATATGAAATATTTTGTGATAATGTTTCTAAACCACTGGTGATCCACGCGACACGAAACTCCCTAAGAAAAATATGTCAGTCGGTGGTTCAGAGATGTCGATAAACAAAGACCGAAAAAATAATCTTCCGTTCCATTTAAATTCTCTGTTGAGCATCAATTAGATCTAGCAAAGGTCAATAGCGGTTCATTAGGTCTCTGTCAGAGGAAATACAGTTGTTCGAGCATCCTAACATCGTGTGACGTAATTTATTCAGATAATTCTGCAATTGTCCAACACGTTGCAGCACAAGAACGCAAATGCATTTGCAAAGCAAAATTTGTTTCAATCGCAGTCTACACGGCTGCGTCTGCTTTTATTTAACCTGTCACCCTTTCTATAGCAAAATTTCCAAGAATAAGAAGAATTTATTCAGAGGTAACGACATTTCATTTTACATTTGCAAACACTGACAGAGCCGTTCGCCATTTTGTTTCCTCCGATGTAAACATACAAAAATACTTCTCGGGAGCTTATCATACGTTTCATTACGTATACTCTTGTAACATCAACATAATTAAAAAATGCTTCCGTTAATGTTACCATTTCCTCGAGAAAGGTACATTTGTCTTGCTCCGATCAGAAGGGCACGATGCAAGTGAAAGGTTTACCAAAAAAGGCTTCAGGAATTTCTATGATACGCAAACACTTAACCATCAACTTCCAAATGCCCTTCTATTCAAAATCAAGACATCCCAATTCAGGAACAAAAATCCTAAATTATCTTTTGGAGAACCCTTCACCTCCAACGTCGTCCCTACCAAAAATCTCCTCTCTCACGTATTCGTTTCAGGGTGTCGACCTGTCACGCGTCGTCAATGGACAACCAGGGGGATCAGCAATCAAGAAGGGAGGTACACGTACCGCACGAGCGAAACCGACGATGCAGAGAAGAGCGAGAAGGACGGAGAGACGATCTAGCCGCGACATCATCCTGGATGCGTCCACGATACACCGAACATCGCGCGATACTGATCCCGTTTTCCCCATAAAACCGCCGACTGAGCTCGTTCGATCGCGATCGGGACGGTTGTCGCGTACTTGCCCAGAAACGGCAGATAGTCGGCGTTCTTGGGAGAAAACGCGCCGCGAGTTCGTGGAAAAGAAAGGGTTATCAGCCGACGGAGGTCAAGGGTCGGCATTGGAGATGATCGGAGGAGGAAGCATCGCGAACGAGATGAAGATACGTAGTCGTGAAACAAGAGCAATAGAGAGCGATAGTTACAGGAAGAACGACGACGAAAGAAGAGGGAAGATCGGTTCGAGCTGCCGAAAGAGAGACGGTAGAGGCGCACGCTTTTGTCAACGCGGCAATCGAGCGAGTGCACACAGAACTGTTTGCCAATTGACTCCCTGGAGAACAAATTGGCCCTCGTTGGCAACAATCAAACACGACTCCCGGCCAAAGAGGCCGACTACGCGGCTGCAAACACCGTAACGCTCGAGCAAACACCGTGGTGGTTGGTGCAGCTGATGGAACAAATACAGCGATCCACTTCGGCCAGCCTCGAGTGGGCTGTTAAGAGATATCACCGGCTGAATTGGTCTTTCTCTGATAGCGATCTGATACTAATAGCGGTTACAAGGTAGTAAAAAATGTCGATGATTATGATTAATCATTGAGGAAGTATGGGATCAGTTCTTAGGCGGATTATAAATTATGGATTATGGATTAATCCGACAATTGTGAGTGATTATTGCTGAAGCAAAGTAATCGGTGCCCGAATCTGCTATATCGTAGGTCAAATTGCTTTCCTGATCGCTAGACTGCGGATCTTAATGCATGCAAATGGAGATATGCAAAAATACATGGAAATATACACATACTATCAATCCCATAAATATTCATATCCTTTATGTCTATTGAAGAAGTTTGACTAAATTAGATAATAGTTTTGATATTACCAAATGAATTTTTCATTATAAATATGTATATGAATAAGCTTATACATGTATATATTTATACAAACATACACTTGGAAACATCAAACCTACCATTTAATTTAAACAAATTCCTTCAGTAGACATAGAGGGTACGAATATTTATGGGACTAACTGTATGCAAAAATATATAAAATATCAACAATGATGTACATGTTATATCATTTAAAAAATAAAACGTACTTCCATTTCAGTTTCAATTTTTTTTTTTTTTTGTATGTGTGAAAGTATGAATTTGCATAAATATCTGCAGTTTATGATCATTGATCAGTGTTAGGGCTTTCTAGAGTTCCAGCATTCGAAAAAGATCTCTCCAGCTCAGTATAAATTGTTGCCACCCTGCAGTATCCCTTCGACAAACTGCAGGTCTCACGAGATCGATGTATTTGTTCCTCCAGGTTCTCTTATAAAGCCTTATTCGCGTCCTGTTTTAAAATGTTTCTCGAGACGACGCAAAGGCGATTGGCGCGCGTGTTAAGTTTGTTAGGGAAAGCTGTGCTTCTTCGGTGAACGACGATCGCAGTTGATGGTACCGCGTGTTCGGTGGGTACAGGTGCCAGTCACGGGATCGAACACGTAGGTATACTGACAGTACATCAGGTTGCATACACCCTTGCGACATAGCAGGTACTTTGAACAGTCCTCTGGATACGGCTTCACGTCGAACTCTTTACCCTCCTGAACACAGGGATAGATGTTGAAATATTGAAGAAGTGCAACACATAGTTTTTGTTCCTTCGTATTTTGCTTTTTTTTTTTGGAATTGCATAGATACTATTTTTCAAATTTCAATATTGAGAGTAACAAATTTTTCACGTGAGTGTCTTCGTGTGATTTTTATTATTTAATTGATATTTAAAGTTGCCTGTAGAGGTACTATTGCCGTGCATACTCTATATTTTATACCTTTTTCGTGCTTCATTTTTAATGTTTATATACAATTAAAAAACTCCTTATAGGACTCCAATCGAACTTCATACGTACAAATTCATTCTAAGTTAGTTTATTTGGAAATAATACTGAAAAGCTTGCACATCTTTTCATAAATAGCTTGAAATAGAGAAACTCGAGAAATAAAATAAAATATTTAAAAAATTTGCACATAATGCACTGTTCCTAGACTTGTTATTTAAACAACGAATAGTAACATGGAATACGTTTAAGCTACCAGGAAATTCTATAATGGCAACTCGGAACACAGAGGGAGACAGTAAATTAGAAGCAGGAAATAAGAATATAACCATAACACCCGGAAGTGTACATTGTAAGATACATTGTATCGATAATAATAAAAGCAAAACGTAAACAAACTTTGTTATTTGCAAATGTTGTGTGCAAATTATCGCTAATATTTTTACCCAACTTTTTATTCGTTATTCTTACAAAGCACAAAGAAATATAAATGGAAAGTGACTATGTTCGTACAATTAGCAACACCAAGCACTTACCACTTTCACCCTTTTAGCGTTGGAAACCAACAAACAGCAACATGTCACAATAAATAAAATCAATGGTGCAGACCTCATTCTTTCGCATATGACACGGCTGAAATGTTTACTTATATATTTAACACTAATGCGAAGAAGCAACGACAAAGCAACACAAGTTTTTCGATGTACCACAATCTGTCTACTTGACATCCGAGCGAAGGTCGTCTATAGACTGCAATACTACTCTTCTTACAAGCAGTAGTTGCGTGCGTAAAGCAACAAATGCCATTCGTCCGTTTTGTAGGCCCACTCCAAGCTAAATTAGCAATTGTCAGCGATCCTCGCAGTAGCAACAACGATATATAATTCCACTACAAAATTTCGTCAGAATTAATTAAGCACGATCAAAAATAACAATTCAATTTCCGCTTCTTTCGTACAAGTAAATATTCCTGGCGTGTTAAATACGTTCTTCGTTTGAATCTTTATTGTTGTGTACAAATTAAGCTTTTAGATTCGATCTTTAATTCTAAATTAACAGGGAACGTGGCATATAGGACGTTCAGTTGGAAGGTTAGCGACTACAATGTCACTGATGGTTTCGATAACTTTTATTTAACAATTACATATAGTTAGATAAATACACATGTATGCGATTCAGTTTCGCACTCCAAGCAGGGAGAAATATGCTGCTTAATCCGAAAAAAGGAGCAACGCGATTGTCATTATGTTAATCTAATTACGTGAAGTAATTGTTTTCTTTTGTTTGCAATCCGTACGTGGACCATGAACTAGGTCACACAATCCAAGTATAGGATTGAACTCCAAATGTTGACGGCAACTCACAACATCACATCTGTAAGCATCACAGTCCCAGTACTTTGAGCAATCTTCTGGGTAGACTTTCAACTCAGCCTAAAATTATTAAATTCCTGAATGATCCATATAATTTTAGTGTGATTAAAAAACAAGTCCAATAGTTGCTTGGTACGAAGGAACTATTGCATGATGAATTTCCTAGTCTTTCGATCATTTATATTTGTGATTCTCTTCAGTGTTCCAAATTGTTCTAATTGTGATGTATAATAAAAATTATGTGCGTAGAAAAGAACTTTCTTTGCAATATAAAGCTTGAAGAAAAAAGAATCTTGTATAATTGTCTACACGATCTAGAACGAAAGGTGCTAATAAAAATTCTCTATCTTGGAATTATAACTACGCGTTTGGTTCTTAAAAAAATCATGAAAGTTATGAAAATTAAACTGAATTTAATAGTCATTAAGAATGCACAGGAATACTTACTTGCGCTGATCCACAGAAAAGAGCAGCGATGCATAGCATCATGCACGCAAAAATGGCGTAAACGTTCATCCTGGTCAACGTTATTACGGCAAACACGATTATTGATTTCAAACTACCTTCATTATTGAGAAAATCGTTTTTATATATACATCTGATTCGATAATGTTTTCGCGATTCGGTTTTAACTCACTATCTTATCTTCAATTTGGCAACATAAGCCACCGCTAATGCCATATTTAATCTACTTACAAACTTTATGCATTACATTAATCTTATCTGTAGGCTACGAGAGATTTACTATTGGAATCAATGAGGAAATCAATTTAAAAAAATACAATAATATAGTAGAAATACAGTAGTTTGATAAACCTGCGAAGAGAAGTATGGGTGCTCGTGCACTAACAGTCTAGAGTGTTTTTCTTGAAATTGAAAACAACATTAATGTAATGAAATATCGAAAAGTATCATTTTTTTATTATAATAATTTATATTGAATTAATTAGAACTAAGAACATTTTATGCTGAAATCGATGATGAATTTTGTTTTCTGTTAAAAATCTATAGCTAAGTGGTAAAATTTTCTTGCGAAAGTTTCTTGACAAACGATAACTAGGAACGTAGTGTTCATTTCTACAAATGACTCGATTCTTTACTTAATGATAACTATCCGATTCGGAATAATAGCGATCGACCGATACGAAACACGAAATAAGACTCGAATTTCTCGAAAGTTTACGTCATCGTATCGATATCGGTTTTAACTATTATAAAACTCACTTACCCGAAGTTTGAATTAACAAACAGATTACATCACATTTTCATGGAGATAACTTACTGATAATTATTTCGATAACTAAATTGGATGAAACTGTATTTGCTGAAGAAAACGTAATTTCAATATATATATTGATATAAAATCCGGTATGGTCTAGTGGCTAGGATACCTGGCTTTCACCCAGGAGGCTCGGGTTCGATTCCCGGTACCGGAAATTTATTTTTTCTTTCAAGAAATATTTTTTAATATGTAAATTAAACTAAATTAGATCTACATAAAATTGGGTTAAATTTTAAACAAAGTTACATAACATTTTTAATGATAACCAATAATAAATAAATCGATGTTCCATGCTTACCACAATGTTACATGAGTAAGACTAGGTTTTATCTTCGTTTGTATGAAGCCAATGATTTATTACTTCTATTACATCGCGTATTGTGTGACTAATGTAATTATCACGCTCAAATCGTAGAAACCACGCTTCGAATTGATGAAATGGGGAAACGATTTATCACGTCATTCAATAATATATCATTAGCTGTTCTTGGTTTGACGTCAGGGCAAAGGCTATTATTGTGGTGTAACAATTTGTTCCTAGCGAGCAATAACCAACGCGCATGCTATGTGCATATCGTTTACATTACGCGGAAGGCTACTACAATCTATAATTACCGAGATAGCATCTACAAATCTTCAAAAATGTCCGCAATTACTACTTGAAAATATATGAAGTATTAGCAAAACAACAATTTGTTTTAATGTGCTTTCATATTTTATTAATAATACACGTTATTCAACTACTCTACTTATTTATTGACGATTCAATTTGGAAGTTTATACAGGTCCAATGGCGAAGAGTACACAATCATTATTAACATACAATTTTCGTAACAAAGTTCGCAGCTGCAGTAATAATTGAAAACACTAATAGCATAAATCAGATATAAATTTTATTTGATTACACCATCTCTGTAAAAATGTTTGCAAAAGTAGGAAAACTCCAATTTACTTGTTCATTATCTTGTGTGTGTAACCCTTCACTGAAGAAATACGATGTCGATGCAGCATTCACTTCCGTTTTATAGATTTACACATTTATTTTTTATATCTATCCACGATTGTTGCAATCCATACGGTTTTGTAGAGGGTAGTCACAAGTTCCGATATTTGGATTAAATTCGGTTCCTGCGCCACACGATAAAACAAAGCATCCGCTACCGTCACATTGTTGATACTTCGAGCAATCGCCTGGATAAGGATAGACTTCTCCCTACAATAATTTAAGCACAAATAACATCAACCTACTTGTCACATTCTGTTAATTTAAATTTCTTAATTAATAGATCTATATTACGAGTCAAATTACTTCGTCCTGTAAATGCAATGAAATTATAAAATTTGGCGAATAAAATACTTACAAGTGTTGATTCAAAGAAGAAGAAACAGACGCAAAGGGTTCCACATAGCAAGATCGTGAAGAGCTTCATGTTGGCTGTTGCTTCCTCTGCAAATCTGTTCTTCCGTTTCTCGAGTGCCTTCTTTATCGAAGAGATGGATTTTATATACGTATTTTCTAAGTATAAACACGGAACTTCATGACGTAACATGCTTGTTTAATGATGCCTCATCAACATCTTATGCAAGGTGATATTTTTTACGACCTTAGTTCCAACAAAGAGAGATTATGTTTATTCTAGGAAAAATATGTTAAACGAAAATGAACATATTTAGAACGTTTGAGACTAATGGACTCGCGACGGGTACTACCAGTGCATTGGCAATATTACTTCCTGTTCCGTTATTTAACGTATTAGGTCATAAAGTTAAATATAACAAGCAAAGGTCATTTAATATAGCTATACATTATACCTACGTTACTTTTTAACTGTTTTTTGTTGTAAACGAAACCTTTCTTTTATTCTTTTGTACAATTCTGCATACGGATGTTGCAACTCGGATTCCGTTTTAGGGACTTTTCCGAGTCTACGAAATTTCGGCGACAATAACAAAAGTGTGTGGGAAAGTGTGCACAAGGTATTCGTTGTCCAGAACAAGGTCAAACACTGTAATATATGTTTTAATTAATACTGGAAATTGAAGAAAGAGATTGATTTTGATTTTCGCAAAATATGTGTATAACTTACTGATGGTATGTACGCCATAACAGGTACCAAACAAACTGTTAATACTCGAATGAAGTTGATGTAAATTCTGTTGAACTTTGTTCTGTTCTTCTGATGTAGTATACATTGAATCTGAAACAGAAATTATATTGTTATAAAAATATTCGTGTTTAAAAAAAGAAGAGATACATGACTATTTACATACTTCTATCATGGCAATGCTAGAAAACCCAAAGATTATGGGTAATATGAACGTATGATCTATCTCTGTGAGGTTCTTCATCCACACTAAACCACCAGTAGTGAGCTCTAGGTAATCTTGACGAACAACTAATGTAAAATATTTCATATATTTAAAATTTTGATGACTCAAACTTGAATATACAACGTATAAAACATGTACTCACGATCATTTCCCTCGGGAAACATGTAGCACATGTTTCTTAAGGCAAATGAAAAACCCAACCATATTGGCATTTGTAATACTGCCATTACAGGGATTTTAACTGGATGACAATTCTCTCTAACTACTAATTCCTTCCATTCTTTTCTTATCTGTTGTAAGGAACAGAAAATTAGTTCAATAATTTAATATGGATTAAGGAGAAAAAACCTACAGAATTGTTATAAACACTTGTTGCATGCGCTGAGCTCCATCCTACAGTTGCCACTGCCATTTTTGTCTCCATTTTCAATCTGTCTGCTACTGCTTTCATCTCTATTTGTAGATTTTCTATTTTAGCCATAATTTGGTGCTGAAACAATGATCACCCATGAAACAAAAATATTTCTTCAGAGAAGAATGCGAAGAACTTGAAGGAAGCAATATTACTTACTTGATGTATTGTTAATGGTAAAGTTATGCATGTCCTTGACAATACTGTTGTAAGAATAATAGTTAACCACCATGGCAATCCTGTACTATGATGTATTGCTCTCAAAGCATCCATAATACATTCTATCGGAAAACTTTCAGAAATACTTCTGATGATACCATTATTGTACACAATAGCTTGATCTACAACTGAAGGTGTTGAACTTGAAAATTGCCTAATGGCATTTATAGTAGCAGGATAATTATTAACAGAATTTGCCCTAGCTAGTATTGTATTGCTTTTGCAACATAATAGTCCATTAAGCATAGGTAGGTATGTCCGTTGAACTGAAGTTTTTAGTATTTTTGAAGTATATTGTTCATTCAATAAATAACGGAGCAATACTTTATTTTCAGAAAATAAATATGTGTTTACTTTCGAATAAGGAATATTACCAAAACGATTATCAACAGAATGATAATATTTAACGTTTATACTGTTGCTTTGTTTAACACTTAATAATTGCTTACGAAATATTCGTGTAATCATCGTAGTAAAATTATGAAATTAATACTTATAACTAAAAAATTAGAAAAATATTAATTCCATGTGTTTGAATCTGTAGAACCACAATGTATAGGTTAGTTTCTCCTAACCTTATTTCCTAGTGATTATACGAAATTCTTTCCAGGTTTCATTCAGTGGTAATTACACAATAAAAACGTTTATAATTACATTCAAAAATAAACAATAATGCATTTGTTTTGTTAAATATTATTATTGCTGAAAAATACAATAAAAATTGTACATCATATTCGAAAATATTTGTTAGTCATCTTAATTCCCAACATTCATTCCTGTATCTTTATTGTTGTTGTATGATTTTACTCAATTTTCTTGTAAAATTGCAAAATCAATACAAAAATGACTAATTCAAAAAACCCTACAAAAAGGAACCATATGTCCTCTCCGGTTTCCCTTTGTTCTGCAATCTAGTTCCCGCGTTCCAGCGCTGCCAATACACTTTTACTTCCACGCTAAAATGTCCCTTTTACTTAGTAGGCGTTTTCCAACATAAAGAAAATAAATGCGGGAATTACGAAGCACGCATACGTGAGATTCAGAATTTAATTTTCACGTTCAACCATACATATGTGTTTAGGTATAAATGGAAAGAATTTAATGAAACAACACACGATATATTATATCACGAATATAATTTCCTCATGTTTCAAAGAATTATTAACCATGTTGAATCATCATCATCCAAACGACGAAATAATTGATTCCAAGCATTGACGCAAGTACGCCTATTACAGAATTCCAAGATTCTTCAACGCAATCTTTCCAAATAAAAATATTTCCTAAGTGAAACATTGAATGTCTTCGTACTTGAGACGTTTGAAGGAAATCAAACATAAAGGGGCGCGATAGAACCGCTCCATTCGACGTTAATTATCGTACAAACATAAAGTAATTGTAAAACAAAAAACGTGGAGCAATCGATGGAGAAGAATATGTACTCAGTGTTCCAGGTCTAATTCGGACCACCTGTGAAATAAAAAAATGAAGATGTCTGTGTCACGTACTCGAAGCCCCCTCGAATCAAATCGTAACGTTCCAGGAAGTTTGGAAGGGGATGTCGCGCACCGAGTATCTTTGCATTGACAATTTACCATCCCTTCTTTCTCGCAGAAACCGAGCTGGCACCATCATGTCGATTTCCACCCTCCCCTTTCAGTGGATGGGGAAGAAACGACGACGAGTCGTTTCATCGACAAATGGGATCGCGTTCCTAGCAGCCACCTACGACGACGGTCTAATCTCGCGTCCCCCGGTTGGTCGCCGCGATCCTGCCACTTCAACGTCGTCGAATGGGCGTGCTGGAAACGCCCATCAACCCTTGCCACATAGATCTGCACCCCTGTGCCGTCTCAGGGGTGGAGTCGACCAATGACACGGTGGTAACGTTCGTCTGACAACGTGGCCTCCGGAGCCGCCCCTGCATTTCCCGTGGCTAACTAGCACTACCCCACTGTAGTCGCGTCAGCCACTCAGCCAGCAAGTCCGCGGGCCGTCTAGTTGCCAGCTCGAATTCCCCACCTATCCCGCTGTCACCATCCTCTGACCCCGCTTCGTCTATGCTACCCCAACACTTCTGGGCCAATGTACCAGCCACACCAACGAGGTGGTGTATTTCGCCGATACCCTGACTCAAGCTGTAGCGATGGCTTCGACCTAGGGAAGACTATCGATGACGAAGTCGGAGGAATCAACCGTCGTCGTTCATCCTTTAGACCTGACTTGCTGGTAGGTTTCAGCTGTCGAGGTCGTGAGAATGTTGCACAGACACTAGGGGATGGTTTGAATATATTTTGTAGATAACCTTGGAATTGATTGACATTTACTGAGGACTGAGATCCACCCCACCTGAGGTCTATCCTATCCTCAAGTATCCAAAACAAGGGGACGAACGTAACTAGTTTTCTGTTAGTTATTCGATTCATCAAGGCATTCCCCAATTTTGTCTTACTGTGCAAGATTTTTCTTACCAATAAAATCCAAAACAACGAATATACCCTTACACAGGATTTATGACGAACCTCTTAACACCACCCACAACACGAGAGGATCGACGCCATCACTAGCCCCACGTCGAAGTCACAGCTACGCCGACTCGTGGCCGTTTAGGAAGTTTTGTACGTGTGTTAGGCGTCGCCCACACCCCCCTGGGGACCACCCTCCCACTCCCGAAGCGGGCACGTCGAGTACGCTGAAGAACGACCCGTGATTCCACGTAGTATGGCCACGGTCAGGAGAGATAGGTAATTCCGACAGCCAGTCGGGCAGCAGCCCCTGTATGTGCGTACACGGGCGGACAGACGCATCGTGCATACACCTACACGGCCACCTACACCAACAGCGGTCGCGGGTACGCCCTTCCCGAGCGAGATGAGTAGGTACGCCGAGGCTCGAAGCCACCCCGTCACGGAGAACGCTTCGGGACTTCGCGCGACTCCCTCGGCGTCGTGTCGGAACGACCACCAGCCCCGTTGTCCGTCTGGGGATGCTCGACTTTTGATCAGCCGCGAAGGATGGGCACAGGTCAGTTCGATAAGGCGCGCCTCTTGCTTATATTGCCACCGATACGCAAGGGGTGGTTCGGCAACCCCTCCTCCTCGGGCACGTGCTCAGTGTACAGTGACTGACTTATCCTTTTCTTTAATTTCGACACAGTTTCTCCTTTTTCTACGATTTCTCCTTGATCGATTCGCTTCGCGACTAAATTCGACCCGAGTTTGTAGTCTGTTCTGGTCTCCGCGAGTGTCGTTTTCCAGTTTTTGCGGTTTCTTGGGGGTGTTTTGATTTTGTGTTCTCTTGTGTTTGATTTTTTAGAATTTCGAGGGGTTGGTGGTTTAGCTGGAGGTAGTTGTATTTATTATCGAACGTAAAGGGTGTTGGATCAGAAATCTATGCGAGAGGGTTCTTTTTGTTTGGTCTTGTGAGTGCACTTGTTTTCGAGTTTTTCTTTTTTTTTTAATGGTTTTGTGTTGCTTTCTTGTGTTTAAACGAAATGAAGTTTCTGATACATAGTTTGAAATTGCATATAGTTTATCTACTTGAACAATTTGCAGAGAATATTGTTGTTCTATTTAATCCCATGCATGTAATTAAAAGAAAACATCGTTTAAAGTCTTTCAAGTGGTGAGTTGCTCCAACCCCTATCAAAAAAAATTCACAGCTCAAATTTCTTGAAAGGGTTCTATGTTTCCTTCATGAACGTTTAGTGTCCAGTTTTTACCACGATTGCGAACAACCCGGAGAGGACTTAATTCTCATCGGCTATTGAGGCCGTTTAAACCTAATCGACTCGTCGGATATAAGACAATAGCGCGAAGGTGTGTGTATATAAACGTCGAAGGAGGTAATCTGTTGGGGTTGAAGTAGCTCGTCTGATCGGGTTAGGTTGGCGGGTTTTTGGGTGTGAGAAGAAGGTGGTTGGTTCCCCAGGCCAGGAACGGAAGCTTTGGTTGGCTTAGGCATGACCGTGTTTTTCTTGCCGCGGATCATTAGGGCGATTAGGGTTCCTCCGAAAAGGGAGAGAACAGATTAGCGCTCGAGTTCTTCTTGCGGTCCGTCTCGTCTTTCTTAAACGGACAGCTCTTTCCGCCAACTCTTCGCGTTTTTAAGTTCTTCGTATTCCCCGCACAGAAGTACAGGGCGTCCTTAAGTTCATTTGAAAGTCTGCCGAGCGTGGAGTGCGTATTAAGTAGTAATCCTTCATAAGTCAGACGCGTAGACAAGAATCTGTTTTCTTTTACTGACGAGGTAATCAACGAATTTGTTTTATTATACTGATTCGTTCTGCCATATTAACAAGTTTCAATTGGTTAAATATTAAAAATGTAACTTTTATTAGCAACCTATCGTGTCACATGTGCGTATAGAATATTAACTAATTAATTTCCATTTCCTTTCCATTTTGTAATATAATAAACTTCATTTCAAGTCAATGTATGTTACGAATGATTGTCTTTGTTGTGTCAGACTACAGAAAAACTAGCAATGCATCGTCCATTTTTTTCTTGAAATAATAAGGAATAGTATGTCTGACCAGTACAGGTCATTTCTACTGCGAGTGCTCGCTGCTTTCCTCACTTTTCACTATCTAGACAAGGGAACAGGATTTAGAGGATTGAGAACACTTTGATGTGGCTCTGTATGGTACATAATTTCATGAATAACAATTCAATGAATAATAAAATATATATCTTGTCACTTTTAGTCGACTAATATGTCTTTCTATTTCATTGTTCGAGATCTTACTACGCGATATGTATTTACGATCTCTGAAAAATCATGTTATTAAGGCTTGTACCACATTTTACTTTCGTTTGTCAATTGACTAATAGGAAAGTCAATTTCTGTTGCAGGAGACAGATTACTTGATATACTGTGTAATGTATGCGGTGATCGTAGCTCCGGAAAACACTACGGCATCTACAGTTGCGACGGTAATTACTAATCTCTTCTATATTTTAATGTTCTCTTGAAAATCTTATGACAAATAACAGATTCGTTGATTACGATTCCTTCCTAATTATCATTACTTTTTAAGAACACTTTGGTACACCTCTCTGTTCATCAGCCAGATTCCAGATTGAGGACAAACACGTTTAGAGAATGCTACTAACATTTTTTCATTTATGAATTAAATTTTTTAAATATTCAAACTCAGCTGATACATACAATTAAACAATTTGAACTCTTAGCTGGCAATAAATTGCTATTCAATTTCAAATATTACATAACTTTGTCTTCTGTAGCACGAAGATAGTTTAAATGTATGAACAAAGCCCTTGTTCCCACTGCATATATTATTTACTATTGTTTACTACTTGATTAAAAACTCCTATAATGCATCTGTATAATTTGCATAAAAATATCGTCATTCTCTTTCGCATGAAATGCAAGCAGTCAGCTATGGATGATTTTTAGAAACGAATTGCATGTGTTAAATTTTCTCTGGCACCTTATTTTTCTCATTATTCTTCCTGCCAAAGAATTACATACCTAAACAAGTTGTTAATCAAGTTTTTACTAAACTGTCAACTTCGGCCTAAATACTTCACTGTCAATCATACGTATGATTTAACGCGAATTTCCAGGATAATTTCCACTATCTCTTTAATCCTCAGGTTGTTCAGGATTTTTCAAGAGAAGCATCCACAATAGTCGGGAATACATTTGCAAGGCGCAGGGTGCTATGAAAGGGCGCTGCCCCATCGACAAGACACACAGGAACCAATGCCGTGCTTGCCGTCTTGCTAAGTGTTTCGCAGCTAACATGAACAGGGACGGTAAGTGATCAAAATTACATAAATCAGTAATACGGCATTACAAGATCAGAAACATTTCTTATAATAACGAGTGAAATCTATCACGTAACCAACCCTTCAATTTTTAAATTCATCAGAAATATTTCTTATAATAGCCAGTGGAATCTATCACGGAACAAACCCTTCAATTTATATTCATAGTAATGATTTCTCTCAACTATGTCTTTTGCCAAACAACTCGTTAAAGGATAGATTGAAATCATTTTCTCAGGTCGGTTACGGTTTCATGGGTCAAAGGTGTTCGAACCACAAATACACCACGAAGAAGTGACTTTAGCCATTGGTCAGCCAAACCCTCCTAAGCAAACGTTCTCGCGGGCCTAGTGAAACAGTAATCAAGTTCAAATAGTTTGTTTATTTATAATTGGTTTCGCAACCGATTTCACAATTATCGCACAAATTTTATTATTCCTAAAATATACATATACAGTCTTGAATTAATTAACGAACAAGTCATAGTCTGTTGGACGCAGAATTTGATTCCACGTTCCCTTAAATTTTACTTAAAATCACTCGTTCACTGACAATTAAAAATTAATATCATTTTTTCAATGTATTTCAAGGAGTTGCAACAACATTAATTTTTGTTTATCTAATTCACATATGTATGCCTCAATTTTTCTTGCTCAACTATTTTTATTATCTCTAGTAATGATAATTGAATACGTTCATCTGTAATAATTCAATTTTTATTAATAACTGAGTCTGATTGAATCTGCTCCATTACATTCTGCGTGTCTCTATTAATCGACGGTGAGACATCAACACAAGCACTTCGAACGTGGGGACTCAATAATGATTTTGCGGAATCATGCAACGTTTCACTTTTTCATGATCTCTCACTTGATCGTTACTTCGCCCTTCCACCTCGATCGGTCCCCGTGTTACTTAAAATGAATCTATACTAAGAAATGAAAAATTTAGGTGAAGAAAAATAGCATTTTAAGGCATTAAAGATTAATCCCTCTGTCTAAAGAATATTCATGTTATATCATTTTTATTTCACGTCACGCGTAAATAATGTCCTCTTAATATACAATACGAAACATCTCTAAAAAAAGTATTTTTTGTAAACATTACAGAAATAATTAACTAGTCTAACTGTAAAATATCGATCTCTGTTCTGGTGCGATAAACTTTTGATCGGTAACGTACACGCTCTTCGATAAACGTTGTCGACCATTTCCATTTAATTAATTAATCGTTCGAAAACTCGTAATCTCCTTTCGATGCGGCATTACATTATGTCCCCCGATCGCGGGTTGAATAGTAATTAACGTCTATTTGCTGTAAAATGTATTGTTTTTCTTGTACGGAGCTCTGTAAACATCGTGTTGCTTTCGAAATTACGAACGAGTGGATAACAATTACACAATAATCACGGACATCATATATTCCCCGTTGTTCGACAATGGTTCATCGGTGGTAAAGAAATTCGCGTACTTCCAACGAACCGAGGAGCCTCGATGTTTCCTGTTATTGTCATGAGCGTTTATATCCAGGTATCGATTTAGAGTTGTATTTTGCGTGGCACGCCAAATCCGATTTGATATCGAGAAGTACACTATACGTATACACACAATACCGATTTGATATTTCAACTGAACGCTAAACCACGACTATGCGTATTTTGTAATTGCGTATACGTAATTCGAGCTAACCGCGAATAAAATAATACACCGAGTATGGTATAATAATTCACAAATGTGGAAATTCACAAAATTATTTCCTCGGATACTATTCTTTATACTTGAATACATTTCTACTTGGTTATTTATTTGACGAGTTGAATTAAAGAAACAAGAGACAAATAATTAAAAAAAACAGAGAAAGGCAACAACAAATGACTGCCAAAATGAAATAATTCAAGAGAATCAAGAAAAGCTGGATAAAAAGATGAATGGAAATAGTATTCAAAAGCATTCAAAACGCTCGGTTCGATTATACATAGTTGTATCGGAAGGGACTGAAAAATGAGGAGGTACGGAGCTAGATAAAAAGAAAGACAGGTACGTACGAGACAGAGGAGTAAATAATAAGATGAGGAACGAATAAGGAAGAGTAAAGAGAGACGGAGCATATTCAAAGGAAGGTAAAGAGCAAGGAGAAGAGAGATGAGAGGCAGAGGTACATATCGAAAGAGAAAAGCAGCCAGGGGCGGACCAGACCGCTCGATGGGGATGGGGGAGCCCAGGGTGTCGGGGGTGCTTAATGCAGGACGGGTGCGCTGGTTCCCAGCGGTTGCTGAGGCTTCAGACGCGAGTAAGAGAGGAGATTCAATTAGTGGCAGAGCTTCCTAACGTTAAGGAGACTCCACACGGGGTGAGGTGAACCTCTCCTCGCGTTTTCGATTCTCTCTCTCTCTCTCTCACCCTTTCACGGTCATCATCCACGGAAACGTGCTAGTATATGCTAGTTACGAGTTCCTCCTGGTTGCTCTTGCTTTCTCGAAAATTAGCGGTAGTTCGCGAAGATAATCAACGGGGGATGAATCCTTCACACGAAGGGGTCGTTTGTGGTGTACGAGAGGAATAATGTAGGTAATTTCTGAGGGATGCGAACTCAACGTCTGCGTGATGAAGGTCGTTAGAAGAAATTCTTGTCTCGACTGGGATAGTACGAGGAATCATGTACATATAATTATCTAATAAGATTGAAATAATTTGTCACCCTCGTGCAGAAGCATCGATAAGGTGGGAAGAACATCTTATAGCTAATATGAAATGATTTCATACGGGAACTAGTGTCTCGTTTTCAATCAGTGCAAAATCAAAATCATCTTCACGTGAACAGACTACTCTGTGGAATTCTGAAACGATGATGATTTTAGATACAGCTTCCCCTAAACTAAATCTTCAGATCGTATTACTAAATGTACACAAATAACACTCAAAGACCTAAAATCACCTATTTATTTTATAGATTATAAAATAGTATATCAGTAATAAGAAGTATCCTTCAAATTGTAAAGAATTTCCCGAAGCACTCATCAACATTTTGTCTCTGACTAAAACACAGTGTTTCATGCATCCAATTTGATCATTTTAACACTAAACCTACCACTCGAATCCCTGTTTTCAAACTTTTGTATACAGCTCTTACATGCAATATATGAATTTAAATACAATTGTTTCATGCATTATTCAATTTAGTTCCATGTAGAATATCTTTCCATTAAATTGAAAATACTAATTAGTCCCATAGTTTAGTGTTAAATAAAAGTATTTAAAACATCATGAATTGTCCACCACGCTCTAATTAAAAAACAAACTCATGAAGCCCCTTTGGAAGACCCTTTGCATAAACAGCTTAGGATTCTATTCATGGTCCGATATCGCTATCGACGCTTCGAGGTTGAACAAAATCTAACATAAACAACCGACGCCTGTCGACTTAGAACCTATTGGCTGGCGATAGCTGCCTGTGGAACGGAAAGGGTTGAGAGGGAGAGTGTCGCGACGCATTGTGAGGAACCCATAAAGCGTAGGTGACCACTGGATAAGTGGTATATATTATGTACGCGGTGCTTCGCGAAGCGCCGCCGCAGGCACGCAATCATCCGCCGCCTGACAACCCGGAGATCTCTAACCCCTCGCACCAGCCTGTACCAGCACCCTCCTCATTCAACAGAAATTCATCCTTCTCGGTGTCATTTGCTCCACCCGTCTACCTTGCCGACGAAATGCCCCGCGCCGCTCCCGAAGCCCGTATATTTTGCGAAATATGGCGTTAAACGATACTAGAAGATTACCAAGCGGCTTACCGCGTCGGATTTGTAACTTGTAAAGGGAAAGAGAGGCAGGCCGTCGAACGTTCCTTCGAGTCGATGGTTCTCCCTCGCGAGGGAGGCCTAGGCTTCTTTTCGCGACGTTCGCGAATTTGCGAGCGACGGGAATCTTCCGTGAGAGTTCATTTTTTTTTTAACCTCGAGGCGTCGAAGGTCTGATCGAGCCCTGAGGGAATATATCAGGGGCTGTTGGGCGGAATGGCTGATATTTTGTTCGGAATAAGAAGGTGGGCAGTGCTTGGTGCTGGAAAATTAAAAGTTTGAAAATTCATGGGGTGAAGATCGTTGGAAAGTGGTCATCAGAGTCACGATGCAGTCAAATATTTATATTAAAGCGAGTGGACCTCTTTGGGAATTAATTCCGAGGAGATTATGCAGTGTTTATGTGGCCCTTGAAGAATGCAAGGACCACATTCTCATTTATCTATCAAATTTTTAGAATCACACATATTATAAAAACAAGCCATTTGTTTAAAACAACTAAAAGGAAGTTGTTAAACAATTTTTGGTTTAAACTGAAATTATTTTAATTTGAAACTTTAATATTTTTACTGTAACTCCACGAAAGCCTCAACTACTATAATATAGCTATAATTTATTTTTTCCTTAGCAAGCTTTAGAATGAAGGGTATCAAAATGCACTATATAAATAATCAAAAACTAATTTCTTTTATGAAAGATAAAATAAAATTCATGCAACAAAGTTAAAAGATCGTCCACCATATGGTCTGTAGTCATTATACTTGTAAATTCCATATTATTAACCTATGCTAACATGTCACTTGTACTTCAAACATTTCCAATAACAATTCTCGCATTTGTATCTCGTCCAATGTTACTTTCGTCGCACTTCGTCATTTGAAATGTCCATCCATACGTCTGAAACGAATCACGTGTCCTTTTTGCCCAGCAACGAAAAACAAGAGGGAAAGTCTTGACTTGTCAGGGCGAAATAATGAACCCCTCGGGTCCTCACTGGTCGTACGGTCAACATCATTTCCAGTGTACACATTCAAATCGGTCGAGACCTTTGGATCCGCAAACTTCGCCTCGTTTCATGCCCAATCGATCGCTGCTCGCAACTTCGAAGTTTAAATCTCTTTGTTTCCGTTCATAATTCGAAGCCACCCTTTCTGGAAGTACGAAAGTACTCTGAACCGGAATTAAACCGACGCGGCCCGGTGTTTGCCCCTTTCGCTGGTAGAAAATCGGGATTATTTCCAATACTTCGGTTTCTACCTTCCCAGCGTTTGCGAAATCACTTTCCGCGTCGACGGCGACGAAAATAATTAAAATCACGTTACTACGCGTCCGTGTCGCGTTCGAACTAAGTTCAAGCAATTTCGCTAGATAAAATTGGAGATCCCTTGCCAGTGTTCTTTTGAACGCGTTGGCTGATAAATTAAACGTGTGTAGATTAAAACAGTGATTCCCAAACTGGGAGCCTGGATATATTGTAAATAGGTAAAATGTAAATGTAATATGTAAAAATGTAAGAGAAAAAAAAATAAATATTGATTAAGTTTAATGATAAAGAAATTAAGTCTAATGAAATAGTAACACTTACATGTAGTAAGCTTGTGCCACAAAATGTAGTCTAACATATTTCAGATTAGTCTCATATTGATTGGTATTAAAGGAACCGCCTAAAATAATCTGTATACTAAGGGAGACGCGTTAAAATTCATTTCAGATGAAAATCAAATTGTTGCGTGTATTATTGATAATATTGAAGACACTTACATAAAAGATTGTACAAGACTGGGATATTTTTCCTGAACTGTAAAGTCTGGGGAGGCAACTGAAAACGCAGTAATGTGTACTACATACCAAACATAATATTCATTGCACAAGAGAGAAGAAGTATATTTTTTCTTAAATATACACTAGAACCTCGTTGCACGAGGGCCCCGATGATTGCAATGTCCTGGCAAGTAGAAGTGGTCGCTCACCAACAAATGAAACTAAAAGGGTAGTTGATAATCCCACCACTCAGCATGTGAGATCATTGTACTCTGAATTTATCTTGTGCAAGTAGACCTCCTAATTTATTCCAGTACTATATCTCAATCGCGTCAAGAATCTTCACCTTTGTTTCCCTACAAGAACCAAAATTCTACTACATTAAGGGGTCTAAAAAAAATCCTGACTCTAAATACTAAATACCCCTCCACCCTCTCTCGACCTCTGAAATATCCTGTTCACGCGTTCTCCGTATCCGTGAAACAAATTGCATCGCCGTCAACCCCGTTTTCCTTCCACCGAAAGAAAACTACCTCCTCGACGAGAGTGGGCCAGAACAATCGAGCCTACGGCGGTAAGGCATCGGCCAACTGGCCGTCAGGGCGACGAGAACGCGGTCTCGTAGACCACGGGGGCGAGGAAAGATAGACACGACGAAAACCGTAGAACAGGGGCGAGAACGATGGACGGGGGTTGCGTGGGAGTGGACGGCTGGTAACGCAACGAAGCGAGGCGTGCCGTACACGCGGCCGGCAGCATCAATCCATCCACATAAACGGTAAACTGTAAAGCGGGTCCTGGAAGAGAGACGGGAACAGTGACAGGGTAACGGGAAGGCAGCCACAGCTGGAGAAAAGAGGAAGACAGAGCAACAGCCACCGATGCGGCTCTCCCTCTTGCGGCGGGGGGCACGATCCGTGTGGACGGAACGAGTCGTTGCGCTAAGCCGGGCTTTGATCGTCACCTGTCATACTAACGCCCGGAGGAGCTGCACCACGGTTACGGTTCACATAACTGCGAGAATTACATCTACGAGCTTATGCATCGGGGAAGGATTCCCATTCGTGAATCGGTTTTTGTAGGAATGCGCCGATCGATGAGCTGTTTTATGCGATCTACGAGTACGTACCCTGATGTTGTGTGCGAAGGGATGTTACTTTCTTCGTGAGGAGAAAGATAAAGAAGAATAAATGTCCTTGCGATGGAGTGCTAGAGTTGGATTGGGGGATTCAGGTGTTAGGCGCAGAAATTAATTCTCTAGCTCCGTACTTAATCAGGGATAGGTGATTTTAGGTCTTATTAAGTATAGAGTCAGTCGCATAAATATTCGTACCCTCTATGTCTATTGAAGAAATTTGTTTAAAATAAATGGTAGGTTTGTTGTTTCCATGTATATGTATATATAAATATGTACACGTAAAAGCATTCACAACTTTTTATTCGTATACATATTTATAATAAAAAGATGCATTTCGTAGTATCAAAACTATCATTTAATTTAGTCAAATTTGTACGATAGACATAGAGAGTATTTATGGGACTCACTGCGTGTAATAACACGATTCGAAAATGCACTTTTTACTAATAATTGTCTCACTGACTAACGATTATAGTTAAATTAATAATCGTAATGTGTACAGTTGACAACCTGCGCGATAGCTGTACTCCATTCGTGCAGTTAAGAATCTGAAGGTCAGCTTTACTAAATGTATAATCCTGTCGGACAATTCATGAATCGTCGGTCATCTCAGTTGAGCATATGTGACATGTCACATGCGCTGACCCTCCCGTTAATCTGCACAGCATGCATACCTACTCGCTTGGCGAATCGGACTACAATTTCCGGAAGAGAGGATGGAACAAGTTCTAGTAACGTAATCTTAGAACACAGTCATTTGTACTTAGCACTCTGCTCTTTCTTTCTTTCAGTTTCATTATTCTTTTTAAAAATATGTTGTTCATCTACTTGAACCTCGCTCTTCGAAGCTGTATCATAATAACTAGCTCTCCTTCATCCAGGTATTAGCCCTTTGCACTCTGCGTCATCTTGTTGCAAAGTGTGCGAACAGGAATCGCATTATATAGAATAGTCTAGCTTTGGAAACGTGTCTTTTTGGTATTATTAGACTTAATTATAAATTCTTATAGGTTTCTTGAAGCATTGACACCACTGCAAAACTTAAATTCTTTATCGCTAACAAAATTCCTTAGATTTCCGACGTCCCCTCATGAGGGTTAGAAGAGCCCCTTGCATTGCAAGGATTCCTTCTCTCGAACATTTTCTCCGTTTCAGTTGAAAGCAACGACACAAAGACATCTGACCCCTATTTTCATACCCACAATGGTACATAGCTTGCTGACAAGTAACAACGACGCCTCTTCATCAATTATCTGAGTACCCAAACCCTCCAAACACCCGCAAACTTCTCGCTATATTGGCCAGACGAGCGTCCTTCGCAACAGGCGCAGCGTTTTCCAGAAGGCAGAAAACAGGTTCATGGGGTCGCTTCCCTTCCCAGCGATCCGTTCGACTACACATTCGACCCTGGCCGTGTGCACACACGGTCCATATGAATCTCTTCGGAGTGGTAACACGTGTACCAGGGCGCGTCCTACACGCGAGTCCAACACACGAATCGCGGAATACGACCCCTCTCCGAATCGACGCCACGGAAACGTTGATGGCGACCGTCGATGGTGGTGAAGGCGACGGTGGTGGTGATGGTGGCGTCGATGGTGGTGGTAGTCGATGTATCAACCCCTACTCACTCGAGGATTAGCCTTCGAGATCGCTGACTGCTGAAATGTTCACAGATCGGTTTACCGTTTAGCAGGATAGAGAGTGTGAGCCCCGTGATCCATGGCCCGTGTGAGCGTCCAACCCCCACGCATGATCGCGCCCCCGCACACACTCGCCCCAACACACAGTCAAATTTCGTTCCATTCCTGCGTCACGTGCGTCGCGTGTACTCGTACACACTGGACTATCTCTGTCGTTTGTCTCCTTATCCGCTTGGTTTTTCTACCGTTCCTCGTTATTTTACTTTTGTTAGTTGCTCGACGGACACTCGTCGCATCCCTTTTTGGACGAATTAAATCGATCTGTGTCCTTCAAGGACCGCATCTCCCTTAATCGAGGAATTGCTTGGTTGGTTTTTGTTTAATGTGATGCTCTTGGGAGGACATGTCTTGGGTTGACAATGTTGGTAAATTTTGGGGACATTTATTGTAGCAAAGATTTATGTCTGAGACTTTCGACCCTCGTTACCCTTCTGGAGGTACAAGTATTTGAGGTGTTCTTCTTCAATGTATTCTGCAATATTTTCCAACATCGATATATTTATTTTTTTTATTTGATGCAATTAGAACCTCCTTATAGAGATTATTTTGCTGAATATATTAATTTTTATGGAATAAATATATTTCCAACATGTGGATGCCTATGAAGAAAAAATAGAAGTAAATTGGGCAATAAACTCCTTTCTTCTTTTTGTCGTTTATGGAGAGCTTTAGGATTCTCTTTCATCGTAATCAATGACTCTTGAACATCAGTATATCTCCCTTTGAAAACCCCTTAATCATACATGAACTACAACCACTTATATATCAACTGATCGACATAAATAACGACTTGTCAACCACAGATACAGATCCCAGGTGCCTATGTAAAATTCATCCCCCACCCATTTCCGCCTCAAGAATATTCCAGCACCTCTTCGAGCACCAAAATGCAAAATAACCCTCCGATGTTCCTTTTCCTTCGCGAACCGCTCGTCCACTGTCACCCCTTATTGGCCACTCGGGGTGTCCTTTCCTCGCTCTTCCCTCTGCGTGGATTTCCCTGGCTCTGTCCGTGTCACGGCCTATGGCCAGGCGTTCTCGCTCTTCCCCATCGCGAATGACAAAACGCAAAGCCTAACCTGGCCGCGTCGCGCGTGTATAGCCCGAACGCCACTCAACTGTGGGAACTCGCATTGTGGACCACACGTGGCACGCGAGTATTACGGTGGCTCGTGGCTTCTGTGTGCACTGGATGTTACCAGGGATGTACACCGAAGCGAGAGCGGGAGAGAGATGGCACAGTCGAAAGAGAAAGGCAGAGAGTGCGTGGATGAAAAGGGAACAGGGCGCGGTCCATTCCAGCGCATGCGATCCTAATCCCCGCGTCCATTCGACGTCCGGATCGCGAGTACGCACGTACTCGAAAATCACCCCCCTAAGCCCCTTACGCTGGGCGAAAAATTGTTCCGACGAATTAAGAGGAACGTATACACTCGCCGCTGACGGAATCCGTCCGAGACGCGGACATCGGGGTGAAATTGGGGATTCAGTTCCTCGACGTCGAGTGTCCTTTGTCCAGGGCCCTCGCGTGGTGTATGGGAATTTTTTTAAAGAACAGTGTTGACGAAATAAAGAGAGTTGGTTTCTTGGTCTTCGTTTCCTTTTGGCAGAAAGTGCTTTTTGAATGCAGGAGATCCTGGAGGGTTGCTCGCTTTTGGTGAGGTTGTAAAGTAGAGGGTTGAAGACTGCTCTTGATGAAGTCTATGTGTAGATTATTTAATAATGCTCACTTTGTATTTCTTGTGTATTTCTTGGAAAAAATTCAAGTTGAAGTAGAAAATAAAGATGTCAGGTTCCAAGCTTGATTTGTTCTGGTCTTTCCTTAAAATTAAGCATTATCATGATTTTCACAAGTAATTTTCAATCCACCAAGTATATTAGTATTTTATGTTAGGCAATAACGTAGTTTTATTGCGGCGAATTTAATTTTTCCAATGACAGCTTCCTTGGATGCACAAAAGCTTCTTTAAAGTACATCTGATTTCGCTTCACGAAATCCCAAGCAGCTTTATTGCGAATTCTCTGTATTCTATCAACGATGCGTATTAAACAGCGACGGTCTTTTGTCGTTCATGATACGAGCGAGACTGTAACATCGATTTATATTACAAAGTAAAGTATCTCTCTCGTTTAAATTAAATTTTCTTGGTCGAACTCTACACGTTAGACTAGTTATTGTATTGCGAAACAAACGTTAACGTAACGTTTTATATTTATGTATATTGTATTCATATATTATTTTCTTCCATTCCAAAAGCATTTTTGGAATCAGAAAATATCAACCCCCCGATGACCGACGCGTGGTCTATCTAACAAATATTTATCAATATTGAAGAGTTGCTCCATATTGAACATCCACCATAAGAGTCAACAATTTTAATGCAACGTAGCTATCAATCAATATACAAAACTGTGGTACAGTAAAAATTGTACATTGCCAAACGTGTCACCCCGACGCGCATTAATTACAACAATTTAGTACCTCGCGTATCATTCAACTCTGCTCGGAATTCTCGCCAGTTTCGAGCCAGTTATTGTTCGATTAAAGACCGATAAAAAGTGTGCCCGCAGGTCGGTGAAGAAAACTACAAAAACGGTTTTGAAAATGAATTTCCACATTCTAATATCTCGACTGCGTGCGCGATGCGAGGAAGTTTGCTTACAAAGCAAACAACCACGCACCCGCTCGCTGCTTTTTTTCCTCCAGCGGGAAATACTCCGATGAAAAAACAGTTATTACTCTCGGAAAATAATAATATTTGTACCTGTTCCGATGCACGGCCAATTTAGTCGATAAAACAAACAGGCCCGAAGCGGATTTCGCCTCAACTTACTTTTCAACTGGTTGCAAGCGCGTCGCAGTATCGCAACGCTTACGGAAACGTTTCATTCCTCGCTAATTAACGTTCTGCAATTTTCGTCTGCAAAGTGAGATCATCGTTTTATTATAGCAACAAGAATGGGGACCATTAGCGAAATGGCGCTGGTCAAACCGTGCGTAATTAAACGGAAATTGTATTGTTCTTCTGCTGGTCTGGGTAATGAGTTTGGAAGACGTCATTATTGGTAGTAATTTGGACGATTCGAGGAGGTATTGTGAACTGTAAGCATGTCTTCCGTTATGTAAGTCTAATTTAAATAGTAATAATAATTTTAGTTAATATTTGAAGCTGGGACGCCTAGCTTAGAGACTCAGACCTTTCACTATTGCATGTATACTTATGTTATGAGTTATTTACTATTAAAAGGAAATACTACATGGTTAATTAATACTTTTTAATAATTGATTCTTCTTACACTACTTTCTCTTCTGGTTTTATTTTAGCATTTGAATCAGACATAGACCTTACCACAATCATGGACCAAGCTCACAAAATTACTAACTAATTATCTGTATAACATGTTGGAATGAAAAAAAAAACTTGATAGAAGCAGAAACAGTCTACAATCGAGCACTCGCTTCCTTTGAATTTTAACCCTTTAAGCTGGCAACGTGTGAGACTCGTGATACACAATTTAAGTCTAACATGAAAAACACAAGTCAGACACGTCATATGAAAGTGCGTAAGGAATGTTTTACCTGATTATGGCAGACACGATCCTATAGTAAATCGTAGGTTAAAGAATTAAACCTCATGATCCACCTACCCAACTGGTCAATCTCTCCACCCCACCCAACGTCATTCGAGAGCTCCAAACACTACGGACGTTAACCCAAGCTTCAGAATAACATCTCAAACGTCAAAATTCCTGACGATTCTCCGCGGCGCTAATCCTCTAATCGCTTCAATCAACGCGCACGGGATTCCCCCGAGGAAAGTGACTTCGAACGAAGCAACCATCGAGCATTAATTACTCTGAAAACACGAAACGAGCTCGTCCGACTCTAACCTCCTCGTTTTCCCGCGGCACGCGATTCCGTCGTCAAAGGGCCGAGGAACGCGATTCTTACGGCCGCCAATGCCAGACAGAGGCTGGATGAGGCGCGGATATTGCGACGCCAGTGCGAACGTGGGAATCCCCGGCTGCCATCCGCTCAGCCTCATTAATGATGATGTGCTTGCCACCCAGTTGCAGTCCCGCAGTCTCTTTCTCCCTCTGCGTCTCCCACCCTGACCCCAACCTAACGTATATCCTCGCACCCTCTACATATTTCAACGTATATGGCCGTAGCCTACGCGAAACTCCCGACCTCGTCTAGCCCTTCTCCCGCGATGTCTTGCCGTGGAAACCACCCCCGTGGTGGAAGCTGACGCCCTGGCCAGGCCACCTCGACGTGTTCACCCTCCCATTTCTGTCCCGGTGAATTCAACCCCCGTGCAGCCTGCTCGACCCACCTTGGCGTCGTTCAGCCCCACCAGCGACGGTATACAGCTCGTACATCTCCAGCCAGGACGTTCCAACCCCGCGTCCAATTCCACGCAACCTGCGCGGACTTTTTCGCTCCCACCGTTAAGTTCCCGGGTGATATTAATAGGAAACCGCCGGCCGCGGGGCTATTAAGGGATGATTTGTGATTCCTGATCGTCCTGGGTGAATCGGTTCCTTTGACACTACGGGGTGGGCGAGGGATGGCTTGATCCGCGAGGAGACCGAGTTTCTTGTGTAAATTAGGTGGAGGATGGCGGAGAGTCGGTTAGGTAGGATGGATCTTGATTTTGAAGGGTTGAAGAGGGGAGGGAATCGAGGTGGATTCGTTTGAGAAAGCATGATTGATTCGAGTGCGTTCACGTTTGAAGTTCAGGTGAGGGATTTTTCGTAAATCGTGGATAGTAGTGGTTAATTTCATATTGCACTACTTAAAATGTTTAGTTCGGAAACTAAAGGTACACGAATCGATATATTTGTCAGTTTTAGGTACTGTTTCTATTCTTAGTTTCGTCAATTTGGAAAAGTTTAGAATTAACCCTTTATGTGGCAGGACTTCCTGGACATTTTTTTCACTTTTCTTCTTTGAGTGAGCGTAGAAACTTAAAAATATAAAATTCTCGCCCCTTCCTTAGTGGTAACAACGAGTACCAGTGACCTATGAAAGGTTAAACACATTTGCTATATGTTACTGTTTATGCTAAATATTATTCAGTGTGCAGTGAGTCATATGTTTACTTTGAAATTATGTGATTTTACATGAATTGCAAGCAGAAAGACGGACCAGTCTTGGAAGGAACTGCGGTCAGTGTTAGGGCAGACATGTTAGTCAGCCGTCGTACGGTCTGTGACTACTTGCAAGTAAACTCGACAGGCTTTACACTACATTATTGATGGTAGCATAATCTTTTTAATTCAAAACTGATATTTTGTCTCCTTGCAATACATAAGTGACGTTGCAGATAAGGTTCATTTGTTTACTCAAAATTTTCCACAACATTTTAATCATTTTTCCACTTACTCTAAAGCTCTCTATTCTATATGAGTCATAATAAACAAGACATCTACTATCTCTACTAGGTTTAAAGATAGTAGAGCATTCATGGAACGTAATTCAACTCGTTCCGACGGACGAACGTTGCGTATATACTTTTCCATGAAGATCAATAGCACCTGAGTTCCAAAGCTTATCAATGTTTCTTGTTTTTAACCTTTTCGGTGCTCTGCGCGAGTATACTAGTCAAATTATTTTGTTCTTGTCGTGCTCAAGACGAATTAAATCGCATGAGCTTATTGTTAATGAGTTAATGAGTTACCTCGTCTTGAGCTCTTTTCTATTTAAAAAGCTCATGCGATTTAACTCGTCTTGAGCACGGCAAGAACAAAATAATTTGACGAGTATACTCGCGCAAAGCACCGAAAAAGTTAAAATTGATGACACTCTTATTCTTTGCATATTCCACTCAATCTTAATACCTTTGAACTTCAACTTTCTGAATCTCGATCTCAAATAATTTCCGTACATTTCTGAATAGAAAATGTAATGTAGTAAAATGTAATGTAATGACATTTCCTTCAAAGTACTCGCGTTTAGAAATTATTTCGTCAGAGAAAATGAATAGCGACGATGACATTTCCATCCAACCTAGTTCCAAACAATATTTTCATGGACTCGGCGATCGTGTCGGGCGGCACATTTTTTTTGTTGACACAGAATTTAGCTAATTACGTCTTGTTTATTCAGGAGAACCTACAACCCCGAATTCAATCCCGCGCGAGCTTCTTTGCTCCCCCTATTAAACACTAGGGTGGCATAAATAGAGCCATTGAAGATGGCACTCCACCATCGAGAGATCATTCCCGATTGTATCGCGACAAGTATCTCAAACATCGATCACTGCTGGGCATTTAGTAGAATTTAATCTCAAGATTAGGATGTTTCACTTCACTGAATGATACAGTAACTATTCAGATCTGAATAAAACATTCCTGCATCAATCAATATCAACACGAAGATAATATAAGCTCGTCATGACTGATGTTTAGCAGTGCAACATGAACGTGGCCCGAGGAAACCGAAGCCTCATTCGATGCACTCCGACAAACAGTCACCGATTGGATCACCTGTACACCGGCCTGGCTCCAGCTATATCCTATCATCTCACAGGTAAGTAACATGTTAAAAAACACTCGAAATTCAGCTGTAGGATACATATCTCCAACAGAATCAATATTTGTTTATATTTCATGATTGTAGCAGAATTTTAGAAAAATGTAACTTGTTACTTTCAATCTTGAAATGATTGAATCTTAGAGACACACTTGGTATATGTTACTAGATTTCAAGATTGTAGCAGAATTTTAGAAAAATGTAACTTGTTACTTTCGATCTTGAAATGATTGGATCTTGGAGACTAATGAAATCGTAATGACTACAGGAGATTCAGATGCGACCAGAGGTTCACACCTTACCCACGACCAGTGGGTCTGGTTCAGAAACCACCAGAGGACTCCCAGTCCCCTGTGCCACTGGCTCTGTCTCATTCTCCTTCGACCACGACCCTCTACTCGGCGCCCCCGACCGTCGCCCTGGCACCGCAACCACCCCTTCTTCAGATACTAATGTCCGCCGAGAAGTGTCAGGTAAGTAATTCAGCTCAATTTGCTCGGCTCGGTGTTTCCCCTTTGCAAACTTTATAACGGCAACCCCGTTAAATCCCGACGTTCTCGCACAATGGACTGAAACTGAGCGATTTCGTCGCATTCTCCGTTCTCGGTTTTGGTTTACTTCCAGTCAAAGTAGAAACGACCGCAGTCGGAGGAGCTTTTAACGAATGAATTATTTATTTGTAGTGGCGTTCGTCAAATCTTCATGGACATTGCCTTATCCTTTCGCATTGTTTATGCTATTGGTTTGGTTACTTTATATTTTGTCGTCGATATAAGGGGTCTTTTAGGGTTTACTTTTTAATAACAAGAAACGCCTGTCATCGTGGAGGACTTGGTTATATTTTGTCATAGTATGTTTTGTACAGTTCTAACTTCTCGTATTCTGAAGATGTCGACGAAGTTCAAAATAACACCTTTCTGAATCAATATAGCAATGGCGTAGCTTGATTTATCAACCAAGGAAGATACTTTCGAATTATTTCTTTATTTATTTCGTTTCGTTGAAAGGATGAAGACGTTTTCGGTTACGATGTTACTGATATTACAGTTCACCGATGCCAGAGTTGGGCAAATTGTAATCAAGCTAATGAGTAATTAATAACCACGGCTAACGAAAAACAGAAATAATCAACGCGAATGCAATCATCGGATACGTTTAACTTATTAATCGTTAACCACGATATGATTACACTTTGAATTACGGCTGATTTAACAAAATAAGTATCGAAAGTGATAAAGTAGCTGAGAAATGTACAGACGCTAAACGAAAGTACGCGTGAAACGTAATTGTACATCGGTTAAATCGCAATTTTTGTACATCACTCGGTAGTAAAAAAATATTTTCAATTTGCAAGGAACTCGCATGGAATGCACGACTGCAACCGGAATCCGAATATTCCCTGGAGCAAACAGAAACCAGTCACAATTCGACGGGGACTTTGCAAAATCTAACTCCCATTCGGGAACTATTACAGGTAACGAAAACTGTTTCAAACGTGTCAAGAAACTTGACGATCTGTCGCTTAACTAAATGTTTACGTAGGATGTGGATATGGTTCAGAGAGTATTCGAATTACTACTAAGATCAAATAAAAATAAGAGAAACGAAAATCCTCTCTTTCACGTCAAATTACGCTCGACGAAGAAGAAGAAGACGTGCTCGTATATTTCAGGAAACAACAGCTCGATTACTGTTCATGGCCGTGAGATGGGTTCGCTCTCTGCCACCCTTTTTGGCGCTCTCGAAGAACGATCAATTGTTGCTACTGGAAAGATCCTGGACGCAACTGTTCCTCCTTCATCTCGCCCAGTGGTTCATATCCTGGAATCCTCCTGGGCTACTGGAGGACGAACAAATACGTGGAAGGCTACCGAAAGACGAAGCATCGACGAATCAAGATTTAATTACCATCCAGGTGATTAATCTCTGCGCTTTCAAAAAAATGTGTACTCATCTCGTGTCGTTCTTAATGATACCACCTTGAACAATTCTCTCTTTATCGTCCTGTTTCAATTAATACATAGAAAATCGTTTTAATTACTCAATTATTCGTATTCAATTAGACGAAGACTATTTAATACTGTGTATTTTTTTCCCCAGTCCATAATATGCCGTTTCAGGCAACTCGCCCCCGACGTCGGCGAATGTGGATGCATGAAAGCAGTCGCCCTGTTCACTCCAGGTGATATATCCAATTCAAACCAACATTTTACAAATAGAATTACATTTCTCCAGCATTAAACACAGAATACCCCACTGCAATCACCAATAATCACTCGAAAATAAAATGCAAATCTAGCTTTCTCAAATGTCACACGAGCGAATGAGTTTTATTTATAAGGGTGCAAAGTCGCAGTAATTGATCTGTAATCAGAGATGGGCAAAACCCTAGACTTCGAATAGATCTGAAGTTTGCCGATATGTTTGTTCCGTTTCCTTTTTTGGAAAATATTCAAAAGAGGAAACGAGGCAAACATGTGGTGGGAAAAATGACCGCTCCTTGCAGGTCTTAATAAAAACACAACTATTTAATACTCCGTCGCACCTTGCAGACCGAAGTTTCCTCATTCACGCTTCGCATTCGACTGCTTGACTGCGTTAAAGAAAAACGCAGCCAAGCTCATTCTCCGAACATCCACACATACATGTATACAAGTAATCCCTTGAAACTAAACGACGCGTCGTCGCGCCGAAACCTCTTGACGTGGTGTCTACCTCGTCGCCTGACTTGCGACACCACAAACATGTTGCCAAACTTCAGATTTATTCGAAGCCTAGAGTTTTGCCCATCACTGTCTGTAATAGATGTCCAACTGCGATTGAAATTCCTTCTTCATCCCCAAGTGGCACGAATGAAATTTGTCCGCAGAGACGGAGGGTCTCCAGGCCGTCGAGTCGATCAGGATGTTACAAGACCAGGCCCAGTGCATTTTGGGGGATTACACGACGTCTCGTTATCTTCAGCAACCAGGCAGAAGCGGGACGCTCATGTACCTGGTCGGTTATCTGAAATCCGTCGCCTCAAAAACGGTCGAGCGTTTGTTTTTCCACGAGACCATAGGCGAGATTCCCATCTCCCGTTTGTTGGTCGACATGTGTCAGATGTGAGAAGCCACGCGAACCCCTAACCAAACGGCGACGAGTATTTCATTGAATTTCGCGCAGCTTTCCAATGCTCTTTCGATTTTCAACGAAACATTATGAATTGGGAAAGTTTTGGAAGTCTGTGGCTGAAGACTGTAACTATAGGTGTATGAAAAAGAATGATCGATCTCTTTGCGATCGTCGTGGTCCCTTCGAGGCTACGCGAGCTGCAATATTGCTGGTTAGCACTCGCGACGCTTTATTAGCGATATCATTTGCAGTAGCACGACGTGTAAATTACGTTTTATAGATACGCAGTTTTCGGAGAAACCACTGCCACAACGACTGTAAACGATCATTCGGTTGAACGAAGTCGTGTACGAGTAATGTTTGTAAAGTACTTGAAAACAATCGTTCGATCTCTTTGTATCATCAGACTATTTATTGCGAATATTGAACAATGCATATCAGAATCTTTTCGCATTTCTCATCGTCGGTAGTAGTTTTCTTTACTTGTACAGTTTGTTTTGTAAATATGTATGTTTTTTAGAGAGACTCATACTTCGAATTAGAGAAATGGGATGAAGAAACGAACGTTGTTTAAATGTTAGAATTCATCGAGGAAGAACGTATTCAGATTGTGTTTATTTTGTTGCATAATTGTGTAAGCATTTTATTTTTCGAGTTTCTTGTGTTTAAACGAATGTTATGATCGATGGAGGCCCCTGGAATTATACGTAGTAAGAACTGTACACTTTCTATGGAAAATACACAAATGTAAAAGTTAAACACATACTGAAAACCTCGATTACTCATACAATTTGGAAATGTATAAAATATTTCAATCCATAGTTTTGTTTATTTCTAAGTATTCGAATAATCGAGGGTATATCATTATTATTAATATGAATCAATTAAGTGTTTTATTTGAAAATTCTCATATTTTAGTTTCCAAATGTCTAAATGTGTTTCAAGCATACAATAGAATATTATCTGTCTACGTCAATGTCTTACATATCAACGTGATCTCTTTCTTCTTCTTTTATAGATTACATTATCTAGGTGTTATTAATTGTAATTTAACAACTACGCATTGTACTCTAAGCTCCGATATATGACAGCGTTTTATTGTTTCACAGTTATGTTTTATACGTGATTTTATTTTATGATAACTAATTACTATTTGTTTATTCGTATGATATAGCATTTGTTATTGTATTTGTTTCCAAGTCCCAGACATCAATGTACTTTTTGTAAAATAACAGATTTCTGTTTCGTAGGCCAGCTACTGTGTTTATACAATGGTAGCAAAGCAATTGTTTATACGAACTCGCGAAAGCAACGGACGAGCGAAACGAAATTGTAAAAAGCAGTAATTACAATTAGTATTAATGGTGCTTTCCCTATCTAATCCTTCGTCAGTGTACAAATTTGACATTTCATTCATTAAATTAGTTTTTAAACGATGCAGTCCTTGTCATAACTATCATCTCCAATACATGTAAGGTGTACATATTAATAATACTTTAAGACATTGTTAAACTGTTATTGTAATAAAAAGAAAAGTAAAAAGTTTCGCATCGTAGTTCAAACAAAGTAACTATCTTAATAGTTTATGCGATGATATATCTCTACATAGTATAAAATAAAATCTCTGGTTAGCATCTATCTGTTTATTCCGGCTAATCTTCAGAACCACTTGACTAGTAAACAATAAATTGATCTACAAATGCTTCTAATGGCACTTATAATAAGTAAAAAGACATAAAAAGACATTCAAATTTCCCGCAGAAGTTAGTGTCGCCATCTAGCGTTAAAGAGGCCGAACTAATTTCGGAGTTTGATCAGCGCCTCTATCAGGAAGACGCTCAAGTTTGTCCTCGAATAATTCAAATTGTCACCGCTAGACGGCACTAATTCCAGGGTATTTACCGACATGTTGGTAATGTACCAACAGATATCGGTAAATACTATGAAATGGCGCCATCTGGCAGTGACAATTTGAACTATTCGAGGACAAACTTGAGCGTTTCCCAGATAGAGGTGCTGATCAAACTCGGAAAAATAGTTCGGAATATTCACCGCTAGATGGCTTTTCATTTGAGAGAAAATACTGGGAACTCACAAGAAAAATTTTGACAGTTTAAAAGTCTAAAAAAGAAGGGTAATTCCATAATGATATAATATTTTAAATAGAGTAGGACAATCCCTATATGCAAATTCCCGCCTCTAACTGATTTCCGCCAAAAAGTACCCGGTTGTACCTCTATGGAAAAGTATAGTTCGTACTTTCCAATATGGACGCACCCATAGCTGGTGTCTTCGAAGCATGATTGTGTATTTTAACCTAACTTTTCATGTGTAAACATTATTTTTTACGTGTAGTAAGACGAGACAATGGTGCACAGTAAAATATTTGTAAAGAATCGCGCATTAGGATATGTCAGTAATCACATTCCCCTCGTGACAAGATATATTGAGAGGCGGAAAGAGAATCTTATAGTAACATGCGTTGGAAATGCGTTTCACACGTACGGCTGTTCGCATTTTACACTTCTCAGTGTGTCAGGAACCCATCCAGGTGAAATTACGTGTTTGTCAGGGGATTCCTATCATATTTATACAGCATGTGAAAATGTCATCTATGCTTGGCGAAGGGGAACAGAGATAAAGCACGCTTACAGAGGTCACGAGCACACTGTGCATGCCCTATTGCCTTTTGGGCCACATTTAATATCTGTAGATGAAGGTAACAATGTTAAAGTGTGGGATATCAAATCAGAAGAGCTAAGTTTGGAACTTAACTTCAGTGACAATCTTTTCAAAATAACAACATTGATACATCCCAACACTTATATGAACAAAGTATTATTTGGAAGTGAACAAGGCCAATTACAGTTATGGAATCTCAAAGTTGTTAAATCAATTTATACATTCAATGGTTGGAGGACACCTATAACTGCACTTGAACAAGCTCCTGCAATAGATGTTGTAGCTGTTGGTTTGAGTGATGGAAGGATTATATTGCACAATCTAAAATATGATGAAAGTCTTTTTGAATTGGTACAAGACTGGGGCTCTGTGATATCTATTAGTTTCCGTACGGATGAGTATCCAATTATGGCCACAGGAAGTTTGGATGGTCATGTTGTATTTTGGAACTTAGAACAGCAGAAAGTAGAGAGTCAACTTTACAAAGCACATTTTGGTGCAGTGACTGGTTTAAAATATTTGCCAAATGAGCCACTGTTGGTGTCATCATCACCTGATAATTCTTTGAAACTATGGATATTTGATTTAGCTGATGGTGCTGGCAGACTTCTAAGAATCAGAGAGGCTCATGCAGAACCACCTACTGCAATTCGTTTTTATGGAAATGATGGCACAAGTATATTGACAGCTGGAAGTGATTCTTCATTGAGAATATTCTCCACAGTTACAGAAATATTAAATAAAAGTTTGGGCAGAGCCTCATTTAACAGAAAAGCTTCAAAAAAGAAAGGAAGGACTGCAGATGACCCTTTGATAATGCCACCAATAACTGAATTTGCTGCAGAAATTACAAGAGAAAAAGAATGGGATAATATTGTGGCAACACATTCTGGCTTGGGTACAGTTACCACTTGGTCTTATAATCAAGCAAAAATGGGAGAACACAAATTATTCCCAGAAAAATTTAAAGGCAATCACAATGTTGTAGCAAGCAGTGTATGCTTAACAAAGTGTGGGAATTTTGTTGTTATTGGTTATAATACAGGCCATGTAGAAAGATTTAATATACAATCAGGACTTCACAGAGCTACTTATGGTGATGATAAAGGTGCTCATAAGGGTCCTGTAAGAGGTGTAATGGTGGATCCTTTGAATCAAACTGTTGTTACAGCTGGAAGGGATGCTTTCATAAAGTTTTGGGATTTTAAGCCAAAAAAAGGTAGATAAAATTTACTTGGAATGTTACAAAGAACAATGTTATGTTCCTCAACATGTTCTTGTAAATTCAATTCATTATGTTATAATTTCAAGGAAACACAGAGCCAAGAGCAAAACTAGCAATGGATGAACCAGTTGAGTGGCTGAGGTATCACAATGAAAACTCTCTGATAGCTGTAGCATTAGAAGATTTTAGTATTGTATTAATTGATCTCGATACAAGACGAATTGTACGACGTTTTGAGGGACATCAATCGCGAGTAACAGATGCGTGTTTTAATCCAGACTCAAGGTGGTTAATAACAGCATCTATGGATTGTACAATATGTACATGGGATATTCCATCTTCAAATCTAATAGATATTTTTCAGGTATGTATTTGTGGACATTTGAATTTTAAGTCTATTATTAGTACCATATATTATCGGAATGTGACACTTTAGGTTCCAGAAGCATGTACATCTTTACATTTTTCTCCGACGGGAGAATTCCTTGCCACGACGCATGTATGTAATGTTGGGATATATCTATGGTCAAATCGAACTCTTTATTCTCATATTTCGCTGAAAGCCGTAAACAGAGATGATCCGGTTCCAATGATCGGTCTTCCGAACACTGTAGTAGAGGTTATCGATCTCGATATGGACGATCTTAAGATTGAATCAGAGCCTGACTACGTTTCCCCACAACAACTTCACGATGACCTTATTACAATGTCCGGGTTAGCTCATTCAAGATGGCAGAACTTACTCAACATAGATATCGTTAGAAGAAGAAACAAACCAAAAGAACCACCCAAAGCACCAGAAAGTGCCCCCTTCTTTTTGCCAACGATTCCATCGTTAGAACTCAAATTTGATTTCTCAGACGTCCAAAATAAAGACACAAACAAAAAATTGATGACTCATCCGAACCTACAGAATCTTACGATTTTCAGTAAATCCCTACTATCTGTCGAGAACGACAAATTTGAAGATATTTTTGAAAAATTGAAATATATGAGCCCGAGTTCGATCGATTTCGAAGTTCAATCGCTATCGATCGATGAAAACACGGCGAGTACCTTGTTGCTTCGTTTTATGAAAATGATACATTATATGATCAAACAGAAAACTGATTTTGAATTGGCACAAGCTTACTTAGCCGTGTTCTTAAAGTGGCACGGAACAGCGATAACAGAAACCGAATCGTTAAGAAATTATTTAAGTACGATACAAGAAGCGCAATCGAAAAACTGGTTTTTATTAAGAGATAAATTGTTTTATAATCTTAGCGTTGTACAAGCTTTGAAAAAAATGTAATATATTTTGTGATAATAAAAAAAACGAGTTATTGTTTTATATGTTAAATGCGCGCTGAAGAAACACTAATTTTATGGAAAATATCTGATTTATTATACCATTTTACATATTTAAATTTAATGATATCACACTTAGAAAATACACTATACATTTCCAACTTGCAATTATTCTTTCAATAAAAATTCGTATCTTACGTTTAATGAGCTATACTACTGTGATTCCAAAAAAGACTGCAATCACAAATATGTGTACAAATATAATTAAAAAAATAATTGTATTTGAGTGTAGCAGTATATACATTGCAGCTCATAAATATTGAGGTACAAAAATTATTCTCTGTATGCAAGGAAATTGCATAACTGTTCCTTTGTTGCAGACTCTAGAGTCAATTCTCCAATATAAGCTTCAAAGTTTATAACAATTCTGTAAAGGCTTCGTTTTATTGCACCATACAAAGATCGAAAAATTTGTTGAATAAATTTCTCTTCCTGTGTTTTTGCCATAATATTTGATTTTTGTAATTTATCAAGAGCTTGTTTCAATGTAATTAACGTAGTAATTACAAGCGGTAAATCCTTTTGTGCGATCCCGTAGGAATCTTCGCTTATTGATGATACAGATAAGGAAGACATTGCTTCAGCAGCCCAAACAATTGATTGTCCATTAAATAAAATGTGACTCACTTTGCCACCTTCCATTTCACCAAAGATGTAAGCAATAAGAGGTTTAGAAAGCAAGTATATGAGAAAATTGTTCCACTTCGTTTTTATGAATTTTTGAATAAATAATTCATTGTCATCATCTTTTTTTATATCAATTTGTTGAGTAGATGTTAGTGTTTCCTCCTTTACTAAGCTGCGCATGCGGTAAACGTAGTCCTTCTGAAATATATTACCCTTTGTTATCACACTTGTGTTTGGTACACATGATGGTTCTGGAATTTTTATGCATGCTGCATTAAGATCATCAGAAAATTTCTTCATATATCCAATACATTTTTCTACAATGCAGTTCCAATTGTAAGGATGACCACCAGGTTGACTCAATGTAAACAATATGCTTCTTCTTGCCTTTTCCTTTTGAGCCACAGTGACTAAATCCAAATAACCCAAGTGCTGCATTATTGGTATTTTGTCCATGGACAATGCTTCAGGAAGAGTTACTCCAGAGTTGTCAGTATTAAATACATTGCTTTGTTTAAATTCAAAAGGAACCCATTCAGTCAAATGCAGATTAAATAATAAATAAGTGCTGTCAATCGCCAACACAAATATCAGTTGGTACAACCACAAATGGAAGATCAATGGCAGATTTATTAATCTAGGAATACTATTCAATGGTTCACTTTCCAATTCTGCAGATGCTAAGAATAATATCACAGAACGACAATAGGAACCCATGAAATAATAAACAATTAAGTAGTATAATGTTGGCCACACACATTTAGCCATTAAAGATGGTAACAGTGTGCATAGTTCTGTTTTAAAACGATAGAACTTTGACATGGGTATAACAGGAAATTTTAAGTAGTTCACACGGAGTATGCTAATCTTTAAGAAAAAGTATAGTCCACTCCAAAATCCACTTAAGAACAGAAAATAATGTTCTTCTATAAGGCATGTCCCATAGACTATGGTGCATTCTCTCGTTAAAAAGCTGTATGTCCCTCCTTGAACTGACAAATGCAACCAAACAAGAAGGCCACCAATGATGATGTGCAGAGCACCCAATAAGATGTTTTGAGACGTGAATATTTTACGAAATTTTGCGAATCTGCTTTTCAAGTAAGGCGGAGTGTTCGAGTAACTTTTACTACAAATAATTCCTTGGAAGAAGGTGACAGTAGCGAGAACGCAGAAATAACTCCACATTCGTAACGAGGTTATTGCTGCCCATGTGTTTTGAAACCACGATGCGTAGTCTGAGTTTAAATTCGTGATTAAAAACAAACATGACACAAGGAAAAACTGTACCGCTATGCTGGAGATTATAGCTAAGAACATCCTCTGCATCAATAATTCTTTGCATCCTTTCTTATTCGTCTGCATCATTTTCTTTACTTGTGTCGGTTAACCTTCGCTTTCTTGATGAAACTTTATACACTGTACAAATCGAACTTCTATGAAATAAACTGATACACTGGGAGGTGTTTTACGAAAATGCAAAATATTACATTAACTTGTTACATATCTTCACCATTGCGACTGTTATATATGCATTGTTATACAATAACAAACGAAACACAAACTTCGAAAAGCCGGTATATGCATTTTCCGTTACGATAGGTACATTCGGAAAGCCCACCGTTCACTGAGCCGCTCATTGAGCGGATCTGGTGGCGCCATCGGCGGGAAAACGCCCAAGTTTGTAGTAAAAAATGGAGTGTCGATAAAAGATCGATAGCTGCATTCAAATAATAAAAATAAATGATACATTTTTGCATGAAAACGATAAATTGGACATAGTAATATATTAATATTGACATATTAATATATTATATTGTTATAAAGTAAAGAATTTATGATAAATAAAGAATAATTGCTTAAAAAATATCAGTGGCGGGATCTTATAAAAACAGCGGGAACTATTTCGACTACAAACTTGGGCGTTTCTCCACCGATGGTGCCACTAAATTAGTATTAATATAATTCAGTGATTGGCTGTTACCAGAGAGTTGTGTTATAATTATGTGGGATAGATTCTTAAGCGCAATTTGTTTTTTCTTTCGAAATATAAGCGCTTGCTTGTCACGTTTTTATTGAGTAAATATTGTATTTATCGTCACGTGTTTATTGAGTTTTCTGTAGTTCTATTTTATACCCTATAGATCTAGTAACGAAATGTAAGTCAAGTACTTGATACATTTTCGAACCCGAACAGGAACTATTCATTATTCAACGAAGGTTGCCTTACTAGTAACGTCTGTAACTATCCCGCATGTCATTTTCAATGCGCCTATATAAATATATAGTATAAACAAAATGGATTAAAGGTCCACAAATATTAGTTTTTGTTATTTTATGGAACTGTTGATCGACCATCGTCATGTGGAAGTGCCATAAATGTGGAAAACCAGTGTACTTCGGTCAGTTCCAATCGTCGCATATATTAAAAAGGCGTACTAATTTTGACAAGTACCGTTTCCTGTCATTAGAACGAATTGATTTGTTTTTTTGTTTGGTTGAATGTCATGAAACTTGTATATTTTTCAAATATAAGGACTATTCGATAAATAACTTGTGCATGTATCCGTCAAATATTTCGTTGTTAATAAAAACATTATTTTTCTAACTAAAAGAGCAATGCAAACAATGTTTATTTTTTGTTGTCATAAATTGGCGAAGATTTCCATTTAAATATTAAAGAGAAGATGAATAATATGTGTAAAAGTTGTAGTACATTTGTATATTTTAGATATCAATCCAAATTAATAATGTTATATGTTCTCATTATTTTTAATTATGTAAATATTTAGTGAAATATGTGAAAAATAAAATATATTCTACCCTGAATGTACCCTACATTATAAAAGTATTTATGTAATTCGATGAAGCATTTAAAGAATTATATATCTTTAGCTGAACGTAAACAATCATTGGGATATGATTGGCATCCGGAATGTTTACGTTGTGAAGAATGTGGCAAACGTTTAAATCCTGGCCAACATGCAGAGGTGCAGTAATCTTTTACTCTAAAGTTACTGTTATAATGTCATAATATTGCTGATTTATTTTGAAATACAATTAAAGTGTATTTAATGTATACATTATTTAATAGCATAAGGGTGTTCCATATTGTCATGTACCATGTTATGGAGCACTCTTTGGACCACAATTATTTGGTCATGGAACAAGAGTTGAATCGCACACAAGTTTTGGAAAGAAAGAAGCTAGACCATCATTACCCAGGTATGGCATAGATTAAACATTAAACTAATTTTGTATTTAAAATCACTATAACAACTAAATTTCCTTGTTTTCAGATCTCACCTAGAGTCGAAACTGAAAGTTTTCAATCAATATTATGAGGGCAAGAGTGGGGGATTCAGAAGTCGCGAGGTGAAAACAATTTTTATTGCAGCTTTTGAATTCAGAAAAATATGAAGCAAACAGATAATTATGATTTGTTTCATTCAGGTTAATGGACGATTGATATTAGAAGGTGCACTCCGAATTTACTGGGGTGTCCGCGGAGTAATCCATTTAAAAGAAGACGATGATCAGCGTACAGTCGTTACCGCTCGGAATAGAAACTCGTGCAGACGCAGCGTTTCTGATGTTCGTATATGTAAGAATATGTGTCCAATATAAATTTCATAAATCACTATATCTTCTCCCTTTTTATAACAGAGTATAGAAGATGAGACTAAGGAGGATAATCCGGTGAAGAGTACACCCGAACAGGACACAGAAGCTGAAGTAAAATCTGTTCCAACTTCACCAGATCACCTTAAAAGTCTCACTTTGCCAATGAAATTAGATGTTAAAAATATGGAATGGGATGAATTGGATGAACTCCTTCAGGTCGAACGCAAAGTCGAAGACGGCAATAAATTATACCAGACGATGCCCGAAAATCTGCCGTCGATAAGTTCGCAAAACAGCGCGGACGCGTTACCGCTCTCTTCTCAATCCAGCCTGGACAAGTCCGATTCCTGTGAGAATTCAGAAACCAGTAGCCCTAATCATCAAGCCAACCGCGGGAATGACAGTAGTGTAACCAGTACACCAACGCATAGTATAGGTAGCTCTTCCAGTACCGATACACCTGTCTACCATGGAACGCCAAATCGAAACGGAACTCTTCGGAGAGTGGAGTATTTCGATAGTTTGGAGAAGAATATACCTGGGAACAGAACTATTAGCACCGACGACAGTTGGATAGAAAAGGGACTGAATCGATCTATGTCCGGACCAGACTGTCTTCAAAGACATCGAACGGATAGCGATACGGATTCCGTGAACTCTCTTCAATTTAGAGAAGACGACAACATGACAATGTCCACCGACAGCGGACTAGAGGTATGTAACCCCTCGTAGTAGGGATGGCGCTTGGAATGAGATAGTATTTCAGGATAACGCTATTTTTTCGTGCATTTATTTCAGTTGGACGGTGTAGTTTTACGACGAAAACAAGGGTCTACTGCGATTAGACGTCGCCCTGGCGGTCGACGGCAGTCCCGTAGTCGTTTACGACGTCGTTGTTCGATCAACGGACACTTCTATAATCGCGAGACCAGCTTTTTCACACCACCGCATGGATCTCAAATGTCCGTTTGGATCACGAGCCTAGTAAATACTCAAGAAGTTATCAATCTCATGTTGGACAAGTATAAAGTCGACGCTAAGCCGGACAATTTCGCATTATTCGTCGTCCGCGATAATGGCGGTGAGTTGAATTAATAATTTCAAAAGCATTCGAAATGACAAAGTCGTATTCTAAATCAATTAAACGAATGTTTTTTTTTTTGTTATTCTAGAACAAAGAAGATTAAGAGAGGACGAGTATCCTTTGGAAGTTCGCGTAGTGCTGGGTCCACACGAAAACGTTGCGCGACTCTTCTTGGTGGACAAACTGTCGACACCGGAAATCAGCTCTGACGTCGCGCAATTTCTTAACCTCTCTTTGGCAGAGTGTCATGGCATTTTGCAGCGCTATCATTACGAGGAGGAACGTCAAATTCTTGTACTAAAGGAGAAGTACGTTTCGATGACACATGTGTATCTTAACAATTAATGAGTGCAATAGAACTGACGTTCTATTGTTTTGTTTTAAATTTCCAGATATAAGGAGATGCGACGGAGAATACGACAAAGGATGGAAGAGCTGAAGGTCCGGCTGTAGTTAGTACGTATACTTAACGAATACTTGAATACCCATATCATTATTTTTCTATTAATCCACTCTTCAAAATCGTTCTTTTTTTTTTCCTTTTTTTATAAGTTATTCACTGTGAAAAATATTTGGTCGTTCTCAAGGTATGTATTGTATTAATGATACGTAATCCTTAATCCATGACTTATTTGAACATTCGAGCGTAAGAGTGGAATATATTGATTTACGTTCGAGTGTATAGAGCGATAACATACTAACATCTAGCTTAAAGACTTGTTATTTCATTATCGAGTTGTAATCATTATTTGCATCTTTGCTGCATTTATCTATACGTGCAGTTATTACCGAATCATTCAGTGCAATCTAATTAGAAATTTATATATCCAAATGACATATTTTTTAAGTCGACTGCGCCCTCTACGAGGACACGCGGTCATATTAGCTGTTGTTTAACATTACTTCGTCTAAATTGCCATTTGCTAATTGTTATGTGTACAGGATGGGGTGTAATTCGTGCTGTAATTGAAAATGGAATTTTTCTTTGCACTAAATTGATTCATAAGTCGGGGATAACATTTTTCTATTATAGGCTTTCATTTTGAGATAATCGGGTAATTAGATCGTCATTTCTCGTTAGACTTAATGTTTGACAAGGAATCATTCGCCTTCCAGCCGAGTCATGATTATTCTCCACCCTATACAACGCTTTCGATTATTTGCATGATCAGTGAAGACGAATGAAATCATTGTCGTAGTTTAATAAAAAAGGCGATAAAATATCTGTGTATTAGATAGACACCAATATTAAGTCAATTCACGATGACTTTCGATTGAAACGAAGAGGAATTTTTATGTATAATTGTCACTGTTTAGAATATGCAATTATTAACACAATGCTGTCCAACTTTTCACCGCGTGAGGACCGTGTTCTTCTAAATTTTGTTTTCACGTAGGTGCCAAAAAGAAATTATTGTATATTGAATGGAAATAGAATTTTAACGAAGAAATTGTTGACTTTAAAATGAAAATATTAAAGAAAACGTAACGTTTTAAAAATATATGTATATGTATATATCGTCACAGGGTGAGTTGTCTAACACGAGAATCGCAAATATTTATATTTCTTCTTGATAATAAAAAAAAAAAAAAGAATTCAAGAAAAATTTAAGCATTTGTAAGTTTCATCTTACATTACTCACCCTTTGTATATGGATGTATTGCCTATATGGAAATGGTTATAAACAATCGTACCTTGGGATACATTAGTTGGACAGCTCCGATCGAATCCATAGACTGTTATTATCCAATAGCAATTTCCGACAATTGTCACTGCCACAGTTGCTAGATTATTAACGAGAATTTCATTTACGATAGTAAGATAGTAAGAAAGGGATTGCTTTCAATATAAGTGAACTTCCAGAATTCGTTTCGAAAGGTGTTTCAATTAATCGAGTCACGAATAGTCCACAGTTTTTGAATGTAATTTTAGAAAATGAATTTTAATCGTACGGCGATCGTTTCGCAATTTTATTGCTGGTTAGCGATTCTGATTAATCGTAGCTATAACATAATCGCGTTCGTCACGTTGGGAACTTCTACGCGATCGACTTTAAAACATTCTTCCTGCATAACAAACGATCATAGTTTACTATGAAATCTATTTAGATTTCGATTTACGATCTAATTATTAGTGTAATTAAAATTATAACGCAATACAATTCAATACTTTCTTGACTAGATTAAGTATGAGTCGTTCTTGTGTTATTTTGTTTAATGATCTATTTTTTATGTAGTTTTTTTCTAAGCATTTTCTAATTTTCTGATTTTACACTATTGGGTTATAAAACATGAAATGTTCATTAGTTTAGACGGAAATAAAGACACTTCTCCCGAAGAAATTATTGATAAGTAAAACTTCGAATTTTATACAAGGTGGTTCTAAATTTTATATTTGAAACTGTAGTTTTTAAGAAAAGGTTGCTGGGAGATGAATCTAACGAGTATATCGAACATGATAAAATTTTATAGTCATTAGGTATTGCTTCATTGTTCTCAGACACTTTTGTGTCAACATAAAAATGTAAGTTAATCTTTAATTTAATTTTATCAGTTTATATGAAAATATTACAGAAGTGTCTTCAAGTGAATATTTCATATGTCACCACCCAGTGTGTAATTTCAATTGAAGCAATAAAAATTAACATGACCGTACCATGACCGACATTTATAAGATCCAGTTATTAATTGTAATTTAATATAATTTCGTTTTTAAAATATCTAGTAAAAATGATTTGTACGTTTATTAATTGAATGGTAACTTGCAAACACTATGGGGAATTGATCTACTAAGATTGTACCCACATGAATTAGAATGTTTAGTAAGTTGTTTAACGATAAGACCGCAGTGTTTCGTTGACATTATACGGCATTCCGATTTCACGCAAGAACGAACAATCCTGATGTATTTTTTGATGAATTTTTAGAGAATTCTTTGTATTAGAGTGTCTCGAAACGAGTGTTGTGTGATACAGTTTGCTAAATCGTGAGAAACCGTGGAAAATAAATATAGTGTTCTGTGCGCTATTGATCGGATCAAAATCAATTGGCTACTCAAGAACATGGCATGGCTATCCCCACCACAACTCTGCCTATTAAACAAAGAAGTGAACGAGTCTGTATTCACCACTTGCCTCGAGATATTCAGTATGTCAGAGTTTCTAGCAGCTGTTATGTATCTGAAAGACTTCTAATTTCCGTGTGTAGACGTGGTCCAGATAACTGTGAGTACTTATGCACAATTACGATTGTACAGTCACATACTTAATATCGCACAGTGTAAATCGTTTCTTTGTTCTCCCCTTGAAAAATGTGTACAGCAAAGGGAAAATGCACCTTTCAACAAAAAGGCGCAAGGTTCATTGTGACCTTTGTTTACGACAATAGATAGCGTTCGTGTAACCATAATTTTAAGCTAGTCACAGTTTTTGAATAGTCACACTCAGCGGGATGTCGCAAGAGCGTTAGCGATTCGAGTTATTTCAACGAGAAAGTCTGGTTTTATTTTAATAGAACATCTTTTAATAAAAATCGATGTTTTCTAATTTGATTATTTCTGTGCTAAACGTAAATTTAAATTTGTTATACATTTTTTCACGAGATATTCTTACGCCACACCTTATCTGTTGGAAGGCATTGTGATATATCGCCGCCTGAAGAGGCTAAGGAGATAAGGAAAGTTGAGTTCAGCCAGGGTAGACTAATGTCTGACCATAAGAGGAATGAAACTACTTCCTCGGTGGTCAGACATTGTATTGTACATCTTATGTCCATCAACGTTGGGCAGTAATGGATTAGGTTTTTATTCTTTTTTGTAATTGATTAATGAAATAATCATGACAAAAGGCATCTTCACAGTTATCTCAATTCTTATGTCAGTTTCAAAGCCTCTCGTATAAGTACATCACAAATTAAACTAGCGACTAATAGAATACTGCAAATATGAAAAAAAAATATATACATGTCGAATTGAGTAACCTCCTCCTTTTCGAACGCGGTTAAAAATGAATCAATTAGAAATTTCTACTTAAAATACTCGAATCGCAACGTAATCGCGTCGCGAAATAGAATCTGGATGCGCATCGAATCTTTCGCAGAGATGGCCGATATTTTATCCAGACAATAAATAACGAATGACGCTATTCCATGTTACAATGAACATTTTTATTTAACAAGTAACAATAATGTTTCATTCGTCATTCGAAATTTGTATCCAGAATTCTGGCCGTCTCTGATTCTCGACGTGTCTCGAAATTAATTTCAAAGACAAATAGATGAAAAGAGAGAGAAGGACGTGTGTACTGGGCCACACGAAACTAACCGTACATATTTTTTAACAGAATAGAACGCGCTTCGTTTGCCATTTTTTTATAACAGACATTCGCAGCGCGACGACGGCGCAATTGCGAAAGATTTCAAAGTTTTGTGAACTTTTCGCCGAGTCGCGTCGAGTGGTAGAGTTCTCCTTAGTTGTTAAGGCAGCTTATGCTAGCTATTAGGGAAAATCGTAATCGATATCTCGTAAGGACGCATTGCGATCAATAAAACAGCACTTTGTGTCTTTGTTTCCTCGTAATTCGTGTGGATGTTCACGTGAAGTTTTCGATAGAAAAATGGAAGTGAAGGGAACAAAGTACGTGTAGAATAAACATGGAAGAATTTCATTAGAGATTAAATAGATTAAAAATAGTCCGTACCACGATATATCGAAGCGAATGTTTGCAAAATCAGGCGATACTTGTTGCATCGAAACGTATCGAAGGTACGCTGAAAATCGCACGGTCCGAAATATGAATTATATGAATGTGAAATTGTAAAATATACAAAATTTGTATGAAATCGTTGAAAAAATAATAAAGTGATTGCTTCTTTTGTACGAATCCCTTTATTAACACCCTCTCGTCAAGATTATTCGTTGCATCGTTTCTGAATAAAATCATAATTATTTGATTAGTAAACACAATTACATAGGTGCACTTACCTTTTCATGTTTCACATATAAAGATAGTACAACAGAATTTTGAATCTAATTAGGAATTCTTAAAACGAATGATGCCTTCATTAATATTACACAGGGCGTTCACAAAAATGTGAGGACTTACCAATTTATGTTGACAACAATAAATATCTGGAACGTTAACTTTAAGTGGCTCCTTTGATCAGGATTCGAAACAAATGCTTCTTTTGCCTGTAAAACGTCGCTCTACAGGGTGCCTAAAAATAAATCGTTTCTCACCAGTGAGATTGGACAGAATGTATTTATTTATCTTTGAAGTACGTAGAGTAAAGTAGATCAATGCAATGTTATGAGTAGTATCGAGTAGTAATTGTCATACGAGTTGCTAGGAACGAGTATGTATACCCACAACACCGAGGAGCTCAGCCGCTCATTTTTTTTTTTTTTTTTTTGGTTTGCACGACACTGATATACATTAAACGTTACAAGATAGCAATAACGATTATCACCCTTGTTCATCGTTATCATTGACGTTACCATAATACCTTAGCCACAACTTTATTACATGACTTACATCTTTGGCATCGCTGATACCAGATTCAACAACAACGCGCGCTCATGCATACGTACACACACGCAACAATATCGTTTCCCGCGGATTTTCAATATAACGCGAAACGCGACATTAAATCGCTTAAAATTAGTAACTTAGGCTTTCTCTTATGCCAGTGTCGTCCAACTGGAAATCGGTCGATCGATTCTCTTTTTCCATCCGTCACGATTTTTCTAGTTCATCTGCGATCTGCTGAGTGGTGGGGGGAGGCTTTCGGTGGCCATGAGGGACCAATTCATACGTCGACTCATGATTCGCGGAATTCTACTATTGGAATAAAGGTGATAATTGAGGATTGTGAGATTTAAGGCGAAAAATGGAATAAATTGAAAGCTTCTACTAGAGCATATGAAACACTTTCTTCTCGAATATATGAAATAATATCCAAGAATATAAAACTATTGCTATTTTGGTGAAGCAACTTTTACCCGGATGAGTGAAACGATATACACCCTGATATATGATAAAGTAGAAGGAAATAGGACACAATTGATAAGTAAAATGAAATCTAGTGAAAAGTGAGATCGTCGAGGTTCGGAGCAGCAGTGATCGTTCCCTAGGAAGATCGTGATGGTCTAAAAAGAAGTTAAGCCCACTGTCGTTCATCTTTCATCGAATGCGCACCGGTCGAATCGACACATTTTTGTTTCCCTCGCGCCGGTGGCACGCCGGCCCATCGTCATCATCATCGTCCATTTAATCGAGGATGCCGCGGACTTGGCTATCACAAATCTGGCACGAACGAGCCTTACAAAAAATACAATACGCGCCCGCGACTTTTTTTTATCACAGACCAGCGCGCCGCCCGACATCAGCGTCCTGCTAATTACGCGTCGCTACCGCTTTGTTTTTTACCTCTCACCCATCCGTCTACGAAAGCTCAGGGCTAGGAGAGGTGGTAGGGGGAGCAGGTGGGAGTGATCTATCGGTCAACATTTATCGGCCATCGATTCGTCGATCGTCGACCACGGTGCAAGTCGAACGGCGTACTTGTTCAAACTTGCGTCGCGTCTTTGGATCGCTTTCCATTCTTTTTCAAACGATATCTGTATCGAGCTGCTAAATTAGAATTCGAAATTGGGGGTTGAAAGAAATCTCGAGAAAAAAGTGACGAGTTAATAACGTACACTTTGTTTTGGTGGTTTTGAGTACTCTGGAAAATCTAGGAATAGTATGTAGCTTGAGCAATTTTTTTAACGATACCAGAGTGAAGGAAAAATTGATTTTTTAATATAATTAATTCAAGAAAATTCTTACTTTATGTAGCGCTTTGCAATGGGTGTCTGTGGTCAGTAGTATAATCTGCAATTGACTCGACTTCTTTGCTGTTTGCTATTGCTGTTCTCTGTGTACACGGAATTATTAAATACCGTGATATAGTTCGGGTGTATTTACGATGGTAACTTGAGGAATATTGAAATTGCAACGGGGTGATTATTGCTAATATTGTTGAGTAACTCACTCAATTTATTTTTTATATCGAGGTGTTTATATTGTTCCCTTCATCAACCACTATACTCTTTAATTCTTTTAATAGATTCATAACTTCTATCTAATAGTTAAATTTAAAAGAAACTTCTCATGTTAAATGGGATTGTAAGAATTAATCTCGTGGTTCGGACTGATAAAGTAATACATAGCACGACGAGGTTATCTTTATTTAATACATAAAACATTTTCATTTCTAATTATTCCATCTATATCTTCAAATATAATTACTTTGCCACGTTCAGAAGAAAATACTAAGTGGTCGATAAAATGGGCATGGTCGCTAGGTTTTCTTCGCTCGTTAACAAATTAACAAGGCCTCGAATACAAACCACCGACACCAATTACACTGTGCACCAATAAAATTTGGAACAAAAAATCAAAAGAGAAAAAAAATATACATGTGGAATTGAGTAACCTCCTCCTTTTCGAAGTCGGTTAAAAATCCACGGAACTTCAAAGAAAAGAACAATAACTAAATAAAAATACTCAAGTGGATGGACGATCTGAGCAAAAATGGCCGCTACCGGAAGTTCCTTCGGGAGGAAAGGTGGAAAGAAGTGAGGGTTGCATTTCTGACCGCCGTTACAAGTTTCCATTAAAACCTCGTATGTGTGTGTGTGTGTATGTTCTTGTTTTTTCTGTCATTCTCTCACTCACCCTCTCTCTCCCTCTCACTCTTAACGATAACAATTGAATATGAATTAGAAAAATAACATTATATCGTAGACAACAATCGGTTACAATGTATATAATAATGTACCAGTAATTTTGTGTGTGTGTGTGTGTGTGTGTGTGTGTGTGTGTGTGTGTGTGTGTGT
>NC_071980.1:18443524-18479550 GCF_026283585.1 Hylaeus volcanicus
AGCAAAGACACCCAGGCGAGTTGCATTCCGGCACAGTCAGCAGCTTGTGCCGCAGTGGATCATTAACGAACGGTTCGCGCAAAGTTTGTTTTGGTAAGGTCGATGGAGTAGACGAAGGTGATGGAATCGACACGAAATGAGGGATAATGTAGATCAACCGCAGGCTGGCGGAGGTAGGGGATGGATGTATGCATGATGCAAACCGGATATGCACACGTGCGTCGCCTCGGTTTCACAGGAGAGGGTGCGGGTGAAAGAGCAAGAGGAGGCGACAGACAAGAGGGAGGGAGAGAGAGAGTAAACAGAATTTGCATGGAAACAGTGTGCCAGTGGGTCGCGTCGAGCTGTGGATATTTAATGCTGTTCAACTCCCCCGCCCCCTCCCCGAAACCCTCCCCCGTCGGCCCCTCCAAACCCTTTTCTCGCTTCCTATCCACCTACGTTCTACCCCCATTTTCAGCCACCCCTGTACCCGCGTGTCCCGTTTCTTTTCTTTCCCCGAGCTCTCTGTCTCTGACGCAACCGCTGGGAAACTGCTCTTTTTAAACAGTAGCATAATTCTTCCACGGTTGACGTGGTAAACGCATTACGGTCGCGGCATTATGCATGTAAACGTGGCATTCAGGTGGATGAATGGACGCGTGTCCAACTCCCGCTGGTTTCAAGGATGGCGCGGTGCACTTGCACCCCGGAACCTTTTTAAAGGTGTTTCCGCGCGAGGGAGCGGCGTCACCGGGGGGATGACACCATCGGAAGGGGGTGACTCCGCAATGTCTACACAATTTTTTTGATACGGTTACGACGAAGACTTATTATTTTTACTTATTATTATCGGGATACTGATCCTGTCTAAGCACTATGGACTTGAACTTTAAGAGAGAAGGTGTCATTCTGAAAATCTAAATGAATTTGAGAAACATTTTTTAAATAAAGTAAAAGGTACAGAAGGAGTAGACGGAGTATATAATGAGATAAAATGGCCCTCTAGTTCGCAATTGGGAATGAGTGACGGTACACGTATCGTCAGATAGATAAATTCGAGTATATCTAAATCCACGTGAAACTATGCCAAATAGAAACCCATTCAGGCTTTGTAATTTCAAAATATTATTTTAATTTTTCTTATTGTTTCCTATATCAATACTAGTCTTCTGTGTCACTACTATTCAATATTCATATCTATAATGCTCGAATAGTATTGTATAATGTAACGAGTACAGAAAACTAAGGATTTTAAACCATCTATTATGGGAGAACATTGAATCACAATGTTCCCATCACCAGGGGCGAAGTTTGTTCAAGTCTTGAACTTCAAGAGTATAGTTTTACGAATACATTTCAGTGGGAGGGAACGCGAGATTGAAACAAATCGACGCCGTGTGCCGGGAAGCGGCTGCAGAAATGCTGGAAATTTGCAACATTAATGTTGCACACTTAAAACGTCGTCTACAGAGCGATGGATGCTCCACAAGAGGGTAGGCCGCGACAGAGCGGCTCAATAGGCGGCAGGTTTGCACGAGGGTCTACTTTCCCGAATTCGAAACGCTAAAATGCGATATTTAAACGCGTGATACGGGGTCGTAGGTCGAGAAATTTGACCATATAAATTTGTCGAATGTCAGAGGTATTTCATACACCGTTGCGAACTGAACTACGTGGGTAACTTCTTTACTAAGTTAATAAAGAAATTGTACAAGCGTACATATTCACCTATTCGATGAAAACGTGTCGTTCTATCTACACTTTAAAGTCTGTTCTGCTCGCTGAATAAATACACAAACGGCCACAGTAGTTACGACCATACCAGCATAATCAATAGTCTTTTAATCGTAGGCCTATACGAAGGAAAACTGAAAAAGAACTGTCTCTACTATTCAACGTCATGAAGGGTACTAAAACGATGGTCCTCGCGTTATAAACTTCATCTCCAAAGAAGAAATTTTCTTATTTCAGGAGATGCCCTGAAGAGAGCTTGGAAACCACTTGTACGGAGAGTAAGAAGACCGAATAATGTAAAAGAAAACCGCGTGGATCGTGCACATGCGAATCGCATGTAGATCCCGTTGGTTAGTCAGAGCAGGAGGAAACTTCCGTCTACCGTTTCATCGCTGCGAGTTCTTCCACGTGTGAATAAGTTAGCAGCCCTGCTGATACACAACTGCGTGCACGATGCCCTACACGCAGAGACGCACACGCAGGGAATAGGGTTGCGCTTATACACGTGTGTCACCACTGACGGGAGAAAGCACACTGAAACCGAGCCTGACTTCATTAATAATGGAGACGATTCTATTACAATGCGAAAAAGGGGATGTGGGGTGGTCACCGGTAGCCTGAGCTACCCTCCTGTGCGTGCTTGCTCGAACCTCGAAATACGTGAGCGAACACACTCTCTGTGCAATGCATGTTCTGTGGGTGGGTGAAAGCCGTTTGGTAATAGTAGATGGAGGGAAAGGCATAATCAAACCTGATGACGCAAATTAATTTAAACGTCCAAATACGATATATAGATTTCATATAGTGTGACTAGGGTGATTGGATTGGGGGAGTATAAATTCGAAAAAATGGGTAGTTTATAAATTACCCTATGTGAAACTTGCTTGAAAAGCTTTTGAATGAAACAGAAATATGGATATCTTGATATTTTAGTGCTCGGGGTACTAACAACACCTAAGGGTTGGAAGATGGTTGCCCACGTATTTGACTCAAAATCTATTTGGCAACATCTCCATCTCATTACTTCGCGTTTAAAGCTTTGATTGAAAAATCTAAGACCTCCCTGCTGCACCGCGAATTCATCCCCGTTGCAAACATCTTAAACGGATCGTGTAAAGGGAATCGATTCAGAGTGAATCGATAAGACGAATGAGAGCCTGTGCGTACGATACGTAATCAGAAGTACCTGCTTATAGAGCTCAGGGTTACAGAAGGTTAGACCTTGTGGGCTGCCCTGGACGAGATAATTGCGTAATGCCGCCAATTTGAAGAAACCTTTTTGTGTCGTGAACGTGAGGGTAGAAAACCCGTGCACGTAGATATCCTGGCGCATGCCTATGTATAACTCGCGCGGGAGCTATCATCTTCTACGTAAAGCAGCGTAAGCACTTGTACGCGCCGCGTTCATAAGATAATTGCGTAATCTACTCGAGCGCCACAATCAACCCCCGTGGACGCCTCCTCGCCCCTCCCCTCGGCGTCCCAACCCCCCGGGTCGACTCGGTTCGCGTATGCACGGTACGTGCATGCACTCACACATCCAGCCGCACAGAAATCCACGCAGGATCACGTTCCGCCAAGTATAGAAAGCAGAACTTGCCGTCATCATCGAATGAACGATCCGCGATTGTGGCTTGGAAACAGTTTAAGAATTCCACATTTAGGAAACGTACCTGGTGCTTACGAAAATTGCAAGCATGCGGTTCGCTGGTTTATTGAAATGCACTGACGGGATCATAAATTCACTGCAAACAGTCCGTGAGAGCGACAGAGTATGGTACACCGTGGGTGTTTAGGCGACGGAGCGAAGATTTTCGATGGACAGATCGGAACGGGTCTGGGGTAGTTGCATAAAGAAGAAGAGGAAAAGTTTAAGTAGAAATTCGAGTTGTAGATGTCAATGATAAATCTGACAGTGATAAATCTCAGTTATGGAGGATAAGTGGCTGTAGTGCATCTTCAAGTTAACTTCAGTTTGTATATTTATTTTTCGACGATTTCCAAGGGTAATCGAATAAAACTTCAACTTGAAGAAAATTACTATTCAAACTATAGAATCAACTTCGATATGCTTCTAGAAATAGAAGAGTTCCTTATACTCTTGTCTTTGTACTCTGAACCCAATTTACCCACCAGCTTCATTGCCACTTCCTGCTACTACTTCCGACCGATACCTCCATTCATGGCATACCTCGTGGAACGATCGTCAAAAATTGATTACCATTTTCTAATGGAAATTTAAAGATCGCCGCGAAGGAGGATCCGGGGGATCGTTCGGCGCGCTTCAGGGTCATCGAATAAAGAACGGCACGTTGCACGGCGGCGAGAACTGCATGAAGAAATCGATTGGCCGCGCTTCTCGTGATCGGTCGATCCGCTCAAGTGCGTTCGAGTATTTCGACACGCGTATCCCCGTGCGTTCCTCGTGGTACCGGTCTGCCTGTCGAACCATGAGAAACTCAAAAGGACAAAGAAGAAGAAGCTACGATAAACCGTCTCGCGCATTCATTGGCCCCCACCCGCTCCTGGCTGAAATCACGTTCGAAGGTACGATGAAACGCGAAGATCGAAACTGCAAAGTGGTATCGATCGAGAAACTCTTATTATCTATTCAGTTCTAAGCAGGCTTTAAATACCACCGAGAAGTCTATTTATCCTGCTGCGATATTTGGAGAAATCATGGCTGTAAGGACCAGCAAGGGATTTTATTTTTATTCATCCTGTTGAGGTATTTGAATAGAACACGGCTGCAAGGACCAAAAAATTTTATTACTGATCTTAAAGGACATTGGAAACGCAATGTCGTTGTAGAAAGACACATTCAACAAGAATTAATAATACTTCACGAGAACTTGCATTTTACGACCTTATCGCTTCTCATAAATGCAGATCGGAGCTATTGGTTCCTACCTAGATTCACTCAATTGCCACTCAAACCTCCATATATCTTCTAAATTCACCTCGGAAAGTATAATCTCGTACAAAAGAATTTTATTCCACATTTGGACTTATTTTTAGGGTTTCAAGCTATCCTGCATGCGAGGTTTGTCCAATAATTATACTGGCATTAGTTTCTCTCTAAGTGGCAACGTCACCAGAACGAACGCTGTCACGCTGTCACGTTATCATCGTCCTGGATTTGTTCTTTTATTAACGTGTTCCTCGACAGACGGTCGAAATGGATCCTCCGTCGCGATAACATTCCGACAGCACTCGAACATACTGTGTCAATTCGACGATAGCATTAGCAACAAATTGAAAGTCACGGGAGGTGTTCTTTTTGGAGAACTCGAGACCGTTAACATGTCGACTATCACTCTGCGCATATGCGATGCTAATATTCCACTTGCTGACGTGGGTGTAAATACAGAATGTGGTTGTGTGAAAATCCAACGTGCGTTTGAAAGATTTGCCTTTGCAAAATATTTTGTTCAAAGTCCAAAATAAGGTAGACGAGTTACAAGTATAAATTTCAGAAGTATCTAGAGTGGGATTTATAAAAAGACTCTGTGCTAAGCATGTAGCTCCCTGAAGAGGGTACATGAGTGTAGGTATGTATGGTAAACCTTATGATTCAACCATTGGTTTACCTATCGTCATATTGGTAAGAGCTCATAAGTTCAAGTAAGTACTAAACACTAACAGAGTTTATGAAACCCTGAATAATTCCTCAAGTATTCGAAAGTGTGTCTGAAGATCACTTTCTTGAAACTGATCAAAACAAGTATCCCAAGTTGAAAACAAAAACTTCCGAAAAACCTAGAAAAATCAAAATTTCTGAAAGCTGCTTACCAACTTAGAGAATGCCCCCCCCCCCCCCCCTGAAGAGTATACATCACCATTGATGAACTCTACGATCGACTGCTCACACCATTCTTGAAACTTATCATCCAGACCTGGCGGAGAAAATGATTTAAAAGTTTGAAAGCCGAGGAATCGGAGTTGGTCCGCGTCTTGCGTCTTGGGTTCAAGACAGGGGAATCGTCGGGAGGCTGAGAGGCTGATGACGCCAGCCGGACCCGGACCTAGGTGGCGTAACGGAAGGGAAGTGGACGTCTGTGGAAGGAGGCGCGCACAGACGGCGGTATCGACCGCTCCGGACCTGCCCCACGCCACTCTCTAACGCCACCACATCGCCACCCGCCGCCATCCGCCGTGCTGCCCCACTACCACACTGTAGCGTCTTGCCTTCCGTTCGCGCGTCAACGTGCACGCACACGCACCCACCTTCGGCAGGTACGCATTGCACGTGTACCTGGGTAAAACAGTCTAAAAGGAAACGCTTAGCCTGGACAATATTTCGTGCACGTTCGCCGAAATCGAATGATCGCATTTGGTTTGCAACGTTGGTTACGCCAAGGTACCGAACTCTGCGAAGGGAGTAGTCTGGAACAATTTTTTGGTGCACTTGGTAACGGGGACGATACGATGACCAATATGGTATCAGAACATACCTGGAACATTGTATTGAGGTACCAGGCAGGTACAGAGATTAGAGCTTTTGGCGTTTGGTCACTTTTGGACGGGTTGACTTTTGGGAGTTAAATTTCATTAGATAAATGGATGAGTTTGTACCGAGTTGGTGACAGGGTCGAAACGGTGACCAATATGGTATCAATACATATCTGAAACATTGTATTGAGGTGTCAGACAGGTGCAGAGATTAGTTGCCTTTGGTGTCAAGCCTGGGATCACTTTTGGACAGGTTGGGGTCATTAGAGATCCATCTCCAACTTGACTTTTATTAGATTCTAAATGGATGAGTACTAGCTATTAAAGAAGAGTAATACCATTCTTTAATACTAGAGTACGATGTCACGCTTAATTGTTGCTTGTGATCTTCGAGTGACCAACATAATATTTAGCTTTGGCCCGTGGTACCCACAAAATATTGCACCACACTATCCCTCCACTCACTACAGCAAAATAACGTGATGAATTCTAAATTTTTAGATTAAATTTAACTCATATCCTTTATTCAAACTATAATTTCCTGATATACCATCGCAGCTTCTTTTTCTACGAGTATAAATGCCCACTAATTTCAACGAATAAAGTTTTGTCGCGAAAATCGTGGATACCGCGACGCGTTTCGGTCTGATAATTCCGGATCGTTCGATATGAAGTACGTCGATACTTTTGCATGATGAATACTGCGATACGTAACCACGTGTGCATAGACACTCGGACACATGCGGACGGACTGGTAGCCAGCGTGTAAATACGGCGCGCGTGCGTTACGTAAAGGCACGCGTTCGTGTGTGCGTGGGTGGAGGGGCGCTCGCGAAACTCACGTAGGAGTTTGCTCGGCACGCGTATGTATACGCTTCACACGAGCAGTTGAAGATACAGCCGCGCGTGCACAGTCGCCGCGTATTGTGCGAAAAATGCAATTGAACGTGAGACAACGAAACAAAAGAAGTATTCGAAGTGTTTTTCAAAAGGGGCCTTTGGAACTCTGTTTTTCAATCAAACACGAATTGAAGGGAATGTTTTCGATTTTTACATTTACAGCGATTTTCAAGGAATTAATTGTGAAGGATGATGTCGATTGTTAAATTGGTGGTGTAAGTTAATATATCTTAGGGTATTGAAGACATTTGGTGCCTTGTTTAATTCAATATTTTTGCTAAGGGACACACAGGATTCATACTATAATTGAGTTTCAAGTACGTGGGAGATTGAAGAGATTGACACACGCATTTGTGAGTTTATAAAACTCGCACAATTAAAAAACAAAATTGTAAAGCCTCTTTTGGAAACTCCTCTACAATATTTCAGAATGAATAATAATTTCAACAAGATCTTCCAATGTGATTAAATGATTCCCTACCCCCAACGCAACCCCTCGATCTGATATCCCTTGTGGGTCAAGCACGCGAAAGTGTTGCTATATACGTACACACATAGTTAACCCTCGTTAGATTTTGTCACCCTATCACCCGGGATCGCATCTCTGGCTATTCCGGGTCCTTATCTCTCCATCAACCGAACGCGCCCCCATCTCCGTCGCATATTTGATCGCGGGTTCACTGCACCCCCTCCCCTAAAACCGTCTATTATCCGAATTCGTTGCATATTTCACCGTCGTCAGCAAATATCTGTCCTATTTTGCGTCTGCGAATAGTTGGGCACGACGCTGCCGGCGCAGACAATTACCAAATCAACGTGCAATTAAATATCGATGCCGTTTGCATCGCCGCGCGCGTTTCACAGGGCGAGCGTTATACACCTGAAAGGTAAATGCTACCATAGATAATAGTTACGTGTAAACTTCATTTAAATATTGACATCATTAGCAACAATGGGACGGTCTACGAGCTCCGTGTTAAACATTCCTGCCAGTGTAAATAACAAGGTGCGTACCGGTTACACGCGAAATTTCCATTGAGTAATGACACCCGTTGCCGTAGGCGAATACGCCCGTTGAACCATTACGGGGTTTACAAGTGTAACAATCCCAAATGACTATGGGTTATTCAAACTACGTTCTCCATCCTCGAGTCAAATTTAAAGGGGACAAAGTACCTTTGACGACGAAACAATCGACATCGTGTTCGGTCATTATTCGGTTATTACTTGCCGAGGATCGACTGTGCAGGGTTGCGGGAGCATTTCGACGTTGGAAGGTCGTTTCAAAAATTCCTCGCGGGGTGAAGTTGAATAGTGTATAAATTGAACCTAGAGAATATGTTCACTGTGTTTTGGTATTTTTTCTGATTAAGATAGCTACGTACCCTCTATGTCTATTGAAAACGTTTGGCTAAATTAAATAATAGTTTTGATGTTACCAAATGAATTTTTCATTACAAATATGTACATGAATAAGCTTATACATGTATATATTTATATATCAACGTGTTTACACAAACATACACTTGGAAACATCAAAATTACCATTTAATTTAAACAAATTTCTCCAATAGACAAAAAAGATACAAATATTTATGGGACTGACTGTATGTGTTCATGGATGAATGTGTTTGGTGGAACATCTATGATAAGTAATTTTGTATGTTTTAGTCCCATCCCTTTGAACTCTATTTTGAAGCGATTCCTCCTTACGAATATGAGCGTCTCATAACTGTCATATCAATTTGAATAATTCATAAGCAACAACGACCAGCTTGGTGCGAAGACGTCAGGAGAGACTCCACGGTAATTTGTGCACGCTACCCGTTCCTTTTTTCATCCCCTGTCGGCGTCAAACGGAATCTCACTCGTAGCCATAATCTCATTACACCTAACAATTCGAAGTAACTACGGGTTATTGAAACTCCGTTAACCGTCTCCGAGCCCCTCGAGTAAAATTTAAAGGGAACAAAGTACCTTTGACGACAAAACACTCAACATCGAGTTCGGTTATTGTGGAGCGTCGGACAATTGAATCGAGCGGGGCGAGCGAGTAAAAGGGTGGATAAATTCCTTCCTTTAAGATTGTGGTTAAACGGGTATCCTTCGAGGGGGTTAGCTTTGTTGCACCGTCTCTCCGCAGTCTAGACACACTTTCTGTATTATGTAAGATAATCGGTAACGCACTAATTGCTAGGTAACTGTTACTAACTACTGTTATGTATTTTAACACGACGGTTACGCGAACACGGAACGAATATAATGGGCCATTGTAACCTCTTCGCCCGTTTTATCTCGCGTACAGACGCGTACATCCTACCGCCTTGTTGCGTTATCCGGGTTAGTACCTACTCAACTTCGAAGCACGCCGTGATGGCAGTTTCTACTGAGTTATTACATACCATAAATTCAAACGGGCGAATGATTTACAGCAGCACTGGCTAATTGTTACTATATTAAGTATCAGCCGTGAACGGAAATAACGAAATTAAGATAATTATAAAATAATTTTTTGAAAAAAAAATTTAACCAACTTCAAAAAAGATACAATGAAAAGTATGAAATAATTTCTAGTTAATTTATATGAATACGCACTAGCTCTAGATAAAAGCAGTGAAAAGCATGAAATAATTTCTAGTTAATGTATATGAATCTGCACTATCGACCGAGCACTCTGCATTGTCGGCCAAGTACCCCGCATTACCGGCAGAGTAGTCTGCGTTATCGACCGAGCACTCTGCATTGCCGGCAGAGTAATCTGCGTTGTCGACCGACACTCTGCATTATCGCCAGAGCCATCTGCACTATCGACCGAGCACTCAATATTACCGACAGGGAAAGCTGCATTATCGACTTTTACCTACACAATCTTTGTGAAACAATCCGCCAGATGCTTTGGTAGGTCTGAGTTAGATCTGATAGGTTATCGGTCGGTAATGTAGAGTGCTCGGTCGATAATCCAGATTACTCTGTCGGCAATGTGCAATGCTCGGTCCATAATGCAGATTGATCCGTCGGTAATGTGGAGTGCTCGGTCGATAATGGAGATTACTCTGTCGGCAATGTAGAGTGCTCGGTCGATAGTGCGGATTCATATACATTAACTAGAAATTATTTCATGCTTTTCACTGCATTTTCCCATACTTTTATCTGGAGCTGGTGCGTATTCATATAAATTAACTAGAAATTATTTCATACTTTTCACTGTACTTTTTTTGAAGTCGATTAAATTTTGTTTCCAAAAAATTATTTTACTATAATCTATAATCAATAGGTTTCATGCAATAACAATAGTTATGAGCAATATACAGGATGGCCCAAAAATGTTGGAGGTCCTTGAAAAGGCTTGTTCCGCGGGGGAGGGGGGGTTGAAACAATTTCTCCTTAGCTAGAGATATTCCAGATCGTGATATGAATTTACGTAACTTCAAATTCTATTTCTGATTTTAAAAAAATTATGAAAATCTTTTTATTTTATACACTACATATTTCCAACATATTTTGTAATTTTTATGTTCGACCTAACGATATCCAGACTTAGAATTTTATTATTTTTGTCAGTTACTCGGTACTAGAAACGTAAACTACCTGCCGGTCGCGAATGTGTTAAACTAATAGGCATGAAAACTGCAGAGAGACAACCACCACTACGAATATAATACTTGTACTCCACACGCACGGACAAACGTACAATTCACGATCTCGAATTTTTCCTCCCCTGGCAGCGTCAAACAAGATCTTATCGCAACGATAACCTTAGCACCGCAAACTTTCCCGCATATTTCGCGTTTCGCGCGAGCCCACCGCGAATTTCAAACAGGAAGGGAGCGGAAAACGTGTCGACGGAGGGGTGGAAAATGGGACAAGGTCAATCTGCGAGGGAGGAGCACAGACACGGGGTCGAATAATTCCCACTAAACGGAAGCATTTACCCCAGCCAGTAATATAAAAGCGTTACGGGGGTTGAAGTGGCGGCCGTTATCCCAGGGAGGGCGACGCTCGTCAAATCTCGGGGAAGCGTACTCGTAGAAGGGCAGTTTCGGTTTCGCCCCTACCCTTGTAGCCGCGCACCTAACTTTAAAGGGAGCGAAATATCGGCGGCAACATGGCAGTTAACGCTGCGGCGGCTGTCGTAAAGAGCGAGGGAGGTAAAGAGACGTAGTAAACGAGGGCGGCAAGGGGGGAGGGCGAGCCGTCGGCCAGGTAAATTCCCATCCCTCGATAGTCTGTCGTTAAACAGAACCCCCGCGATACGAGGCCAGGGTTGTGACGCAGTCTCTCCCTAGTCTAGACGCAACCTCTCTCCCTCTCTCTTTCTCTCAGCGTGGCTCTCCGTCGGATCGCACTCACCGGCACGCATCCATAGTCATTCCGTCTCACTCACACGGACAAAGATTTACTGGCCTATCCTGTGTCCCCCTTGCGCCCAACCGTCCCTCTCTCGCGACTACCCTTCTTTCACCGTTAATGCCGCGCCACGTACTCTCGAACACGTACACGCGCGTAAAGATACGGGCCGTAAACCCGAACAAGCGCGAAGACGTGCATTTTACTGTGTGCGCGGGGGTGGCACCCACACAATCGCCACTCGTACCGGCACTCGCACACGAACGGGAACCAACGATCACCACCGGCCAGGCGAGAGTAAGCGAGCACGAACCAAGGGGATAGCTCCTACGAGCATAATGAAAAGCAGATTAAAAAGTTTCGTCGGTGACGGCCAAGAACGACGCGAGATGATTGGGGGGATGAGAGCTTCCCGGCTTTTCGGTCCGGTTTTGTACCTGCTTTTCTCTCTCTCTCTCTCTCTCTCTCTCTCTCTCTCTCTCTCTCTCTCTCTCTCTCTCTCTCTCTCTCTCATTCTACACCCGCCGTGCTCGCGGATACGATAGCGGCGAGAGTTATCGAGTTGAGCTAGGTCATGTTTATGATCTACAGCGAACGGGCGCGGACTCCGCGCCGAGTAGAGATTTAGATTCGGCCCGTGTGATTGGGTGCTACGTTTCGGTGCAACATTTTACCGTATCGGGTCATTTCGTTGTTTGCCGTGCTCGCGTGCCTTTGTTTAAACCTCTGTATCGACGTTTAACCCTTTACATACGGATTTCCTACCTCGGAGGACTTTATTTGCAATTGTACGTCCAAGGAATAATGGACGATAGTGTCGTGACTTAGAGAAAGCGATTATTTCTAAAAGAAAGTGGATGATCACACCGATTACACAGTTTGAAGATATTGTACGGGATTCATCGGAAAATTCATTCCACCCGAAAATATAAGTTATAAACTTTCTGATGTGCACAGACAATTCAAAAGGAGCTCAATGTCAGTAGAGGTTGAATAGAGACATTAATAATGTACCAACCCCAAAGGTAGGAGGAAAGGCTTGGCAAAAAGAGGCAAACGACAAGTTCATAATTTGAAAGACGTTGTCTTTAGATGAGATACGAACATACACCAATTGAAGAGAAAGTGCGAAATGTATCAACGAGCATAAATAAGTGAAAGAGCTGAACGTCGGTAGAAACTGGGAAATCAAGAAATATAGACATTAATAATGTAGCAATTTCTGAAGAAGAAATATGTACTTGGCGAAAGGAGTTCTGCGTCAAAGGAATCAAAAGTGGCCTATGCATGATCCAGAAAAAATACTTCTTCAATTAACCTAAGCATTAATTTATCCAAATGTTTCTTTATCCTCCAACGAAGAGCCATCACGATATTCGATATCATCTGACCCACAGTCCCTTTTTTAAGATCTCGTTAAAACGATTTTTATTTTGCGATAGCCTATCACGCGACGTCGCATTACCAAGCAACTAACGTCCTTTATTCTAATCTATTAAATGCAAAGCCTCGAATGTTTGCAAGCCGAGACATTATGCAAAGGTGTTCCTATCTAATGTACGTAATGGATAAACGGTAGCTCAGAAAAGAAGATAAACCGCGAGCACGGCTCGATGCAAACGAAGGAAAAACGTGGGAAGAGTGATTTTTTATTGTCAACTTCGATGGTATACGTATGTATAGCCAGCTTACGTCCACCTGGAAGTGGTTCCCGCCGCGTCGAACCGGCGTACACGGTAGCTATGGGCTTTATTAAAACGGTATATCGGCTGTTTTATCTTATACCTACAGCCTTGTATTTAAGGTTTTGAAATTCAAATGAAGCGGCCCGGTGCCTGCCATCTGCTATTGATATGCGAAATATCGCGAGGCTGCCGGGCCCGCCTGGTTTCCTGTGAACGATGCTATAAAATGACAAAAGAATATACTTACTGTGAGAAGAAAAAGTTCACGGTCTGACCGGTCAAAGGGCACCTCTAATGATTTTTACGATGAGCCGTTTGTATGTTTATAGTCGGCGACAACTTCCTGGCTATAGTAGACCTCGACTAGGGTCTCGATTAACCCTCAAATATGATAAATCTTAAACAACTATGGCTTACTTTAACTCGATGTTTTGAAAACAAACTCAATGGCATTGGTGTGCTATCGGGTTGTCCAGAATAATGGTACCAATTTTTAAGAAAAATTCAAAAGCACATTTGAATTTTGATACTATGTTGTTCCACAATCTTTCCACGTTTTAAGAGATGTACACATGTTATTTGTTTTCAACCATTCCGATATATTCAGACCTGTACCACGTACCAAAAATCGCCATGGACTTTCCAGACAAACAAATAAATATGTAGAAGTCAACATCACCCATTAAGGATACATATCAAAATACTCTTTACATCTAATAACAGCCAGGGAAGGAAAAGTAATTGAATTTTAAACAGTGCACGAAGAGGATTCAAAATCAACCAACCAAAGATTACAAAGTAGAATTTCATTTCTTCGGGATTTTCCTCGGCGAGGGTCTCAATGGTAAAACAGCCCTGGCGCAGGCTAACAGAAACGTTGCCCCAAGACAATTTCCTTCCCCACGCATAGGAAACCTTTCCAGCTCGCAGCCGTAACAACGAAAATACCGAGACGAGAATCCAGCGAATTTCACACGATCCGTCTAGTTGGGGTAATCCAAACAAACGCACACCGGCACACGGACAAAAGGTATCCGTTGCCTTCGATTGATCGGGGGTACTTTCATCGGGGGATATCTTTCGGACACGTAGCCGCCTAACATCCCGGCAGACCGAATTTTCCACGGATACGTGTGCCGGAATGACGCACGTGTACACATCGCGGCACACGTACGGTTCACATGCGCTCACAGGCGCCCGCACGTGCACACACTCCCCCGAACCTTGCAAGAACGGAAAATCGAGAGAGGAAGAGAGCAGACGGCCGGAAGGCCAGAGGTGGCCACGGTAGACGGAGAGAGAAGCGACACGCAGACACTCGCGAAATTACGACCTTCGCTTACGTCTGGATACATCGCTCGAGTGAACGAGCTAGCGCCAGCAGACGACCAGGGTTTATAGGGTTGTCAGAGGCATGATGAGGGGCAAGAGGAAAGGGCGGACAAGTGGCAAGAGGAAGACGACGAAAGAGGACGAAGCTGCACGAGGGAAAGAAAGACGGAGGGTGAAACAGAAAGAAGGGGATGGGGTTGGTTAGCGGACGGTAGGGTGGGCTGAGTGTAGGATGGTGGTTACGAGGACGCACACACCGGCGTGGTTTTACTGTTTCGGAAGTCTAGCGACCCCTAGGCTATCCACCCCCCTTTCCGGCAGTGCCGGGGTCCCACCATCCCGACGACCACCCTTCGTCCTCCCATGGGGGTGGACCGCCCGCTTATACGACCTTCCATCCCCTTTGGCCAGACTAGCGCGTACCGAAGTCGTAAACCTGCACCCTGCTCTCTGTTTGTCTCGTTCGCTTCCTACCCTCCCGCCAACTATTGCTTTCGCGCTCCCTCGCGATCCCTGGCCCTCTTCGTTCCACAGCTCCGTTCCACCCCACGCTCTCGTCCGACCAGCCTGTTTCCACCGAACCCACCCGCGTCCCTTCAACCTCGCGCGGATACCTCCAATGCACCAGCTCTTTCTCATCGTCTGTCTGACACGCACGCACGCCATCGCTATCCGCTGGATAGATACAGACACGTATCGCTATGGATACGTGTACGTCCTGGTCCCGCTCGACGCGTGTACGTACGATCTTTCGCGAGAGGTATGAGGGTAGGACCGTAATTCCATCGACACCGGCGGTGGTACCGCGCCAACGACCACCCAAACCCCCGTTCACCCTTCCCGTCGAGCGTTCGGAACCGTGAGCGGCTGGATCACGAATTCGTTTCGACGAAATTGTTCGAATCCACGTTCGGCATCATCGGGGCTAGGGCGGTTAAACGGCAATCCTAGCCTGCTTCCTGGCCCGCCAGTATGTAGATCAAGGGATGAGCGCGGAGGAGTTCTTCACGACTGCTCTGGCTCCAGACGCGGAGAACACTCGATGAGGAAACTCCTCCGCGTCGATTAGATACGTTTACGACCGCGTCTCTGTGGCGACGCACTGTCTTTTCCTTTGGCATAAACGGATGTTTGCGTTCGGTGGAGAAGTCGAAGAAGTGGAGACCTATGGGGAGTCGGGGGTTATCGTTGAATTCACGATTGATCTTGAAGAACCGTTTGTGATTTTACTGATGTGCCGACTTACTAATATGGCGGTTTGTAGAAAAGTAGATGATGGAAGATGAGGGGTGGACAAGAATAATACCTCAGGTAAGTATTGGATATACCTCTGGGACCAGGAGCCCATTCCGAACATGATCTAGCTCCTGCCGAAGACCAGAACCAGGAAACCTCGATATTGGGAAACCTAGCCCTCTAATTATTTATGATTTATATTCTTTTTCCTTTTTTCTCAACGTTTCCTCTATTTTAGATTCTCTACAAGTTTTCTGTATAATGTGAATTTAGAAGGTATAAAATCAGATAATAATCCGATCTGGACGTTCAAATAACACACGGAGCGAGAACTTTCGTTGTACATTTCACACTTGAACAATAATTCTTCCGCGAAACACTCGTCACAGTGTTCTTTGAACTTGGCGTTCTCGAAGTTCGCCAGCCTCGACTTCATCTCCCTCGTCTTTGCAGCGCGCTCGCAACGAAGAGAACGCAACAACAACTGGAATTCAGTTCGCGCCGACATAACTAAGTTTATAGAGGATTTTAGGTGTGTTTTCATGGAATTAATACAGAGTTAAGTTTTGCGACCGTAAACTAGATCCAGACGGCAGTAAAGCGAGCGAAATGGCCGGGGACAGTGCCGTCTCGCCGCGAGCCATTAATGGATCAAGAGACGAGGCTAACTATAAATTGATAAGAGAACCTGACCTGCTCCATTAAGACTAGAAGTTCGACGGGTTCCCGACATTTTTTTTCTTCTCATCGTCACTTTTTAGTTCCGCCGCAGCACTTATTTAAACTTACGGTTGTAAAATCGTTCGCCGACAGATAGAAGGGAGGACAGGTTTAACGACCTCGGCTAACGTTTCCCCGAGGTTAAAGTTAACGCATCAAAGGATCATGTCAGTTTACGGTACCCAACTTCGTTGGGATCGGACGCCATTTCTTAAACCGAGGACATTCCAAGACCGTCGAGTTGTGAAACGTGACGAATATAGATTCGAGGTTAACGATATAAATTACATTTGTCTCGATAATTATTTTAATTGAATTACGATGGGTATCGACTAAAAACTTATCAAGATTGTTCGTTCTATAAGCACGCTGTGCATGTTCAAAGCTTTCGGGTCTCTAACTTCGGATCCCAGCCGCGGTATAAAAGGGCGAGTAAATATTTCCAATTTAAATTACTCGTGCATCTAATACGTAACGAGTCCAATTACACCGCCTGTTCGTCGAGAACCGTGGAACGATCAAAGAAACTTCTTCATAAAACTTGTATGCAACTAGGTAACAAAGCTATCCGCGCCAACGACGCGAATAACTAACTAACGGTAGGGGGAGAGGCGTACGCCGGACGTTAAAAGACCTACAATGCGAGCAGGAGTAGCCCCGGTGAATATTTGTCCTCCCCGAGATTTATTCGGTGGGCGGTAATTTTTATTCATCGTTTCGCAACAAGTTAATTTATGTATAAACTGCGGCGCGCCTCGCCGTTATACGCGATCCCGTCGCATAAATTCACCCCCCAAGTATTTGGAGCATCTCCGGCGATGCGAATCCAGTGGATTCTGCGGGTCGAGTGGCGTCTCGTTAATACGAGCCCGGAAGATGATAAACGAGGCCAACTTATCAGGGAGTCTACGGTCACGACCAAAAAGTTTCAGGGACCAAAGTGGCGGCGCCGACGAAAGTCGGAAAGAGAGACGGGCAGAGGGACAAACGGAAGCGGCGAAAGGGGGAACGGAGAACGGAGAAGCCAGGGGGGAGGGTCGGTAAGTCGGTTTTCGACATTGACTAAACGAGACACGGAGACATGGCGTCCGAAGGAAGGATGGTAAGTACATCGACCACCACCCGCCCGTTTCCACCCGGCCGAGCTGACGCCGTCTCTTCGTGCCCACGTCAACCCCCTTTTAACTTCCCCTCGACGTCCCCCCCTCCCTGTTTGCCAGGAGCTCTAGGCATGTAACACCCTCTGCTCCAGGCTCCTGCCCACATTCAAAGGGCACTGCTGCCTCGCACTGGAAAGGAGCCCTTCTTCCTCCGATGCCACCCCTCGGACCCTACCACACTCACCCTTGCTCCGCACTCGCGCTACTTCTAGACCCTTTCAACCGCCTCTGTCGTCCCTCTCTCGAACCCCATTGGCAATCATACTGCCATGGTATCTCCGCGGCAAAATGGCTACCTGACCTTCTGCCCTCTTAACATCCATCCGGCTCGTTACCGAAAAAACCTTCGCATAATTGATCATTGCGACCACCCCGCGGCAATATTATGCAGATCGCACTTAGACTCTCCCAACTTCTGCTAAAAGTCTACTGGGGAAGGATGAACTGGATGGAATTTAGATGCGGTGATCAGGACACTTTTGGGTTGCTTCATCCTTGGGTAGGATTTTGAATGATAGAAAGCATGTTTTACGGGTGAAAGATCACACAGAAGATTTTATGGATCCTTGAAGTAGTGGTACATAATACATAATACATAAATATTCGTACCCTCTATGTCTGTTGAAGACATTTGTCTAAATTAAATGATAGGTTTGATGTTTGCAAATGAATATTCATTATGAATATTCATATGTGAAAAGTTTGTTCGTGTAAATATTTATCATGAAACATTTATTTGGAAACATTGAACTCGTCATTTAATTTAGACAAATTTCTTTAATAGACATAGAGGGTACGAATATTTATGGGATTGGCTGTGTATGCTGTTGGGATTCTCACCCTGAGGTGACGGACGAAAAGGACAACGGTTGAATATTTATCACAACTACACTAACTTATTTATATTTTAATAAAAAAACAATCCTAAGGCTCGTCTTACAAAAACCCTTTATACAAACATGTCGATTTTTATCAATAGTAAAACAGTATTACCCATTTGTATACAATCCCTACAAGTCCATCCAGAAGACCAAACCTAGAATTTCAAATAAAGGTTGATTTCCATCAATAATGAAACACTACTACCCAATTTTATATAACCTCTAAAAATCCATCCAAACAACTAAATCTGACGCTCCAGATTAAAAGTTGAGAACGACCACTAGCGTCGAACCCGCATTTCGAATTCAGCTGCGCGAAATATCACGGAATCGCGTCCTTGACCTCCCTTTGCAACTCGAAAACGAATCAAGCCCGGCCCCTGTTGGTTGGTTCCCGAAAAAATTGATTCCCCCGTTTTGGCTGAACTTTCGCAACCGCGGGTAAACGCGTCGCAAAGTGCACGAGGACGATTTCTCTCCGCGACCTCGATTCTCCACGCGCCTCATCGTCGCCATCGTCGTCTACTTTAGTGGGCGGACGGGGGATGTCGGTGGCGTTACGTGCCGTGAAAAAGGAATTTGCGGAAGAATTTCGGATTTCTTGGCGCGACGAACGAATGTCAGCAACCACCCCCGCTCCATATCGCGACGATCTTTACAAGAGTGTTAGCGCTTCAACGGCAAGGATGCATCGTGAATGCGGCGCGAACTAGATGTAACGTTGAAATGATTTCTGAGGGGTTGGCCGAGCCTTGGAATTTCTAAAATCTACCCGTCACTATTTTTGCACGTCTCGAAAATAAATAACTGGGATAGTTCGAGAATATTCAATCGATAATCAAGCTAGATTCAATTACAGTTGATTAAATTACGAAAGATTAAATAATTGAGAGTTTTCTATTAAGAACACCAGGCAGTCGATTAGACTAAAATGAAATCCAATTTATCAAAATTGGTTATCTACTTTCTGAAAAAAACGACACTATTTTAAACTCGTTATATATCTATATCAGAAATAGAAGATATAAATTAAATTAAGCCAAAGGTACCAATAAACTACTTCGCGTAAGCAACAATTTCAGTTTCACGCGAGTGGCATAACTGCGTGGCTGCGTAAATCGCGACAAAAGCGAGAGGACGTTGATAAATGGGGAAGGCAGTGGCATTTTGAGAAATTGTCGCGAAATCGTTCGTGAATATTTCCTTTTTTTTTCGCAATATCGTATTTTGGAGGCGCACTTGGCATTTCCAAGGAACGTTTCTCCTCGCATCAAGTCCACCGTGCCGCGCGAGTATTTGAATTACGAATGGGATGCAACCCGAAATGTCGCACCCGCAAAAAGACAAGAGAACAGAGTGAATAAAATAAGTGGGAAAAAGAATACTCATAGATTTCATATTTTTTGGCGCTTGGTAGCGTGCTACCGTGCCGCTATTTTCTTCGCGACAGCGTCACCGCGGTCTCGGGAAAGAGCGAGCATAAATGTACCGTGAACTGAACTGGTATGCTCGCGGAAGATATTTTTCTTTGCTCAATTCCCGCAAAAAAGCCAGTCTTGCGCGGAAGAAACACACACTGTGCTCTTGAATGCAGCGGAGACGTAAACGAAACGATTGGCGAGTGCCTTTCGCTCATTTTTTAATACCTTCGTACTCGCACCTTTGTCACTATATTTTTTTTAATGTACATCAGTCTGTGTTGTCAAAAAATAAAAATGAATTTGTGAAAAAAGTGTTCAGGAAAAATAATAGCAAAAATACCTAAAAGACCGAGGTGTAGGTTTCGAGGAAATTGAAAAAAATCCTGATCCTTGAACTTAATACAATTTCTGTTATAAAAGTAATTAAACTTAATTAACGGAAAACTCGCGTTACACGAACCAAAATGAAGCAATTTCATTTCTATGTTTATCCAAGAACAACAAGTCACACGGAAAGAAGATTGCAAAGGATTTAAGGCTTAGAACAAATCCTGCCCGCGACTGCAACGACATTTTAATGTTATAAGCTCTTTGCTCCCTTTCCACTTGTTCTCCTGTTGCCATCTAGTGGATCCAAAAAGAATTCGCGCTGCGTAAACTATGCGAATAGATGGAAACCAGCGATTTGTAATTTCAAACAGGAGCTACGAAACATTTTTTAGAAGCTGCTCTCTAGGGGAAAAAAAGAAAAACCAAGAATCCTAAATCCCCTTTTGGAAAACACTTTAGGCGTGGATAAAAAACACTGGCTGATGCTTCTAATACAAACTTTGTAGAAGGAGTTAATAAAAATCGTTGAAGTGAAGGTCTCCTTTGCTCTACCAATTTTGTGAGTATAAATAAATAAATTTCAGTTAATTTGTCTGGCCTAGTACCCTTAACACGTTGACTGGCAGGATGAAACTTGTAAAAATTGCTACAAAGTTCAAATTTTGTCTCAAGGCTATCGTTGACAAGATAATTTAACATTTGTCGTAGTATTTAATTTGTTAACGTCGCCAAATTCACGAATATTTCTAGATTTATTTCTGTCATTGCCTCACTTTCGGAATTAATTTGTTTAGTTCCTGAATGAAAAGTCCTTCAACGTTGCGACCAATGTGTTAAATATGCACGAGAAAGAAAACAAAAAAAAATAGGAATTTTATAAAATGTACCAGCAACCTTCAAAGTGAATGTCCACCTAACTTCCACGTACCCTACTAACTTTATCCGCATAAATAAATAAATTGCGATAATAATAAAATCGATCAAAGTACGCAGATTCCTTTACCACGATGTCTCTGGAGGAACCACGGAGCGGGTATGTCGAGGATCGACGATCCGCGTCCAAAATTGCTCGCGTTGTGATACGATAGACTTAGCCGTTGTCCCGCAGCGAATAACGCAAGACAGCGAGGATAATGACGGCGTAGCAGGAGCGGCAGGAGGTACCGGTCGCGGATCGATGGAATCGATTGGAAAAGGGAAAAAATTCGTTCCCCTTTGGCCGCGTGGTCTCGGTGTTTTTGGCGTGCGATGTAACCGTCAGCGTCATACCTTTTCTTCCTACGGTTCCGTAACGTTCTTCTCCTAACGTCGGTGTCGGCGTGACAAAGCAGAAGTGGGTGGACAGGGTGAGTGGAGCGCGGTCCAAAATGTGGCTCCTTCTCGCAGGACGCCGAGGACGAGGACGAGGACGAGGACAACGAGGGGGGTTCTAGGGACTAGCGCGAGGGCGGATCAATACAATCGCTAATCCGGTGCATTGTGAGGCGAGGCGTGGCGTAGCAAAGAGGCGAGGTGAGGCGGTGGTGGTCTTGCTTGCCTTCCTCATCCCCCCGCGTCTCAACCGCCGGTTTCAACCCTCTCCGCCACCGACTCACCCTTCCATCCCGGCCACCTCCTGCCCGCTCTCTACGTTTCAACCCCTCGACGAGCCTGCCTCTGCCTTCCTTCGTAGCCGTTCGGCCCACCCGCGCCCCTACAACGTCCGTTGCCTTCCACCGCCGGCACCGTCTTGCCGCACTTCCGTTTCCAACCCTTAACCTAGCCGTCGACGTACCAACAACCCCCTTGGCGAGGAACGGTGTAGGATCACCACCGTGCGCTACGGCTACGAAAACGTAACTCACGCCCAGAAGTAAATTCGTCTTTCGACGACTTCTCGTTTTTTCCACTCCCTTCGCCTCGTCGTTTCCTTCCGGCCAACTCCGTTCTATCCAACCCCTGCCCCCGTACGGCCCCCGGGAGCCCGAAATCGCCGATAAGGGAATTGCGATGAATTAGAGCAATAAGGGATTTCGCGCTCGTTCCACCCGAAACTTTCGACTTGAAAAACCTTGACGCACGACGGTCTTACAGGTACCAATTAGTTTCACCTGGATTTCATTGCGAATACAAAGAATTTGTACTTCTATTACGTATTGATAAGTATCGATCGAATGTGTACACAATTGTAGAAAAAATGGTTTTGATGAATTCAAGATGATAGTTAAAATCGGTGCGAGATGTGTATTCGAAAATGGAGCATCCCTTTCGTATATCAAGGAAGTTTTACGAGTTATTTGAAAGCCGTGGAGGGGACTGACGGCTAAAAAATTCAGGAAGATTAAGGACATAGAGAGAGAGGAGGTAAGAATGGCTAGTTGTAAATCGTGGTCTCGGAGGAACTTGAAAGATAAATACCTCTCCGTCTACGACTCGAACATGCAATTACACACACACCATGCTTATTTGAATGTTAAGCAACTATCTTTGCTTAAATTACGAATGCTACAATACGATAACGAATACGAATTTTTTTCATGAAATTTTTTTAATTATTAAGGGCAGAAAATAAATAATTTATTTTTTGCGGGTGGTAATTGCAAACAACCCTGTGAGGGACACCTACCAACAAAATCAGGAATGACGATCGGTTATTTAGCTGACACATGTAAAAGTTTCAGAACGGTCGGAGTTCTGGAACATGGTTAAATAATTAAAAAGAAACAAAAACCCCATGCGTTACGCTTCGTGTAATGGGCTGAAGTAGAATGAGATACTGGCCAGACACACTACGCGTATCGTCCGGTTGAAGGAGAATGAGACAATGGCCAGGCACACTACGCATCTCGTATGGCTGAAGGAGAATGAGATAATGGTCAGACACACTGTGCGTATAGTTACAGCTATGCATACGACAGGGACTGCATATTTTCACTACAATAGTCTAATAGCTTATAAAAAAATGAATCCATCGAGGTTCAATATGTTGACCTTCACGTGACATTTAATTCCTTTCATATTGTCAGTTTTTTTCTTTTTAAGAAATAAACAATTATTATTATATAAGAAAGAATTATTATTATAAAGAAATAAACAATTAATTGGTAATAAACAATTTAAGAAATAATAAACAGAATACTTTTAAGGAAAATTGTATGATATCAATTACAAAATTGTCGAAACTGGTTGCCTCCCTGTCGTATGCATAGCTGTAACGATACGCGTAGTGTGCCTGACCATGATCTCATTCTACTTCAACCCATTGCACGGAGCGTAACGCATGGGGTTTTTGTTTCTTTTTAATTATTTAACCATGTTCCAGGACTCCGACCGTTCTGAAACTTTGACATGTGTCAGCTAAATAACCGATCATCATTCCTGATTTTTTTGGTAGGTGTCCCTGTTTTGGTAAACCCTTTATCTCTAAGAACTCGCGTGTATTACAAATAAATACATAGAATGCAATATTTTAGTCGATCAATATACGAAAAGAAGTTTGTGAAGGTTACCTACATGTAGTAATAGTACCTATACTATTATAAAAGTTTCATGGCTAATACACAGCTGCGAGTTTGTTATTAGGGACATTTAACAGTGGCTCCGTACAATTATAATAAAGTTTGTCGGATTCACACCATAAAAGACTATGGTGCTATCAACGGTAAATCTCGTTACACGCCTGCTGATTGCGAGGTAACAACTCAGTAACGTTACAAAGCATAATTGTTGTTGACACAATAGCACAAAACAGCGAACACAATTGCGAATAAATGCATTTAATTCCGACGTCGCTTCTTTGCTGCCAAGCTGCCCCTTTGTAATTCATGCTTTTTGAGGACACACTTTTTCAGCGTTTCATTGAAGCTATTATTCTCGCCTTCCAAAAATTGTCTAAACTGGATAATTGCGAGAAAAAATTAAGATAGAAATAGTAAACTATTCCACGCTCGGATATGATCCAACAAAAGCCCGACCATACGTTATTCATAACCCCCAGTAACAAATCGATATAGCCAATATTTTTCATTCGAAATAAATAGTAAATTAACCAAGAGATAAACAGAAACAGAGCTCTTCCCCGCGAGAATCTCGGTACGCTCCATAAATACGGGGAAAATATGAGGGGTGCACGATGTGTCCCGCGCCAGTGGATCGTCCAACCCCGTGGTTCTAGCAATGCCAACCCCGCACCCTTCGCAGGACCGCCTACTCTTAAGCGGGATGGACCCAAACAAACTCGTTCTGGAACAGCCGAAACTGTGTTACTAGAATAAACTCTGTCCCGACGCAGAAGCAATTTACCAGGACACGCGCGCGCACAAGCGGCCAGCGAGCTCTTCCTCTGGTATAGGCGCGGGTGTGCATGGACCCGGCGTGAAAGTTCTATTTGCTAAGGCATTTACGTGTAAATGTATGTACAAGTTACGCCGCGTTTACGCCGACCGACACCGCCGCCAGGAGAGTTCCCTTTCGGTTGGCATCAGAAGTGGAAGAAAGTGCGATAAATTCGGCGTATAATGCCACGACTAAAACTTCCCGACGACCGCGACCTGGTGCACTCGCCTGCTCGCGAGGCAAGGAGGCAGACTCGCGGGGCAAGAACGGCGCAACAAGCGTCCGTTTTATTGTTCCTTGAAAGGTTCCCTCTTTATTGTGCGCCAGACGAGAGAGAGATGTAATTCAACTTCGCTAAACTGACGGGAACAAACTTGTAAAGATACGTCCGATTACTCGCGAATAACTAAAGGAACTGCGGCCCCACCGATAATTAGGCTTCCCGCGCCGCTGGCAATTACTAAACTGCCGGATGTTTATGCGTTTAACACTCTGCTAACCGCACGGTTTTCGTTAACTAAAGAGGGTAACGTGACTCGACTTGGAACTCTGGGAACTCGTGCGACGTGGGTACTGTCGCTTTGCGAATGATCGATGCGTATATGCGGTGAATCAAGTGACCAATAATCGAGTGATTAATGTAAAAGTCCTGTATAATAAAATGTTGGAACTTGGATATCGTACTACGAATTGTTACGGTTAGTATAGTAAGTTTTCGTACGCTCTATGTACATTGAAGAAATTTTTCTTAATTAAATGACAGGTTTGATGTTTCCAAATAAATGATTCATTATAAATTTGTACGTAAATAGACTTCACACATGTATATATTTATAATAAAAAATTTATTTGGAGACATCAAACCTATCAATTAATTCAGACAAATGTCTTCAATAGACATAAAAGGTACGAATACTTATGGGATTGACTGTATACATATTGATTGATATACAGAAATAAATACCCCCTACTTATTATTACCCATAAATGACAATCCCTATTTGTGACTAAGTCTTGAGACAACGAAGATAATAAGATGTGCGGTTCGAGTTTGCGCGAATTGATCACGGTAAACAGACGAAATTTCTTTCCCCGGGGGAACGTGCGCTCTTGCGATTACATAATAAATGAAACGGAAATAACGAGAACTTCCAACGACTGAGTAATTTTCATCCTTCGAATGGCCATCTGAGGACGTGCACGCGGACGGGGACGTGTGCATACATACGCGAACTGGAGCCAGCCAATTATCAAGTGATTGCTCGCAGATTATAGGAAATGCAGTTCCACAAATGGGAGGTGTGCATTGGCACATGTACGACCGACTACGTACACATCTCCGCGATTCTCCACTTCCTCTGTCGTATCCTTTGCGAATTGCCTATCGGTGTTTACTGTCCGTCACAGCCCCGTAGTTCCAAAATTCTGGCTCGCCTCTAAGGGCTTTCAAACATCAACTTTCGCTTTCTAACGAAACCAAACGGATGCGTTCTGCTACATGTTATATGTAAAAATGTAGCAAAATATCTAAAGTATACTTAAATTAAATTATTACGTTATTGATGCTAGGATATAAAGATTAACTTTCAACGACGTCTAACCGTCGATAGTTCAATAAATCGAAATAAAACGTACGATGATGATTTCCTGATAAACCAGTCTTGAGGTGCAAAGCAAACCAGAGATCAACAGAGATCATACACAGACATATATACATCTCACTTGCCTGAGTCCTCGAATTTGCATAAGCTGGATCAGAAACCTAAATGACCGCTGGCTTTATCAACAGAGTGTTCTACGTTAACATCGGACCAACAGAGCGCGCTACATTGCCGACGAAGTACTCTACACTGTCGAAAGCGTGCTTTGCATTACTGACAAAGTGCTCTACGTTATCGATTTAAAACACGGCAATCGGGGTTAGTCATATATGTATAGTAAAATCTAGTTACTAAAGATACTGTTCCTAAGTATAGTATCTCTGTTAATCCTCCATAGATTTCTATTACGTAATTTTCATTCAATTATACCGTTTTGAAATGACTAATGAACTTGTCTAAATATACTCTTATCGAATGTGAATTATTCTTTTAAAGTTCAAATAAATATATAATTGTTTTTCGATCTTTTCAACGTGCTATTCGTTGTACCTACTAAATTTGCAGAAAAATAGATTTGAATTTTCCTCGATAAGACGGCGCAGCTGGTTTTGTGGAAGAAGCAAGACCGTGTCCACTTAGAGAGAGGCTATCGGTTATTAGACGACCCGGTTCCAACCGAGCACCGTGTCCAGCCTGTCTGCGCCAAGTTCTGCAATCGGTCCTCCCTTTTTCCGTCTCTCTCGCGACACGGATGCTCTGTTTCTGACCGGAGTGCTCTTTTTCCCTCGTAACCCTCCCTCCCCCTCCAGCTCCCTCCCCACCTACCCGCCTTCTTTCCCGTTCTCCCTTACTCCCTCTGTTTCCACCCCAGCTTCCGGGTTTACCTCTTTCTGTGCGAACGGCCGCCGCCTCCAGCCCCTTCATCGCTCGCCACTCAGACTTCAATTAATTTCGCTGGTTCTGGACCGGCCGTTTTCCAATTTCGAGTTTCTCCGGTGAACGCGAAACACGGCCCTCGATACGATGAAATGGTCGCCAGCGAAGATCCGTGAACGTGTCGGCATCCATCCGTGTGCCCTTTCCCGCGCCAACACGAGATGCGCTGAGGGTCACACCAGCCTGAAACATAAAAACGAATTTTTTTGATTTTATACGCCGTTCTCCAAAAGAAGCTTCAGAATTTCTAACGAGGAGTATTTATTTTCCATTGTGTACAATGTTGTTGTTAAGCAAGTATTAATCGTAGAAGGAAGAAAGCATTTGTAAACATGATTATGTAGATCCCTAACCAAACCGGAATTGTTAATAATTACCAGTGCTCTATCTTGCCAACATAGCAATGTATCTTATCTACCGGGTGCTCTATGTTATCGAGTCGGAAAGCAAAACATTTCCTATTATTTGGGAAACGGGTTACTGGTCTAAGTTCCTCGCAAGGGTTTTTCTTCCTGCTGAAGCTTAAAACAACGTCACCAGAGTCTCTAACCAGTGCACACTGGATACAGGGTATCCTGAACTAAAAGTTTCACGTGACGTATGGATGGCGCGACAAAAATTCTTGATAAAATCTCGCGTAACTTGTAGAGCACGCACGGCGACGCTCGTAAATTGGTGGATTCCGATATGCACGTCCACAGGGGAGTTTTATCGGACTTGGTCGAAAGTTCCCAGCACGATAGTGTTTAAGGACTCTAACTATGGAGTTAAAAAAACTGCAGAAGTATAAGACTCTTTGACGATATAAAACCCTAATCCACATTACTATGACTCTCTTACTACTCGACATTGATGAACGCTGTTCAAAAGGAGGACCAGAACACTCCAAACCACTCATTTTCTTTCGCCTCAAAGCAAGAATTCCCCAACCTTCTTCCAATCAGAGTTCTTAATGGATCCTGTCGCGAAGGCACGCACGTCGCGTATCGCAGAAAGCTCGGAGCCTTTCACGTGCTAGGACTCGCCGATTGATTTACAATGGCCGAAGGTGTGGCAAAATCCGACACCAATATCACGCCGATACTCGGGCGCGTGGACAATTATCCCGCTGGACAAAGGCTACGGGGGTGTATATGCGGCCTGTCCCACACGTGCACGCGCTGGCCTACGGCTCTTTACGCAGCTGACGCGGCTCTACTCGTATTAAGAATCGCGTGGGCCCCCGCACGTGCGTGGGCAAAACACCCGCACGTCGCGGCACACGCAACTTCGAAGAAAACTCGAACGCTCCTCCAACGCTGCCAGAGGAGGTGCAAGGACCTCCCGATATTTATCTGCCATTGAAAGCGACGCGGGAACCTCGAAAGAAACTTACGAGACGCGCTCGTCACTCCTACTTGAAACGAACGACCGCATTTCCGAGGCTGAAGATGTGTACAGCGCGACCTATGTACCAGGGACGGGCGAAACTCTTATCTACGGGGGCGGGCGAAAGTAAGAAATAACGCGAGGGGAAACGTCCTCAACAATGCTGAAGACTATTTTTTTTAAGAAAGATACGGATGTCTTCTCGAACATATTGTTATCTACGATCATTTGGATTTATGAGTGTTTGATCTATGAGAGTGTTTATCTATGTTTGCGTGTCAAATTTGTACACGCTATAATGAAAGGTATTTATAATACATCTCGCAGAAACAATCATTAAGCTGAATATAACAGTTTAGTGGTAAATGCAGCTTTCAGATATTAGAATGAACCACCGTTCCACACTTCTGATCTTTTACTCCGAGCATTGCTATTGTTCCTCGGGTGATAATGAGCTCGTAAATAGTCAGCAATCATCGAATAAGGCGCAACCGTCGTAGGTTCTTCGTGGCATACGTAAGCGAATAACGACCAGTTGTCATACCTTCCTTCATGACCGACAGGTTTATGTTTTCGCTTGTCACGCCTCTACGCGTTGAACAAGGCAACCCGGCTGACATTCTCTTCTTCCTTTCCCGTCTCGTTTTGCCAATTTTTACCGTAAGAAGAGACGAATGGGACGGGACAAATTTCAACAATTTATGCATCGCTATGTATGCACCGTAAATTCGATACGCGTTGCTCGATAACTTACACGAGTAGGATTAATTATCGTAGCGAATAAGAACTTGTTACGTATCCATAAATTCAAATTTCAAGTGGAAGCCGAAGGGAGAATTGAAATTTTAATTATATTTCTGAGCTACGTTTCGTCTTTGTGTTTTGAGTCTTTTAAATACGAATACTTAAAATTAGAAATTAAATTTGTAAACACTCTCCTCACGTGGAGGAACGTACGTGCTGCCACCTAAGACCATAATGGTGAACTGCGTGTACGAGGGTATGCTATTACCGACATATGATCGTGCAGATTTCTGTATGGACTTAGTTATCTTGACATATGGTAAAATACTAAACCGCATTTGTTACCCGCGGGTAACTTAAACGATACAGTTTCTTGTATCATTTGTAGTTTTTCATCCCTACAGCAATAATGAACTTCAAGATTACGGTGCAGTTAAAATAAAACATACATAATTATATATGGAAACATATTAACTACAAAATAAATAAATGATGATAAATAATAGATTGGCTACGCTGTTAATGATTTTGAAAGAAGCACTCGTCTAGATTTATATCTGTCACGTGAAAGATATTGTTTAAAGTTGAAAACTCATAATGTGAGAAGATAGGAATCGAAATACCGTGATAAAATACAAGTATTTTCAAATGATAGTATCGAAATGCTACGCGTTATTCAGATTGTCGATTCATATATCTATTCTGATCTCTATTCGAAAATATTCAATAATTTTTATCAAAATGGCTACTGTCCTCGTTCCCCATGTACGTTATAACGTTTGTAGACACTGATGTTGCAAACTTTATACCGAATTTTATAAGAAGAGAGAATCGCGTCATTTGAATTCACGAGAAACTTAAAAATAGCGTAGAAAGCGATAACACGTTCGATCGATTCCCCTAATTGTTATATATGTATACCGTTTTCGACTCTTCATCCTATGACACGATCAAATGATTAAAAAATGTGACTCATCCTCCGGAAGATTCAAAGAACGCATCCTCTCATCATCTACTATCACTTGTCGATTCTCTGCATAGTCATACGCTTCTTAGAAAGTTCATGGAGATATTTCACATTAACTGTATTCAATTGAAATCACGTAACATGTTAATCTGGACTATTGTCACAAAGTAATAATTGCACTTGTCTATGTCTGACCTAGCACCACGGGTAAGTTTGCCGAATGTTCTAGAATGTTCCAGAATATTCGAGAATCCAAAGCAAATCGATTTAATTTTCAATACCGCCAATGGCATCCGTCATAAAAATCGTGTTTAATTGTGAAATTAGTGTAGTCTGGTAATTAGATGTCTTTGAAAAACGAAAATTCAAAGGTACGATTGTTACCTATAACGTGATTTTAAGCATTCATTCTATTTAAACTGGAAATTAATGCTTCTTAGAAATCTCGATTCTTTGCCTTTGTACAAATTCGAATCTCGCCATCTTTAAGCATTTTACATTTTACAATTCAATTGAATTATATAATTATTTATTTGGCAACAACAATAGCAAAGAAGAAGTTTCTTTATAAAGCGTATGATCTTACGAAATGCGTATGTCTTTACGAAAATCATTTTCGCGTGATATTAATCAACGCGATTACAATTTTATATTATTCTCATTTTTTCATATTATTCTTCTAAAGAATGTTTACTTAGGTTTAAAAGATAATCATAGCATTTTAGTTGAAATTTTTATTTATTATTTGAAGTACACGTAAAAACCACTTCTAGACATGCCCCACTATAATTATTTCTGATATCACTGTAATTAATTGCAGTGTACCTTTGAAATACTTCAAGAACTTTATCAATAAATCAAGGCTTATCATACAGAAATCTGATTAAGTTCCTGATTAGATTACTTCAATAGGATGATTGACAATTAAAAGTAGCACTGGTGTAAAGATAAGGATTTAGAAATAGCAAATTTTTATAAAAGTGTTTCCATTTTGATGATATTATCACTGAAATTGAGCATAAGCGTTGTTTTAATTAAAAAATTTATTTTAACAATTGTCATACAGGACAAAATCAATCAATTTATTAAAATCGTATTACATGATTTAAATGTTTTATAGACATATATTTTCATCTAACAAATTTACAGCATCTCTAAGTAATTCTGATGATTCTTCTGGTGTACATTCGATTAATGAACATTCAAACTGATCTTGGAAAGCATTTTTTAATAGAGGTAGAACATCTTGAATAGAAACATTTGTATTAAGTTCTTTACTAATACTAGTTACACCCTTTCCTTCGATACCACAAGGCACAATATGATCGAACCAACTCAAATCCGTATTGCAATTTAGAGCTAAACCGTGTGTTGTTATATAACGACTTCCATGAATGCCAATTGCACAGATTTTTCTATCATTTACCCACACACCAGTGTCTGGTGATGTTTTACCCTTAATACCATATTCTGCACACAAACGTATAATCATTTTTTCTATTTGACATACATACCATTTAACACTAGTTTTAAACTGTTTCAAATTTAATATAGGATACGCCACTAATTGTCCAGGTCCATGAAAAGTTATCAGACCACCTCGATTGGTTCTAAAAAATTCAGCTCCTAAACTCTTCAACTTCTCTTCATCTTCCACTGTATAACTCTTACCCCTAATACCAACTGTATATACTGGATAGTGTTCAACTAGTACTAATGTATTAGAGATATTTTTCTCTAAATTTTGATGATGTCGATTAGACAATACCTTTTGCAGTCTGAGTCCAGCACTGTAACTTAACCGACCTGCCCATAAAACTTTTACTGCTTTTGAAATCATAATGACCACGATGAAATGCTTTCTTTGTAAAATTAAATTTTTTTAATACATTCACATGTGTAAATAACTTGAATTTTTTATAAATCTACTTCTTTTTCTTCAGTCTTTTTGTTATCAGCTTTTTCTTGTATAGTAGTATGTAAAAGCCATGAGACATAGGCGTCTGTTGCAGCATAATTCTTTTGCTCTTCGCTTAGGGGATGAATATGCCACTTACTCATTCTAACTTTTTTATTTTTGTCAATTCTTTTTTGCAACTAAAATAAGCAAGGAAAAGAACATTTACATATTGCAAAAATAATTGTACTAATTGTACTACGATTTTGAATTTAAAACACAACTTGATAAAAACACTGACCAGATATGCTGTTAGCTTTTCCAAACTCCAGCGACAAGATCGATTTAGTACTTTGTTTGCAAATGTACCACTGTCTAAGCAATTATTTTCTACAACCTTCTGAGCTGGGAATTCTTTAAAATCTCTACCAAGTTTCCAAACATCACTATAAATTAAGAAATTATATGACACAATGATATAAGTAACATTGCAATGATATAAGTAACATTACTTTTTTATATTGACTCCAACAAGTTTTACTTTTGGATGACTTAACAGAATTACAAATGCAGCAGGTAATTTTTTTAATGAATATATATGCAACAAATGACAAATATTCTTATTCAAACAAATTTGTGCTAAGGCAGTTTTCCCACTTCCTGTTTGGAAACTAAAAGGCCACTCCAAATCAAATCCTATTGGTACTATTTCATTGTCACAATTTTCCACATCTTTTCTAAAAAGATGACAAAGAAAAAAATGAAAATATAAATAAATATGTAGCACTGTATATAACATCAATTATTATTTATAACACTCAATCAGCCTCCTGAATCTTTTTGGAGACACGCAAAATTTCACACTCAACTTTTTCAATTACATTCTGATTATTATTAAAAGAAGCTTTTAATATTTTAAAATTACTGAATAATGTAGTAAATCCTATAATGATAAAAAAAACTGAGTTTGGATTAACTGAACACAGGTGGTTGATGAAAGTGATAAAAATAATGTGGTTGATAAAAGGATAATAATGTTAGTCTCACATTATATCATCACAGATGCTAGCACAAGCATTAAAATCTTTGATATAATTAATACATCCTTTGAACACAATTGGTGGTAAAAGACTGATATCAGGTTCTTTTTCTACATAAGTAGACTCCTTTTCACTTGTTTCCTATTCAAATATTTGTAATTAACAGAAAGAAGTTTAAAACATTGAAAACGTAAATTTTACTATAACATAAAAAACATAAAATTTTTGATGTAGTTACAAAGATATAAGGTTCTGAATTTATGTGGAATTACATGAATGAAACATATGAAATATTAAAAATTAAAAATCTATGAAATATATGCATAGATGATCTATTTATTCTAAACACAAAAATGGTGGCATTTTCCAAGAGTATCTGTAATCGAAATACATTAACATACCTTCAAATGCGATGGAAGAAACCTAGGTGATCGCCGAATAGAAAATTCCTTAACCTCTATTGTATGCTAAAAATAATGAAGTCATGTAATATCACTAATACAAGGAACAAACGCAACAAGTATAATTTATTAACCTCTCTAGAGCTACTAGTGATTGATACTTGCTGTGAGCCGCGTGTTATCATCGTAATTAACGAGAAAAAGGAATATTTATGCCTATTATTTAGCAACAGATATGATAACAATTAAACGAAGTAAAACTATAAACTTTTTTCGAAGCCTGTAGAACGACAAACAATAAATATTAGGTATTTGATTGCTTTCCCGCCAATTCTTAAAGTATTATAAAAGTTGTATAGTAAATTCTGTGAAATTTAAGAAAGTGATAGATGTTTCTAAAATTTGATAATTTATTTTATAAGAATATTTTCTTGTAACACGATCTTTCGTTTCCTTTGTATTACTATTTATATACCTTTTCCTTCCATTTCTTCAAAACAATGGAAAGGTAAGAAATGAAACATCGGTGTGTCCACATGTTTAGAATGAAATTAGCCTTCGTAGAATTCACACTTTTTAGACTACAACTGATTAAATATAGGTTTTAATATACCAAAAAAACAATACTACTATTCCTACTCTACTCAAAATTAAGTGTTTGCATAAAACCAAAATTTCAAGTCGATCGGTTGATTAGGTTCGTGAAATCATCCCGAGGACACGTTAGTAGATTGTTAGAAAAATCTGTATAGTTTAATAATATATTATAATGACAATATAGTAGCATTTTCTTTATTAAATTGTTTTTATTATTCTCCAATTGTTTCTTCTTATCGAGGTATCTCGATATGATGCATCGTTCACTTTCACTTAAAGTCAACCCTAATTGAAATACATAAACATTGTACTTGTTCTGGCAAAACATGGGTCGAGTATAACGTTCTAAATGGATACTATGTTTGCGAAGTTTGTTCATGACATATATACACATGTAGTATACGTAATTATATTTTCAATATCATAGATTGTATACAAACAATAATTATTACAAAATATGAACTTAATTGAATATCGTGAACGGCAATATTGTTGCAAGAGTGTTAAAAGCTTACATTTATTATTACTTTTAAAGTACCTATGTATACAACATACTATATATAATCTTCTGTTAAATATTATAATGGAAGATTTTAACAAAGGTATCACATTTTTATATTTTAAAAGAATAGTGCATTGTTAAGAGACTAATATTAGACTCTTAATATCATTGATGTAACATTTATAATAAACACAAACTTCTTATGACTAAATTCCGTAAAGTGTAAAAACTTTGTATTAAGTAATAGTTCAATTTATTTCATTTTTACAAAGTTAAGCATTAGGTTCTGCTGCGCTGAAAGTAATTTGTTTAGGCGGAGCGAATTCGGCTTTCCACACGTTTTCCTTGCAATGTTCAACAGCCTTAAAACAAAAAGATATTCAACAATGTATATATACGGTGTATATTATTTATACACAATATATTTTAAATAAGTTTACTCACTTTACATTTAAGAGCTGTTTCATTGCTAGAACACCAATAAACAGGACCCCAGGTACAGCGCTTTATGTCATCTTTCTCGTAGGATCGTTTACTTCGCGCGCTTTCCAAAGATATGGATGAGTAATCTTCAGATGCACAAACACCTATTTTGCCGCATATTTTCTTGCTGTCAGTATGTTGTTCAATAAGGTTTATTATGCTCTGGCCATAAATATTTACCAAAGTGGCACACTAAAAGTAATTAAATATTACAACATTTTAAAGTAACTATCAGAGAGAGTAGACAATCCATGAAATATTATCGATAAAGTATCTTACCTTGCTCTGTTTACTTGCTGGAACATGTTTACATGCTTTAGATACTACATTAATAATAGTATCATCAACTTTTGGATTTGCTAAAAGTTCATTTATTACTGATATGACACCTTTGCACGTTGCACATTCTACTACAGAGGCTATAAACATATAAGAGAACAATAAAATATGAAACATTCATCGCAAATGTATATTCAATTAAAAAATATATTAATTGTATTTTAAACTACCTTTAAATTCTTCCTCGTACAATACACAAAGTCCTGAGAGAGTACACACTGTCTTGGGACTCATACCTTTTACAATTACATCAATTACAGTATCGCCATGTTTGTTAACGAATTTATTGCAATCATTGGAAAGGTGTTTTGGAAGATGTTTACATACACCCCGTACAGCATCTTCAACTTTATTTTTTGCTTTTTCGCTACCGAGCTTCTTTTCAATAAAACGCATAGCATATTCGCAAACAACACATGTAGGACCTAAGTTTGTATCTTCCGATATGTCAGTACTCTCGAAAGTATCTGGTACTTCCTCAATTACTAAAATAAGATATATCGAGAATTTGAAATGTTTCGTAACTTCTATCTATAATATAACTATAATACTATATCTAAAATTGCAAAACGACTATGAATTATATTTTCAAATACCTTCAAAATCCACTTGCATGTAGGTTGAGCAAACTCGTATGAGTTTGCAAACTGATTTCGG
>NC_071980.1:18798346-18942982 GCF_026283585.1 Hylaeus volcanicus
CCACCTCCACCTCCGCCAGGTTTAGCAGGAGGACCCCCGCCACCTCCACCTCCTCCAGGTTTAGCAGGAGCGGGGCAATCGTCTAGCCCGTGTCCTCTACCTCCTCCACCTGTTGGAGGTTGGAATCCACCGGGCAGAGCGTGTGAGTACCAAGACGCGGGATGCGTCGCCGTGACGCGTGGAGTAGGAGATATCGCGATGATCAGTAAGGTCTTCCACGTTTAGGCATGAGGAAAGAACCCCTGTGCCCCGATGTGCCCATGAAGCCGCTCTATTGGACGAGGCTGCTGGTACCAGTGGTACCGACAGAACGTGCATCCGTCGGCAACTCGGACTCCCCTGCACAGGTACGCGACAAAGTCATGGTTGAGGTACTTCAGGGAGATAGGAAACGGATTCTCTTGGATTCTCTGCTTCGGTTCGTCTAGAGTAAAAGTTTAATCGTGCTTGGGGTCGGATATACGAAATCCTAGATGAGCCAAGTAGCTTCTAGCCTTCCGTAGCTGAGCTCGGTACCCTCTTAGACTTCCAGTAACTGAGAATCCAAGAGAATCACTCAACAGTTGTCTCTGCTGAATGCACCCATGGACTCGGTGAACTATAGTTTCGCAACGTTGCAGGTTCCACTGTGGATGGAGCTAGAGGAAGAGAAAAATGTAGACATGAAAGAGTTCGCCGGTCTTTTTTCGCGTCAAGCGACCGAGAGAAAGCCCGTAAAAAAGGCGGTCGATTCTTCGAAACCATCTAAAGTCCAGCCAGCGAAGATTCTCGACTCGAAGCGCTCGAAAACCGTGGGCATCCTCGAGAAGAGTCTCCACGTGGACTTCTGTGAAGTGGAGAACGCGGTGTACAATTTGGACACGAGTGCCGTCAGCCTGGAGGCGTTGCAACAAATATACGAAATCGTACGGTTACTTTTGTCTCGTTAACGCGAACGCAATGATACGCAATAAACTTAATAGATTCGAATGCTTTATTTAAGTAATACTTTATTAAGCTTTTATTAACATGTACAAAAATAAATATGTAATAATATTTGCAAGCAGAGGCCAACGCAGAAGGAATTGGAAGACATACAAGCCTTCGAGGAAGCGAGCCCAGACGTTCCTCTAGATCGACCAGAAATCTTCCTGAAGAAGCTCTCGTCTATAAATTGCTTCACGGAGAGGATAGCCTGTCTGATGTTTCAAACCGAATTCCAGGACGCGATATCTTCGGTATCATCGAAGCTGACGAACATGCGAACCACCTGCGACTTTCTTCGGAGCTCCAGCTCCCTGAAGAAGGTCATAGCGTTGATCCTCACCCTCGGTAATTACATGAACGGCGGAAACAGAATGCGGGGACAGGCAGACGGTTTCGGTCTTGAAATTCTGGGCAAGTTGAAGGACGTGAAATCGAACGTGCCTGGTATAACTTTGCTTCACTACGTTGTGAGGGCTAGACTGGCTCAGGAGAAGGACCATAATTTCGAGGAACCATTGCCTCTGCCCATTCCTGAGCCAGCGGATGTCGAAGCCGCCTCGAATATCAACTTCGACAACATCTCGGCAGAGCTTGACAGGTTACAGGCAGAATTGCAAGGTAAAGTAAATTTAATTCGATTCGATTTCTTCGTTCAGCTTTCTTGCTGACCATTCACCTCTGCATCTTCTCGGGCGTTGTTCAGCTTGCACCAAAAAGTGCAACAAAGTCGTGGAAGAAGACCCAGCTACATCGGGGCCATTCAAAACGAAAATGGATTCGTTCTTCCACGAAGCGTCTGTGGAATTAGGGAACGAACAGGAGGCATTGCAAGAAGCTAGAAATAAATTCAAAGCTGTGATGCAATTCTACCAGTACACCCCTAAAGGTACCACGCTGGACGCAGCTGATCCCAATGCATTTTTCATTCTGTGGCTCGGTTTCTGTGTGGACTTTAAGGTACAGTAGTCAATGAAATTTTATCAACGTATAACGATGTTTAGAAGTGGTTCATGAGAACAAGATTGTTCTCCTTTATGGGTGCGTAAACAAATTGAATTTCTTTAGGATATCTGGAAAAAAGAACAACAACGAATACGGAAGGAACGAATGCAGGAGATACGGAAGAAGTACGAAAGTAAGACCAAAGTGGAGAAACTGAAATTGAATGCCACGGGTTTGAAGGCACGGCTTCAAAAGCACTTGCGCAAGTAGTGTCATAGGATCACCGTTTTTGGTGCATCGGTGCTTGGAACGAGGCGCATAGTAATGGTTTTCGAGCGTGGGCAGTCTGACTGTTGGATCGATCGTCCGTTCGATCCGTCCCTCTTTATGGCACTAATTTCGACGAAGTAACGAGTCTATTTCGTAGATATATACATTCCTTTTTGTCAATTTGTTACTGTAAATAGTCTCGTTAAGTTTGCACGCACAATTTGTATATACGATGTTCCGCGATCAAGAGAATTCGATCATTAATAAATAATACATTTTTATACGAAAAAGGCGTATACCAGCGAGCTCATAATTCACCATGGCTGGTGTTGTTTTCCCCAACCATTCTCGATACATTTCCTTCTGCGGCGACCGACTTTCGTCGACACAGCTGCGGTAGCATCGGAATGTCCATCGCGCCGCTTCGCGAGCGACATTGTATGCGATCGGCGGCGCCGTTCAATCGCCGATGAGCTCGACAGCGAAGACGGGTAGAATTAGTTCACCACGAGACACGCTACCGTTAGCACCAGCGAATAAAAACGTACGAAACGAATTATATGTGTGGTTATTGCCGTAGCCTACCTGGATCTTAACCCACACTTCCATTCCTAATACAAATTCCCTCTACTTCCTAGTATATTACCTTTTAATTTCCCTCCGTTTCCTGGTATATTTCCCTTTATTTTCCCTTCATTATCTTACACATTTCCCTTTAACATTCCTCCATTTCCTAGTATATTTCCCTTTAATTTCACATCCATTACCTTACACATTTCCCTTTAATATTCCTCCACTTCGTGGTATATTTCCCTATATATTCGCCCCATATCTTTGACAGTTCCTGGTTTAACAATGTTGCAACTGCTCCGCTCAAAACTTCAACAATGTTGCAAACTGCTCCGCTCAAAACTTCAACAATGTTGCGAATCGACCCCCGCAGAATTCCAACAAAGTTTGCAAGTTTAACAATGTTGCGACTCGCTCCCCGCAGAATTTAACAAAGTTGCAAATCGATCCCCGCAGAATTTAACAAAGTTGCGAGTTTAACAATGTTGCAAATTGCTCCCCTCAAAATTGCAACAGAGTTGCAGGACTCAAAAGTACAACAAAGTGGCAACTCAGAAGTTAGGCAAAATGTGACAAAATCCGAAAAATCGACTCGACTTTTGCAACATTGTTGTAGTTCTTAGCTGAGCGATTTGCGACATTGTTGAACTTGCAACTTTGTTGAATTCCTCTCTGGATCGATTCGCAACATTGTTGAAGTTTTGAGCGGAGCCGTTTGCAACATTGTTGAAGTTTTAAGCGGAGCAGTTGCAACATTGTTAAACCAGGATATGGGGCGAATATACCACGAAGTGGAGGAATATTAAAAGGAAATGTGTAAGGTAATGGATGGGAAATTAAAGGGAAATATACTAGGAAATGGAGGAATATTAAAGGGAACTATACCAGGAAATGGAGGGAAATTAAAGGGAAATTGTACAAGGAAATAGAGGAAGTCGACCCGAGTTGCAACCCTTCCTGAACGGACTCTAGAACCTAGGAAGAAAATGATATAGTATTGGAAATGAAAGGTAAGTAATTAAAACTAATAAGATTTGGTGTCAAATGCGTGTGCGTTTTGCGTATATTTCTTTTTCCACTGCAATTAGTAGCGACGATACAGAACCTTCAAGTAAAGCGAAAACAGAGATTAACATTTAAGAATAGTTAATAGATTAATTGCATCATCGTACGAATCCGTGCTATCGCGTTAATCGCAATCTAGAAAGTAAAAAAGAGAAAAAGATCGAGGGGGGGGGGGAATGCCTTTTTCAGAAAATAGAGATACTCTGTCGACGATCCCGCCGATGACGGGGCGAACGCGCTTCGAATCGACGAAAACAAATTAAAATAATAGAACGCTTCTTCTTGGTTCATTCTTTTAGTACAGAAGGGCCCTACTTCACCCGAGCGTCGGTTCGCCTCGGCAGGCAGGTACGATTCGCGCAGAAGCGGCATGGGCGACAGACTTTTAAGGCAATCGTTGCGGGTAGCGTTAAACTCGTGTCTTTTCTAGGAAACTGTCTTATTCGCGGAGTGGTTCCCGGTTGCGACACCGACCCGCGGAGAATCGAGCAATATTTACATCTTGATCTTAAATCTCTCCATCAGTGATTATTATTCCTCCTTTCTTTCTCTCTTCAATGCTCCTCTTCTTGTAGGGCCCTATCGATCGGTAACCGAGGGATTACAAAACAAAGAAATGGTTCAACGATCAACACGGGACAACGAAAAAAGGATCGGTCGGTAGTTCAGCGACGCGGATCGATCACTGTCATCGATTACGTGATTCGCAAGTACGCATACACCGCCACGAATTTCTCTCTTCTCGAGAACGTAAAACCTTACTCTCTTTCTCGCGTGTATCGTGTTACGTCTGGTAAACACCTATAGTCCTATGGATAACGTAAAATTACAATTACATTATGAATAAAATCGTTATCGGTGGTTTCTCTGTCGGTGAAGAAACTGATTCACGAAAAAAAAATTAATCGATACCGCGTAAGCGGGTACACGAGAACGGACTCCGATACGTAGCGCCACTTAAGACTTACTCACGTAAAATCACGTTCCAAATAATTTCTCTTTGGATCGCGCATTGCGTCCATTGATAATTCCATGATAACTATGCTTTTTTTTTTACAAAATAGTTCGATAATAATGTTAAGCTCTTTCACACTCGATTAGTGTTGGACGCGCCCGCGGAGGGCCTCGCTTCGATAGCGAATTTTCGCGCTACGCTCGAAACGGGGACCAATAACGACGGATATCTCCCGGGGCGTCCTCGCGGTTCGAATCGTTATTACATATACATATATATTAGATTATCCTAAGCGTTTCGTCGACGGGGATCCCGTGCGGGGGGTTTTGCCGTTCCCGTCGTCGACGTTTGGCCTTTCGTTCGTGTGACTATACGATGTCCGGTGACTATAATCGGAATGGTGCTCGTTGGTCGATTGGCGTTGGTCTTCCTTTCCGTTGGGTGGTCGGTGTCGTTGATACGGACGTGTCAGAGGCGCCTGAGGGTTTCCTCGAGAGCTTCAGCGATGGTGGCAGCGGCGTGCTGGATCCGCTGGACGGTGTCCTCGTTCTAGAGAAGCGTTAAGATGAGCTTGAGATGCTGCAGTCGTCGCCATAATGGCGTCGTTTGTTAATCGCGATCATTTAGAACAATCGTTCACGCAGAAATACGCAGCCTGGTCGATCCGGTACGTTTCGAATACAGGCGTTGAAAATCCCTTGATTACAATAAGGACAATGTCGGCTGCTCAAGGCCACTAAAACACCCACACTCGATAAGAAACTGCTCCTATTGTTCATATCGCAACTGAGATTTCTTTTACAATAGAATCTAAGTTTACATAAGAATCTTACTTATCCAAAGAGGTCCTGGGACAAGGAAGTTCTGATAATCGAGTAGTTGAGACGATAGAGGTCAACTATAGTTATCCCCTCCATGAGATCTTTGCCGTGGACCTTCACGGTAGATCATGGTTTAGGTAATAGGAGCTAGTGGGGCCTAGAGGGTACTGAACTCAACTCTACTTACAATTAGAGCTACAGATTACTTGGCACAGCTACTGAAAGCTGAAAGGATTACTGGTGAGGCGACCTTGAGCAGCTTCTTTGCCTTCCACCAACTGTGAAGTCAGTTAGCGGTTGATCAACTTCTGTACCCACGTACTAGCTGGCCAGTCGGGTACTCGGGCACCCGATGAAGTAGCTCGAGTACCGATCCTGTTCGTCTCGGGACATTTAGGTACAATCCGCGTGATCACCAACGACAAGCGACAAACCACAATTAACCGAATCAGACCGAAACGATGATTACCTATCTTGCTTAACGGCCGACGAGGTGTTAGTTGCTGAATTTGTACACACCGAGCTGCTCCTAGCGTTAAAAAACAGACACGACACTGAATTATTAACGTGTCTCGAGCGGGTGCAATGTTAGCTGATAATGGAGCGAAGCTGCAAACTAAAGTAAAGCTGACGCAATCGTCTCGATACACGTGCCTCGACGAACTTGATATGTTTATATTTCAGGAGTGAACTAAGATTTATATCGAAGAAATAAAATGGAAAGACGATGAAACAGTACTGTCATATTAAATTATTAATCGTCTATGTTACATACATCAAGAGTTTTCTTTCATGTTCAATTCGTTACAAACATGAAATAGAGATACTCGTAATTTAAAATTGTGTAATTTTCTTTGCTAAAGGCCGTTCGTCGAGGCACGGCACGTTATCAAAACAAGCAAACAAGAAGGAGGCAAACTAAAGGAACGTCCACCGTTTGTCTGGATTCGTTTGAAAAGCACGAAAGGACAGAATAAAACAGATGTGCTGCATGCATACCACCCACGCGGTGCAGATAGATAGAAAGAAAAGAAAGCTAACGTGTGTTAACAGCAGAGGAAACAGTTCGGCCATACCCGGTAGAATCGGTAGAAACCGTCGAGTCGTTGCTTTGGGTAGAATGTGTGGATATATTGCTGGTCGTCGATTGCGGGGATTTTATATCCGCGCCGATGTACACGGGGATCCTCGAGCGGCTAAACCATCACCATTCGAATCAGTTTACGTTAACGGGGGGGGATTGTACACCCGTAAACACAAAAGCACAGCGTCGTCAATGGAGAAACCATAATACCACAAGTGTCGCTTATGCTACAAAGCGATGTGCATCGTTGCAGACGACAGTGAATGTCTTCTGTGCATCTACATACCTTGCGCATACGCGACACTTACGGTGCGATCGTCCCTTCACTGGCGACGCTGCTGGTCACTGTACAGTAGGCCTGCAGGAAAACTCGGATGTTTCGAGCTACTCGCTTTTCGATCCGAGCCGAGTACTCGAAAGAAGCGAGCGGCTCGACAGGACCGAGTAACTCGGACCGAAGCGAGCGCCTCGAAAGAACCGAGTAAAGGTCGATTCAGACCGGACCGTCTATACGACACGGACCGTCACGTTTCGGCACCGTGAATCCGCCTCCTCCGAGGCGCTCGCTTCGGTCCGAGTTAAGGTCGATTCAGACTATACGACATGGACCGTCTCGTTCCGGCAACGACACGATAAAACATTCAAACACGCGTTTTAACGGAACTGTTCACACTTAACAGACACCGACCTGAACGTTCCGTCAACGGGAATAGTGTGAATAGTTCCATTAAAACGCGTGTTTGAATGTTTTGTCGTGTCGGTGCCGGTACGCGTCGTTGCCGGAACATGACGGTCCGTGTCGTATAGTCTGAATCGACCTTTACTCGAAAGTTTCGAGCTGCTCGCGTCGGCCCGAGTTACTCGGTCCTGTCGAGCCGCTCGCTTCATTCGAGTACTCGGCTCGGATCGGTCATTCGATCTCGAGTAAAACTCGGCTCGCCTTTTCCGAGTACTCGACAGCCCTACTGTACAGTCCAGTGACCATGTTAACTCATTCCCTCTTTCAACAAAAGTCGCTAACATTCGACAACCCTAAGATTATGTACGAAAGTGTGCACCATTGAGGAGAAGACGATGCTAGATGACTGTTTCATGTAGTAGAGAATGAATTAACATGGTCTAGTGACACACTAGATCGCGCGCAAACGCGTCTCGTCGATTAATAATACTCGAAGGAACCGCGAACTGAAGTTTGCAAATAAAAGAAACGAATAACGACGAACCGAAGCGGAAACCAAAAACCCAGGAATGAAAAGTAGATAAAAGTAAATAATTAAATTCCCTCCACCACTGCTGCGAGCATTATATATCAGATGACAGATGTATGAATTTGGAAAAGAGATCGAATCGTTCGAACCACCCTGGACACCATGTTTACGATTACTGCGGATTTTATGCATTCGCTATGCCTTACACGAATATGGAAAACATATGCTAAACATGTGCAGATTATACATGTACAGTTATACATCCAGTTATATAAAATAAAATATTAATCTGAGAATATTTGTCTACACATGTTTCGTATTAGTTTCTCATATTACAGCGCATATATGCGTGAAATCCACGGTCGTGATCGTTCCCAACTAGAGCGCCGTACGTAGAGATCAAGCAAAAAGTAATTTCGCCAATTGCCGACGGAGTGACTCCGATAATCGTTAATTTAGGTTTACCTGATCGGTGTGCCGACACCAGTCAGGGTTGGAATGCTCGAAGCTCTATGGATTGTGCCAAACCTAAAAAAATGTTATTAACCAGAGTTTATGTTAATCGTCGTTAACTAACACGTGAGAACCGTGTATGCGTTGATATGCGTGGGCGCTGAGAGCGTTCTAAATCTCGCGGTTCTTCGCGGGACCGAGGGTTCGTTACGGTAACAAGGGAAACAAAAAGAGAAAGAAAAAAAATCGTCGGGGTACAAAACGACGACAGGATGAAATAAACACCGAAACGTGCACGATCGCGACACGCGTCCGATCAACATACATTCCTAGACCGTGGGGACGAGATGCGAATACGTCGAAATACATACACGACGAGGAACAAAACGATAATCCATTCAACACTTTTGTCTACATCCAGATGTATAGATTTTACTCAGCCTACACACTTGAGACATCTGCCTTAAATTTTATAACATTTACTACTAAGCGATCAAAAAAGGTTGTAAGTGTATTATTCTAAGCGTATAAGTGTATCTTAAGTATTCAGTATTATTCGTATGTACGTATATCTTTAAATATAAACAAAAATGTTAAGCATGGGTTATCGTTTTGTCCCACACTGTGGTCGTCGTTAATCTCTACAACGAAGTACGATGCGACAAAATCATCATCATCAATATCTATGTTCGACAAGATGCGAGTTAGTCGTTCTTAGGTAGTTTCCATTTCATCCGTTTACGTATCATTGGTATTCAAGTGAGCACACGAGGAAAAACATTGCAGGCGAGCTTACCTCGCTGGAACGCCACTGGCTGGACTAACTAGACCGGTGGGCGTTCGAGGTCTCGAGCTGGAACCGTTCACAGGCGTTCCGAGCCTCTTTCCTGAGACGCTGTTGTGTCTGCTGGAGGTCGGCGTGTTCCCCGTGGTGCTCACCGTCGTTCTGCGTGGAATACGGCTCAGGTTGGCCGAGTCATCTGGAAATTAATCGTTCCATTTGTTATTGTTTTTTGCGGGTGGACCCTCACGTTGAGGGTCGCAGAAGTATTCGTACTCGATAGCTATTTTTTAAGACGTCATGGATTTGTTACATATATATATTGTATACTACCATTTGGTATACGTTAATAAAAATGTCAACAGAAATAAAGCGCATTTGCTGTTCTTACAACCTAGTATAATATCCTTAATAACAAGGGGTAGGAAGTAAAGAGGAGAGATCCGGTCTCTGTTAATTGCCTACCAGTGCTGTCAAGCGACTGTGTGGACCCATAGCGACTCGGTGGTTTACTACCCTGCCTGGAAGCTGGTCTGCTGCCGGGTCTGCTCGTTGGTCTGGACGCTGGTCTCGATGCTGGTCTACTCGATGGACGACTACCGCCTGTAACAAGACTTGCATTAAGAACTGGCTCGACAAAGACACTCATAAATTCGATTACGATGTTCCAAGAGAATCGGAGGCTGTTTAAATTTCTGGTCCTGGACGCAAACTCAAGCCTGAACTAACTCACAGGCATATATAAATTGAGCTATAAATAATTCTTTGGGAACGTTGTATCAGGTTTTCCCAAAAGTTTCTTTCGTTTTATTAATAGTTAATATATACACAATATGTTTTATGTTAGATTACTGAATTGTGTACGATTAATTTTGCTCCGTTACTGTTACAACATTAACATCTAAGAAAGTAGAATGTCTATTTATATAAACACTGCCACAGAAAATAATTGAATACAACTCACGAAAGAAACTTTTGGGACAACCTAATACATGGCACATATAGGATATATTCTTTAATTTATTTTCTACAGTCAAGAATAAAGAATTGCCACTTTCCGAGAAGTTTGGAGTTGGAAGTAAATGGTAGGATATGCTATGTGTATGCTTACCTGGGGTAATCGTGCTTCTGTAAGGCGTGCTCGTCTTCCTGGCGGAGCCAATTCTGAAGGAACTCTCGTTGTCGCTCAGGCTGTCCGGCGTCCCGGCGCTCAACGACGAGCGCGATGCTCGCGTCTGTCCCATGGGAACGCTTCGAGCGCTGCGTTCTCTCACCTACGCGACAGAAATCTCAGCTCAAGTGAAGGAAACAGAGGCGGACGATATGGAAAGATGCGTGTAGAGAGATAGGCAAACAGAGAGAGAAACAGCAGGAGTTCTTCGAGTGGTCGACGCGCGAATGCGACGCGTCGATGCTGTTAGTTACAGCGATACGCCTTGGATCACCAAACAAAAGGAACCAAATTTTATGCTTTCAGTGTAGTCATTTGAATTCTTTAAGCTCCCATAGGATAACAGGGGTCTCCATTACATTAACAAGAATTATATTGGGTTGTCCGGAAAGTTCATGCCTATTTTTAAGAAAAATTCAAAGGCATATTTGAATTTTGATGTATATTGAATTATATATGTACCATTTTGTTCCACAACCTTTCCACCTCTTAAGGAATGTACACATTTTATTTGTTTTTAGCCATTCCGATATATATAGACTATCGCCTACTAAAAATCGGCATGGACTTTCCAGACAGCCCGATACAAGAATCTATTTGTACCCTAAGAAATATTTGTAGTAATAAGAGCAATATTATTGTACTCCCGACTTGGGTCTGCTAGAATTTTGATAACATTGAAATATATTGTGGTCCATATAAAGTTGACGAGGGTTTAAGTCATCGTCCTTCTAATATCAGAATTGTTTAAAAAATTTTAAGCCTCAAAGTTTGCAATTTAAATCACCTTTCCACTAAAAAATTGCTCTCAAAAATGAATTTTTATCTCGGAAACCATGAAAGATACACGCATTTCCTTTGTTTTTGTTTCAAACGTAAGGGGTGAATCTTTCTGAATAAAGTAGCTTGAACCGCGAAAATGATTTTCACAGTGTAAAAATAATAAAAACGTTCCTCTGGCTGGGCGATTGCGTGCGCGTACCGCACGAGAACTTCGCAGTTTCGCGTTGCTGCTCGGTCGTTCGTTTACAACCTTTCAACGCCACCGATTGCTAGAACTAGGAACCGATCGAACGATCGAAGGAAAACAGAAAGAATAAAAAAAAAAATGGTAATAATAATAATACAACCGTGGTCGAAGAGAGAGATTTATTTCTAAGAAAACATAAAAAAACAAAGATACATGCAAACTTACCAGAGGAAGTTGGGAGAGATAGAGTAGCTTATGGTGATTCGAAGTATCTCCGATCAACGCCACTATGCACGCACCAATACAGCAATACAGGAGATCGTTATGCACATATCGATACAGTAGTAGACCGTATCCGCGGAGCGCGAGTCGCGAGATAATAACCCGTTCGAGGATGGGGCTGGTACTACTCGTTGAGTATATATTTTTCCCGTGTTCGAATACTCGGCTATTCGAAGTGGAAAATGAAATTCGTATAGGTGACTATATGAATAGTGCTCGAAGGTAATCGAAAATTGAAGGGTTGGAACACTTGGCTATTTAAATATTTAATTATTCAAACGCTTGACTATTAGATGTTTCAACTATTCGAACACCTGACTATTCGAGTATTCAGCTATTCGAAGAGTTAAAAATACACGAATGCCATTCGAATATCTTGTGGACTGTACAAGAATCTCGACATTCGTAGTGTCTGAATAATGTATGACGTGGACTATACACCAAATTCTTTAAGGCTTCTCTTCTTTTTCAAATTTCGTTTTCATGTAAGCTCTTTCATTAACGATATTCTATGGGATAATAATATTCTGGAGCATATAAAATAATCCAAGTAGTTTCAGCCCCATTCGAAACTCGTCTTGGAACGCTCGACACCCTCGGCAATCCCGTGTAGATCAAACATCAAAGTATCTTGCGTCGCGAGGGTACCGATCGTTCGACTCAACCTTGCTACAAGAATCCCGATATGTTCTACGGGGGAGAGGAGATCGTTCAGAGGCATCCAATTAAAATCAGGCTGACGTACGTGGAAACAAAAAAGTATAACCCGTGATCTACTGCGGGACCCGACAGAAATTCGACGAATGGAAACAGGGACCCGTGAAACATGCGCTGTTTGATGTTAGATTGGTGCACGCTGCATTTTGCAACAATGTGCGTCAAATAGAAACGCGTTTCACTCCGTGTGCACCAACCTAAAGCCACGTTCCCACGTTCCAAATTACGTACCTCTTTAAGAACGAATTTTAAATGGATGTCTTTTGCTTATTCGAATACGCATGAATCAAAGTAATCTTTATGTGTGAATAGATGTTAACATATGTTGTTTCACTTTGATATGGTATGTGTGATAATTCTAAAGGGTACTATTATTGTAAGGTATTATTATTGTGTACAGGACGTCGCAGAATTAGTGCAAGAACCGGAAATGAGGGTAGCTGAGGCGATTTCCGGTTCTTACACTAATTCTGGGACAACCTGTATACACAAACGCTATACTTGTTTCTATGCTATTCTTTCCCCGAAGAAACTTAATATTTTCAATTAAATCAATATTTATAATAGTCTGACACAATCCACACTCGTTCACCCTTTATTCGTTACATCTACCTATTTATGATGCATATCGATGATGCGTACCAATGACGCCGAGTGATGGACACGTGGGAGCGTGGCTCGATGATAGCCGATCCGCGAATCGATGCACCTAATCCGTCAGAACATAATCGGCAGTCGTCGAGCTACGGAATCTACCACTTCTACCGCATGCATGATTCTCGAATGAAAGCTATGCCATACGGGTGTCTCGTTCGCGGACGCGCCTAATTACATTATCATAAATCGTACGCATAATGGCGGTGGAAATCGTGAGGGCAACGACAGCGACAGCAGCAGCGCAAACTTAGAAAAACAAAGTATTATATGCAGTGGCGGATCTAGAAGAGCTGAAAGGGAAGAGAGACCTGACAAAAAAAGTTCCGGAGAAATTGGAGCTTTCGAGGATTTACGAATCCCACCCTCAAATATACGATTAACGATCAAGTGTAAATTAATTACTGAATTAGATGGCTGGAGCAACGTTGCATGTTGTATTAGACATTGTATGTTGGAAAAACTGATGGTTCGAATGTGGATTTTAGGCTGCAAGAGCGTAGCTTATTTAATTTACGGAAATAGAAACTAAAATGATTAATAAACGATACTATATGAGCAGAACATACTAGCCTTTTCACAGAAGAATGTAGTTGCATGAAAACTTTACAAAGATTTTAATAGAAATAAATAGAAGTGCCAAAAGTTTCTTCCCTAGCCACAACCCTATAAACGTATAAAATTAATATGTGAATTCCGTTTGTAACAATGTGTCCAGTAACATACGTTGCTCCAGTCAACCATTCCACTACGAATTTGTTCCTGCGACCGATCTTCTTTGCAGAATAGATTCTTCTTTTGCAAAATAGATTTAAGATACTCTCTGATCGATATAATTATCAATTGTATCCGCCACTGAGTATACGTGGGATCGCAGAGTCGCCTGATCGGTACGGCGATCGGTAAGCGCACTCGAAAGGTAAAACCCAAGATAAAATTTAAAACAAAAAAAAGAACAAAAAATAGAAAAACCAACAGGACGAAAAACAAGAACACGTGAAAAAGTGAAACAGAGAAAAATAAACGGTGAGAAACGCAACAGTAACACACGAAAGAAAAATATTATATATCGGGTATACACCGTGTGTCACACCAACGACAGCAGAAATCAGAGAATAGAGTTCTTATTTACCCAATGATAAGAGGGGGCGTGCATGTGGAGGGGATACGAGCACGGGAGGTCCTCCTTTTGCCTCAAACTCTCAAATATCGGCGTCAGCTGGCTCATAAACTCCTCCGCTACACCACAAACGAAAAGTTTAGGAATGTACCACATGTTGGCGAACCGGTTTTCCCCCGTTTGTTCATCGATCCAGAGGGTGCTGGAGGCTTCGACCGATTTTTAGACATTTATACTTAACATTTATCTATGCAACGTTACCTCAAAGGTGAATTAATTAGAAATAAGCTGCAATTGTATCGGTAGCTTGTGATCCTCCGATTACTCGTCAACTCTTCACTCTGGACCATTTGTCACTTGTTTTTGGGGCGCAATAAACACAGCTAAAGTGTTTCTTAGCCTCCTCGGGGTTTACAAGGACATTGTTTTGTAAAATAAATGTCCCTGAGGGAGTGCCTTGGAACCACGTTGACGACATGGAGATACAAGGATGCATTCAGCGGAGACTACTGTTCTCTCTCTTGGATTCTCTTCAACTCTCTGGTTTGATTCGTCTAGTCACTTCGAACCGAGGAATCAAAGGAGAGAGTCCAAGAGAATTACTCAACAGTCATCCCTGCTGAATGCATCCATCCGCCCCCATGTCGTCCACGTGGTTCCAAGGTGCCCCTTGGAATCTCCTGCGTCGATCCTCGAGATCTCGGTGGAAGCCTCCGTGTCCTCCTCGTTACGGACTGACGTGAAGGTCTCGACGAGCGTCGACGTCGTGTCGCGAAGTACGGAAACGTCGAAAATAGATAGTAAGAGGTGGATAGAGAAAGATAGAGAGTATTCTCGTGAAATCGCATCTCCTGAGGTGAGGTACTATTCGGCCCGTGGGCTCGATTCACGTCACGACCTTGATATACCGGTTTCGAAGACGCATAATCAGTGCGGCTGGGCGGGGGCCTGGACAATTTTTTTTTTTTATATATGGGTGGACGAGGCTGAAAACTGAAAGGGAAGCTTCGTTTTGGGGGTTGGAACCGAGTCGGCGGAGAAGGGTGACTGAAGCGACTACCTCGAGGGTGCGTGGGTAGCTCTAGGTGCGACGACTGCTACCGTCTCTAAGCTGACATGCTCGCATGCGGAGGATAAAATAAACAATTAAATACGTTGGCCTCATGTCCTTTTCGAGGCACCTGGTACTTACCCTAATTGCGCGAACGGGTTAACGACTTCGACTGGCTAGGCAAGACCGGAGAGATAGAGGACCGAGCCAGGACGAGTCGAGAGACAGGTCGATTGGGTGTATCGTTGCGTGCGACGGGTTGGAGATCGACATCGAACCGAGGAACTTCCAAGGTTATTCCTCTGGTATACTTGACGGTGCTCTTTTCTAAGGGTTAATGAAATGTCTTCGAGGGGTGGGCAAACTTTAATCGACTTCACCTCGGAATAGATCCATTCTACTTGTATTAGACGACTTAGTTAAACTAGAAATTATTCGATCATTTTTCTTCAAGATTTAACTAAGATAAAAACTTATTGGTATAAAATTGCTTTTGGAATTTATGCCGCAGTAATCTATTTCTACGATCAGAAGTTGCTATCTCGTCGAAGTATCAAAGTCTATCGTGTACTTCGCCGCTTTGGTAAGTGTATCAAGGCTATGTTCATCGGAGTTTAACAAAATTGTGCAACACAAACATTAAATAAAATAAATAAATAACTGAACTCTATACTATTTCATCATTGAACAATAATTAAGGAGGCATCTTTCGGACTATTTTCAGTGGTACACCCAGGAAGTGTTGGCCACTGGAAAGAGTACACCTGAAATATCTCACCCTTCCTCTGCTACAAATCTCCAACCCTTAACCACTCTAATATTTGTATACAATATTCAAATCTAATACTCGCTAACTGAACCCTTAATTCAAATTAATTTTTAACTCTACCCCGTCATAACCACCCTGATGATCCCTACCCTGTCAACCCCTTCATCAAAACGACCAGAACAACTTCCGATCGAATCCTCCTTCTACAACCACCTCCAAGAAGACATTTCACTGAATCCCCAGAGCATCGATCGTGGCTGAACGGATCAACGAACGATCCAGCGATCAGCTACGCATCTTGTATCTCTCCCGCGATTGATCAGGCGAACAGAACGCGACAGAGAGTGTGCAAGAGAGATAAACGAGTAGTCAATGTCCCTGGATGGATCATGATCGCGAACGTTCAAGAAACTGGGACGCTCCGATCGGTACGCCCGTCGTTTCCTATGATCCAGGATCGCGATCACGATCCATCGACGGGACGAGAGAATGGGTGACGTTACCTTGGTGATTGGTCCGGTATTCGCGGATGAGATTTGCGTACGCTGCAGCGTCGAGGTCGGGCTTGGCTTCGATCTGAACGCCGTCATTGTCTGGCTGACGCCATCCGCCAGTATGAATTGCTCTCGCAGCTCGATATTCGTTCTTCCCTTGGCTACAGTGGTGTGTTGCGTGCACGCAAGTTAGAAGGAAGCCGTTACAGGACATGTATGCGGGGTTTTTGGGGGCAAAGTACAGATATTGAATTTTTGATTTTTTTTTTTTTTTTTTTTTTTTACAGATAGAGAAACAGAGAGAAAGATAGAGCACAGATATAGGGGAAAATTAGAAAAGAAAAAATGGTATATAATATAAGAGCGAATAATTAACGGGCAGCCGACAGGTAGATCGTTTGTTTTGTTTGGCAAAAGTTGTAAGAGAGTAAATACAGATCAGAGTAGTATAGTGAAGCGACAAGAGATAAGGTTCGATATGTATTTGCAAGGATTGTTTGTCGATTGGCATGCGGGGAACCAACGATTAGCGTCGATTTTCCGTAAATTAAACGAAGAAAGTAGAAAGTAGAGAGAGTAGAGAGTATACGGAGTGACAGAGCAACAGTAACAAGTAGCAGCGACAGTAGCGACAGTTTGTTAAGAGCGATTGCAGCGGCGTACACGGTATGTTTGTGTGCGAGTGTACGGTGAAAAACAAAGAGAAAAAAAAATACAGTGTATTATAGTACGTACGTTGTGAATTGCAGGGTACAAGTAAAGGATCGAGAATAATAATAATTTTAAAAAAAAGTAGATCAAAATGGTGTCGATTAGGTGTCGAAGAAACCGCGGTGACTTACTGTTCGTTTTGTACAATTTTCGAAACCGAAAGGGGAGACTCGGGATCGTGTGAGGAATGCAAGAGTCGTTTTATCGCGACATCTGCGTCGATTTCCCGTTAATTACGCTTAAGTTTGCGGCAGGGGATTCGAGTAACTCGCGGGGGGCACATGCGGGGGCGTCGACGTCGAAAGTCAAGTTGATCGGTTTTTAAATGGCGGTGGTTAAAGAAAGATAATCTTTTGAGCAACTCTGAGTCCTGAGATCACTGAGCTTTGAACCCTTTTGAGTTCTAAGCTCCCTGAGTTCTGAACCCTCTGAGTACTAAACCCCTTGAGTTCTAAAATTCCCGAGTATTGAACCCTCTGAGTTCTGAACCCTCTGAGTACTAAACCCCTTGAGTTCTAAAATTCCCGAGTATTGAACCCTCTGAGTACTAAGTCCCTTGAGTCTAAGCTTCCCGAGTTTGAACACCTTGAGTTCTGAGTTCACTGAGATTTGGACCCCTTGAGTTCTAAGCTCCTGATTTTTAAGCTTTCTGAGTTCTGAGCCCCCTGAGTACTACACCCCTTGAGTTCTAAGCTTCCCGAGTATTGAACACTTTGAGTTCTGAGCCCCCTGAGCACTAATCCCCTTGAGTTCTAAGCTTCCCGAGTATTGAACACCTCGAGTTCTGAGCTCACTGAACTTTGAACACCTTGACTTCTAAGCTCCCTGAATTCTGAGCCCCCTGTGTACTAAACCCCTTGAGTTCGAAGCTCCCTGAATACTAAACTCCTTGAGCTTCGAACCCCTTGAGTTCTGAGCTTCCTGAATACTGAACCACCTCAATACTAAACCCCTTTAGTTCTAAGCTCCCTGAATACTGAACTCTTTGAGCTTTGAATCCTTTGAGTCCTGAGCTCCTCGATTAAGCCAAATTGGGGACACTGACTTTCGACGACGCGAAAACGGGGTCAAGTACCGCGTCGAACGTAGACACATCGTTACAGGGCGGCATCTACTCAAAGGACGACATCCAGGAAACGAATTCTCGTCATTCCGGCGAGTAATGAAATGGGAAATGATCCGAAGGTAAGATGATCGTACTAATTGACCGTAGAGAACGCAACACTGGACTACGCGAGTCATTCGTCGTTTGTTAGAGTACAATCGAAATTAGACAATCGTCTCGCATGCCATTTTACACAGACACGCACACGCACACACGCGCACACAGATGAGTTCTGCACGACAAACACGCGAAACGAACTAAAATGCACAAGATCTCGAACTCGTTGCAAGAAAGCAAACGTATGTACACGTAACAAATACGTATCATGCAGGATATACGAAAACGTCGACTTCGTGGCCAGTACGATCCTGATTTATTATATTATTATCGTAATTATTATCAAGGGTGTATTTAGGGAGACACCATGAAATGAAGAATGTTTATTTTGTTGAGATGTGCGGGCCACGAGTCGTAATTATTCCCATATAAAAATATTCTCACCGAGCGGACACCAACCCTCATGTTGTTCCGGTTTGTTAGGGTCCGGTATCGGCATTAGAAAAACTTGACGAGTTAATCACGATTTGAGGAGTTTAGTGATGGTCCTTTTTTTTTTTTTTTTTAAGTTAGACGAATGCATGCAATATTCATAAACTCGATGCGCAATTAAAGATACACGTGATATGTCGGAGAGGTACGTCACCAAAGTTGTGCGCAATAAAACGAGATGATGTTTCGATGGAATCAGACGGAGAGAAATTATGTTGTTGGAGGGACGAGGGATCGGCAGAGGATCGGTCGATTAACGTTAGTCTAATGACAAGCGATACGAGTCTCCTAAAGTACCAAGATACTTTAATCGCTACGGTTATCGAACGCGTTCCACGAACTGTAGAGTAATACAATTTAAGCAAACAATACCAAAAGATAATTGAAACATTTCTGACAACTTGACATATTACTGGGATTAATTGGATATTATCTATTCCAGTTGATAATTACTTGCAATAAAATTAAACTACACAAATTTCTTTTATTCGATTCACTCTGCTCAACAACACATCCTAATCGATCCCAGCAGACCGAAACCTCGCCATCAGCTCGTAGAACGCGTTCGCGAATCGTTAGTAAAAAACCCAACACGAAACCTAGCAAAATACGCAGGTAAGATACGCGCGAAGCGGAGACCACAAGTGTAACGAGCGCACGCTTTCTTCTCCTGCAGCTCATATGTACACATACACGTTATGTGTTAAAGTCGTGAGAAGGTCGGTTAATGATATTAGTCACGCTCACATTTCGTACCTCAGGAGCTGAGATCGTACACGTACTGTGAATGCGCCAACGTAAAAATGCGATACATGAAAAAACTTGGACGACAGAGACTCGAAAGGTCTGGGTTAGCGTGATTATAATCAGCGAATGAATTTCTTTTTATTTAGTATGGAGATGTTACGCGAATGAAAGTGCGGACGCGAGTGTTCCCGAGGCAGCGGGAAGCGAGTACGTGATTTAGTACGTTTTAGGGAGCGCAAATGGAACGCAAACAGAACTCAAAGTAAACAAATGCACGCAATGTTAGTCTCGAAACGCACAATCCGTGAGAAATAAAAAACAATCGATTCAATCCCACACGCGTGACTAATACGGTGAAAGAAACATAAACGCGTTTAGCTGCCTCTTTGGATGGGGAGAAGAGTGGGCCAGGAGAGAGTGAAGTAATCGTTCTCGATCGGGAACCGGCCGATCTGTGTCGCGTTCAAGGCAGGGACGAGACGGAACGGTCGAAGGATGTTTGAAAGTCGCGAGAGTCGAGAGTCGTTCTCGCTGAACGCTCGAATGTCGTACTTAAGATCTAAATTCATCGATTACGATAGAGCAATTCGACGGTAACGGAGTAGAGAGAAAGAGATAGAGAGAATTGATGGGAGAAATACTCACCGCGGCAAGGGTCATTTTTTAATAGAAATTCGTCCAAGGCTACCCATCCACCACCGACTCGTACCATCACGGTGGATCGTAGAATTCGTACCAGGCGCAGCTTTTGACTGTCTCCGAACTGCGAAACACAGACTCGTATCAGGGGAATTTCTTTGGTATTTACAAGGAAATCATACAAGTATACTCCTGAAGATGTTAACACATTATTGACCGGTCACGAGTAAACTCGTGTTTGTATGTATGTCAAATATTTCATTTCAATTCATTATGTTGGTAAAACATAAACAAAGTTTCTAAGAGTTCATTTAAATTGTTTTGATTTCATATTCAATTACGATATAATAGCCGGTGACGCGAAGTCGCTTCTGTGTAAAATTGCCTGTCAACAATGTGTTAATAATTGAGTCATTTGAAGAAGGTTTCACCTCTTCGAGTATGTCAAAAGTCTCCAGGAGTACAGACATGGGATCTCCCCACTGAGTGGAAGAAAATGAACGCTTAGGGAAAACTCTGTTCGCTTACCCTGTATTTTCCTTCGCCGACTTGGAATACTCGGAACTTCTGGCGACAGGTGCAGAGCATCACCAGCCGTTTGACCTCGTCGTGAATCTTGTCCGTGTCGTTATAGGTTCTTCGCTCCTCCCAGTCGGGCCTCAGGGCGGCGATGAACTCTTTCCAGTCGATCAACCCCTCCCCGTGGCGATCGAACAGATCTGCTACTGCTCCCATTTCTAACCGTGAAGTCTCAAATTCTGCAAGCACAGACAAATTAAATTCATCAACATTAGAACAGTGTTTACTGCGATGAACAAAGAGAGAGACTAACTGGTGTTCATGATTCCTTGGATGAAGTCTTCGCGTGGAATCAGACCGTCGTTGTTCTTGTCCATCTTCCTGAAGAGATCTGTCAGCCTGGACTTCTTGTGGTTCATGAATTTCAGGAACTATAACAAAGCGATATTAATTGTTAATTTATTTAAATAATTACAAGGATTATGGAGCAAGATTCTTGACACGCTTACTTACCCTCTTACGCCAATCCTCCCAGCTGAAGTTCGCGACACGGTCCAATTCCAAAATGTAATTGTACTTGTCCTGGAGTCTGCGTTGGCGTTCCCATGCCAACATCCACACGTGCCTCCATCGGTCCCAGAGAAGCTTCACCCTAGGGCTTCGGAATTCTGGTTCGGCGCCTTTGCTGTATACGAGAAGTGTCAATTTTGCTTATATTGCAATTACGAGACATCACATAAATAAAGCATGAAAAGCAAAGAAAGCAAACGAAGAGGATCATCCATCGACGTGACTCGACTCGATCGTTTAAAAACTATCACTCTGTTCCTATTCCGTGAGTCGAGATGAAGAAAAAGAACGAAGAATCAGAAGATAAGAAACGAAGAAGAAAAATTATTCGATGTGTGACCAGAGTTCAACTATTATTAAAATCCATGATATTGGAGTGTGTTAGGGTTGAAAGCAGAGCATGATCAAGCAGAGTATCGAAGAGTATGGATGGGTGTGACGAACCTTCCTTTAGGTGGGAAGCGTGGGCCAATGTGCGGCAACGAATCTGGCGTTCTCTCACGGCCTGGGCTGGCTCGGCTAAACAGGAACATGCGTCACATCACTCGAAACTTGTACCAGTTGCTGCGCGACGAGACTCGCGTTCTTTGTACAACGATCGCCGTGTCCCAAGACAGCGATTGACCCTTGGGTTCCTCGCGAGACGCGCGAACGGAGAAAACCAAGAGAATAGGCCTCGCCTAACTCTTAAGCTTATAAGTACAATGGGTGGGGGAGATATACGGAAATGGAGAAAGAGGCGACAGCCCCACATGCGAGCAAGTAAATATGAAGAAGACATTCGCCATCTTGTGCTACACGATGATGAGAGTCGCAAAAAAATGTCTTCTGCATATTTACCTCGGGCATTTGTGGAACTTTGTGGCCTTTTGTACATCGTTTAGAGGCCTATTCTCTGTGTTTACTACAGGGTGTTTCACAAACTCCGTTCATAGCAAATATGTTGGCAACGTAAATTTGTTCTTAACGTCATGATATTAAGAGTTCATGTCTTAATTTCGATAAATAAAATTAACTCTGATGCTACAAATAAAAGTGTTTTTAATTGACATTAAGGAGTCGGTGAAAAACCCTGTGCGCCTCGGACGCGCTCCACTGATCCTTTGAAATTCGAATCAAGTCTCTACCATGCCACCTATAATGCGCATTCACTTAGTCGTAACCATCCTTGGAGAATTGCTACAAAAGAAACCGATAACAGTCCGACGGAGCGTGTAAGCCGACGAGACTAGACGAAGAGACCCGTATCCTTCGACAAACGCACCTTTCCGTCGTTCCAGTTGTCCTCGCGGACGTCTGCGATAGATCTTTAACGCAAACTTTTCACGCAGCAGCGAAAAAAAAAATTGAAAAAAAAAAGGACAGTATATGAAACGCAACATGCACGGGCAAGTGTAACTTCCAAAGCTCACGCAAAACGGAAAAACAAACGTGGAAACAAGAGAATACGGTCTTCGAATGGTGAACCGGAGGATTCGAGAAGTAAAATACAGGCGAGTGTCGCTCGCTAGCGATTCCATCTACCTCGGAGGAGTGATGGTTTCCCGACGTGCGCGATCCTTGGCGTTCCATCCGCGAGAACTTGCTAAAAGAAGTTGGGGACCGGGATATGAGAATAGAAAAGAATGTGAACGTACGTCGGTGCGGGTGACTTAGCCTTCGATATCTTCTTCGTGTCTTTCACTTGACTGTGTTTGATCTGTCTAGCTTTGCAGACGCGGTCGACCTCGTTCTGCCTTCGACTAGTGTTCTCCATGAACTCTCGATGATCCGCGATCAGCATCTCCAAGGTAGCCTTGTCGTCTGGTAGAGGTTCGGCCTCGAGTGCGTTCAAGGTATTCTCCAGGCCCTCCAACCACGAGAGTAGCTCTTCCAGAAGGTTGTCGAGGTCCTACGGAACGTGACAGAAAACTATGTACATGAAATGAAAGTAATCGAGTAATAAAAAAGTAATTGGGACGCTAAAGTTTTCAATACTTGATAAAAATCAATTGATGTACAGTGAGCTGATAAACAATAAACAAGTATTGACATTTGCAGAAACGACATTACTTTCTGATCCCCTAATATCTTAACCCTAATTATCCATACCTGAAGTCCTTGCATGTGGTTCTCCAGTCTCTGATTCCTCTGATGCGCCCAGGTGGCGACTTCTTCCCATCTCGACTGAATGATCGTAATCCAGTGTCTGATGACCAGGACACCGTCTGGATGAGCTTTCCCGAGAATCGCGTGGGCCAGCTCCAGAGTCTGATCTTTCTCTATTTCCTTGGTGCGCAGTTCACGCAGGAACTTCTCGTGTTCCATCAACTGATTCCTGCTCTCTTGCTCGTCCTCTGGCAGCTGTCCAGCGAACCTCAGCTTCATCTCGGCGTCGCTCAGCCACTCGAGGAGCACGTGGACAGCCTTGTGCAGGCGTTCCGCATCTCTGAGAGCGTCCTCGAGACGTTCGGTCTTCTCAGAGGACAACTGAGACACTGCGTTCCAGAGGTCGTTCAGTTCCGCGAGCTGAGGACCAATACAGGACGCGTCCTCTGGTGTTGCTTTATCTAACAATTCGCGACCAGTTTTGATGACGGATTCCATTTGGGAGGCTCGAGACTCTAAGTCCCTCTCGAAGGTCTTGTGCTGCTCCACCAGGTTCACCACGGTGTCTAAATCTCCATGAAGCGGTCCCATGTTCGCTAGTTGTTTCTCAGATTTGCTGAGCCACTCGAGAAGTGCTTGAATGGCGTCCTTGAATTGTCCAGAGAAGAGCAAAGCCTCCTCGAGTTTCCTCTGCCTATCCACGCACTTGCCACAAACGGTGGTCCACTTGTTCTTCAGCTCGTTCAGCAGTTCCTTCAGCGCGAACTCGTCAGTTTTGGGAGCCTTATCCTTCAACGTCTTGCCGTTCTTCATGGTGGTGTCGTAGGTGCCCTGCTTGGCGCTTAACGCCTTCTGCAATTCGCGATGCTTGTTCAGTCGCGCCTTTATCCTTTCAGGATCGTTTCCTCCTAGACCACCGTCTGCTGCGACTTCGTCAAAGGTCTTCTCCGTCTCGTCTAACCAGTTCATCAGGTTGGACCAGGCGTCGTGGAACTCTCTGGCCTCCTTGTAACCGTGGTCTAAAGACCTCGTTCTCTCGGCAGACTTGGAAACCACCCTCTCCCACCTGTGCTGCACGCTTATCAGCAAGTTCTTAATCAGGATCACGTCCTGTTTCTGCGAGAAGTACTTCAAATGAGTTCCCTTCTTGTCGAGATTCAGCATGGTCTCGCGATGGACCCCGACGTCCTTCTGGAAGGTCTTGTGCTCCTCTATCTGGCCAAGGATGGTCTCCATGACCCTTGACACAGGCTTCAGGTTGGTGAGGACCTTCTCCGCGTTAGTCAGCCAGTCAACGAACGCTTGGAGTGCGTCGTGGAACTCGGTGGCTTCCTTCAGCGCGATCTCCAGCTTGATCTTCTTATCGCTGGCTCGAGCTGTGACATTGTCCCAGCGTTGCTTCAGTGTCTTCAAGTTGTGATTGAGTCCTCCTGCACTGTGACTGTCGGCTCGCTTCAGATACTCTTGACCTTGTTGGAGAACCGTCTCGACCTTTGGCCTGTTCTGTTCTAACTCGTTGAAAACCTCCATGAACCGCTCAAGCTGTTCCGAGGCGGTCTCTGGGAGGCCTCCCACAGGTTTGGAGGCCACTATGGTATTGTCTACATCGCCTAACCAAGACAGAAGATCCTGGATCTCCGCGGTGAAAGACTGCGCCTCTCTGAGGGCATCCTCTAACTCTCGTTGACGATCCGCAGCGCGCTGTAGCAGGTCGCGCCAACGACGATTCAAAGTGCCTAATTTCTCAGCTGTCGTCGATGCTTCGGCTGTTCCCTTTCCATCCTCTATCAACTGTCTACCAGCGTCGTTCAGCGTATCGACGCTCGTCTGGTGGGCTTGAATGTCGTTCACCAGAACCTTCAACTTGGCCAGCTCTACTTCGATCACCTGTGGATCGCCAGCAACTGCTTTCAAATTATCGAGGGTGTCGTCCGTCTTCTCGATCCACACTAGGAGCTCGTCGAGCGCGTGCTGGAATTGTCCCAAACGCAGCAAAGCGTTCTCCAGGAGTCTCTGCCTCTCGACCAAGCCTCTGAGCAGTCCGTCCCATCGCTTGTTCACCGCTCCTAACGGTTCCTTGATGGCGGCAGCCTGCTCCGATGATGTCCTCTCCGTCAATTCGGCCGCTTGTCTGAAACGTCACGAGGAAACGTTGAAGGATTCGCGTGGATGCTTCGACGGGATCCGTACGCCCAGTTGTGAGAAAACGTACACCATGGAGGGATGCTGGTAAATAAATGGTAGGACCGTTATTTGGTCCCGTACCGTTTGAGTCGATGTTTAGTCAGAATGAACATAGGGGCGACGAATCTACGGGAGAGGAATGATACAGAACTTTCGAGGCAGAAAGTGTTGGCTCCTCGAGGTCGTTAGGGAGGTTTTTTGACACATTCAACGCCACGTCACCCACCTATGGGTGACGGAGCTTTTCACTAAAGAACTTTTCAATAAATAATTTAAAAGACTAAGTATCGATGAAACCAATCCGGACAGAATTCGTAAATTTTGATGACAATTCAAAAATAAGTAATACGACAAATGTTGGATTCTATCATTTCTAATTGTTTCGAGATGAAATTTTAATTCTGTAGACACTTCCATGCGAATCAGTGTGGCAGTCAACGTGTTAAGGGAGATACTTGGTAGAGTACTTGATGAAGTACTCGATGATCTAGATACATATTTAAACAGTAGACCATAATCTGAACTGATTCAGATGATTTGTAGTGCTCTTTTAAGAGAGATACTCGGTGAGTACTTAGCGGCTTACGCACACGTTTAAACAGTAGGTCACGATCAATCTCATCTATTTCAGATGATTCACTATAAACAAACATAAAGAGAGGATAGCCACCGGTGATCTCGAGGGTTCGCCACTTTCTGCCTCGAGTCTAATCCGTTTATGAAAGGAAAACGCTGCGACTCGTCCGTTCTCGAGCCTCTGCGACTAAGTACCTACGGTGTGGGAGCGTTTGTGCGCGTTTGTGTAAGTAGAACAGGCACGACGCGAGCCAGGCAAACAGGCAGCCAGATACAACGAACTTTCGACGACAAGAACACTGTTCGAATGACTCCAACCAACACAGAGAAGGAAAAAGAGAGAGTAAGTTAAGGATTTCGATTATTCGATCGCGACTAGGGTATTACGACTGTTACAGAGATTACGAGATTAGGGGTTGGGGGGGGGGGGGGGGGGGCCGGTCGATGGAGGGCCGCACACTGGTATCACCTGGGATATTATGGTACCTGGTGTAGTATCGAGATACGATAAAGAATATAAGCCATGCTCTAACTACAGCTACAACACAGAGAGAGGGTTGACTTGCCTTGTCAGACTCCTATGCGTTCAGGAACCGGCACAGAAAAATAAAAGTTTGGGATTAGAATCTCGCTGCTCGCTCAGAAGAGGTAAAAGTTCGCGCTATTGTTACTGTGCGAATGGAAAACAGCGCGATGGGGACGCCATACTGTATACACGCATGAAACACTTCGAGAGGATCGACGACGCTCTGGATCTATTTCGCGAAAGTATCAGGTCGTTCGCTACATTCGTCCTGTTTTACTAATATGTAATGTTATAATAGTCAAAATCCACGTTTATTGCATATTACTTTCGGTATTCACTGCGTTTCTGGAAGATACGATCGTGATCTTAAGTTATCACTTTTGTATCTTCATATTGGATAGTTAGAACAATTTAACATTTATTTAATTTCTCGAGGGGTATTAACACACATGTGCACGTTTGCTTTTATATCGAAATTGCTGTTACTTACGACCACCACAATATCGTTTACAAAAAAATAGACCACCATATTAAAGTGAGACTGTATGTTTGTATATTAAAATCAATTTTCTAGATAAAACGTGCTTTGATTTGCGTGTATTCGATTAGAAAAATTCGTTCCTCGAGAGATTAAACATGAGTGATTTGAATTAGAAAAGGAAGTATAGCTGCAACACACTTTGGATAAAGTCTTGCTACCTCAAAAAGTAGTTGAACAAAATAATGTCCACATTGTCCAACAAACCCTAATACTTTTTTCATCAAAAAGGGAAAGAACCTAGCGAACGACCTAACAAAAGAGACAAAAGGAGGTAAACAGACCTACAGTTAAAGAACCGTGTTTGGTTACCTGTTCAGAGCTTCGACCTTGACCATGTGAGGATCAACTTCAGCTTTGAAATTGGCCAATTGTTTGATCTGTTTCTTAACTTCGTCGATGTCGCTGCCGAGGGGTCCCATCCGTGCAAACTTCTCCTCAGCCTCCTCCAAGAATTCCAGAAGGTTGTGCAACGTTTCGTGGAACTCCATGGCCTTTTCCATCGCGTCGATGAGATTTTCCTCGCGCCTAGCGTACAGGGCAGTGACGTTGTCCCACGCTTGATCCAAATCCTCGATGTGTTTCCTGACCTCTGGTTTATCTGGTTCGCCGCAGAGTCCCATCAACTCGTGACCAGAAGCTCGAACTTGCTCCACATCGGGTTTCGTTTGGTCGATCTCGTGCCGGATCTCCTGGAGGGCGACTTGTTGTTGTTGGATGGCTGCTGGCTGAGCAGCCGGTGGTGCCTGACCAGCGAGAGCATCTTGAAGCTCTCGCAAGGTCGACATGACACCGTTCAACTCCGACCAGAACTTCTCTGCTATCGACAGGGCATCGTCCAGAGTGTGGCCTCTCTCGTTGGTGGCCTTCTGCACGTCGCTCCATAGTTTGTTCAGTTTCTCCAGCTTCCGTTTGATGTCCTTCACGGCTGGATCGGCTCTGTTGCCTGCCTTGCTGATCACGTCGTCGGCCGCTCGCCTAACAGCAGCGTACGCCTCCGACCTGTGAGCCAGTTCATCGATCAGTCCGGTGTTCTCCTCCATCTGATCCCGCAGGCGACCTGGATGAGCACTAATTGGCTCCGCGCCGTGTACTTGGTCCGCTGTCGATGAAAGAGCGCGCAGCATTCCCTCCAGTTTGTCAGAGAATTGAGACGACTCCTGCAGAGCTTGCTCCAGAGTCTGTTGTCGGCTTCGCAGTTCTGCTCTGAGGGCTGCGTATCGAGTAGTGTCCGCCTCCAGGATGTCCTGTATCTTGATGCCTTCCTCTTCGTTGCAGAGTTTTATTAAAGCTTCGCCAGTCTTGTTCAGTTTCTCGACTAGAGGTCTGTGCTCGTTGATGCTCTGCATGAGGAGCTCGTTCTTGTCTTGCTGGGCAGCGATTAAGTCGGGCCTCAAGGCTGGCATGGGAAGCATGGCGACTTGCTGCTCGGCCTCCTCGAGCCAACTGACCAAACCTATGTGGGTGTCGCGTAAATGTTCAGCGAGTGGCAGCGCTTGCTCCAGAGCTCCGAGCCTGTCCGCTGAAAGGCCAGAAACGATCTCCATGGTCTCTCGGAGATCCTCCATCTTCTCTCTGATGGTCGAGGTGTCTTCGTGTTGGCCATTCTCGCGGATCACTTTCTTTGCTGTCGATATCACATCCCTGACGCGACCCTTTTGACTGGATATGTCATCGTTCAACGCCTTGTGCTCCTTCAGCTGAACTCTGATGATTTCTGGTTCGCTGCTGGGTGGCTCTGCCTCGCGTAATTGGTTGTCTACTTCACGGAACCATTCAAGTAGATCGTCGATGTCACCGATCACCTCCAAAGAGCGTTGTTTGCTGAGCTGGATTCTTTCAGCCTTTCGTTGTATTTGTTCAGCGATGGCGTCGAATCGTCTATTGTCTCTGGTGACCAGACCTTCTATAGTCGCTGCGCCCTCGCCAGGTGACAATTGAGACAGCTGCGGTCCGACTGCGTTAATCTTGTCCAAGACTGGCCTGTACTCCGATATTTCCATTTCCAATCGCACGATCTCGTCCTCGCGAGGTTCCGCGGACTGCAGGGCAGATTCCGCTGCCTGCATCCAGTCCATCAGTCGATTGTGGTTATCGTGGAACTGTTGGACCAGTGGTAAGGACTCTTGCGCGTGTTTCAGCAAATCAGAACCTCGGCTGACAAGATCATTGAATCGTCGTTGAAGAGAATCGAGCTTGTCCTTCAGTTGAAGAGCCTCGTCGCTCGAGATGTGCTTCATCAGTTCCAAGCCAGCGTCGGTGGTGCTGTCTACTTCGGTCTGTCGCGTTGAAACTTCTTCGGTCAGGTCTGCTAGATCTTCCATTTGCTGCAAAAGCTTCTCAGTGTGGACTGCCAAGACTCTATATTTCGATAACCTGATCTCCATGCCCTCCATCCATGCCTGAAGTTCTTGGTAGCTGAGGACCAAGTGGCGCAAGCCCTGTCTAGATCTTTGCAACAATCCACCTAGAGCCTCTGATCGTTCGACCAGAGCTGCGTATCTGTCTGCAGCGTCCTGTAACTTGTCTGCCAGAGTACTAGCCTCGTCCTCTCCTACGAGAGCCATCAACTGGCTAGCTATTTCCGTGAGCTCGCTGAAGTCGGGCTTCCTCGACAGAATGTCTTCGTGAAGGGCATCGTGTTCCGTGACGCGCTGTTGAATCTTCTCCTCGTCCGTTGGTACCAACTCCATGTCCCTGACGCGCTTCTCCGTCTTGTCCAACCAGATCGCCAGTGGAACCAGCTTATCTTGGAACTGTTTAGCAACTCCCATTGCTTGTTCGAGGGCTTCCATTCTCTCAGCAGCGCTTTCCGTCAGGTTGTCGAATCTGCCCACGAGTTCCTTCAACTGCTTCTCGATCATTTTTCGTTCCTTAGGATCCGCACCAGCAGCGACCTCTTGGCCCATGTTGTACAAAGACGACATTGAATTCTGTCTGTCCATCAGCATCTTCTTCAAGAACTTCTGCTCCTGTAATTGCGCCTTGACCACCTTGTAGTCCGACGATGGTGGTTTCTGATTGGAAACCATTTCTTCCGTGTCCGTTAACCATTTCTCTAATCCGTCCAGAGCCTCTTGGAATTTACCCGACTGAAGGAGCCCCACGTCTAATCTTCTGTCTCTCTCGTTTAATCTATCCTTTAGATCGTTCCATTTGTCGTTCATCTTGTCGACATCCTTTTCGATGTTGCTGGTACTAACATCACGACCGGCAGTCTGAATCAAAGACTGGCCAATGGCGTTGCAATCTTCGACAGCGCGGGCTAGGGGTTCTATCTTGTGTATTTTTAAAAGTCTAAAGTCCTCTTGCTGAGCCTTTATAGATTCTACTTCGGAACCGACAGGCCTGAATCTTCTGAATTCTTCGTTTGCATCATCGATCTCCGAGATGACGGTGGTGTGGGCTTGATAGAACTCTTGTAATTTGTCGAGAGTCGCGGTAAGTTCGTCGTGACGATCTCGCGTGCGATCATCGAGCTTGCCAATTTGTCGTTTCAAGCCAGCAACCTGTTCCCTCGTAGCTACTGCGTCAGCTGCGAAACCATAGTCGACCAATCGTTCTCCTAGGCTTTCCAGATCTGTCACTTCCTCGTACAATCTATTCACTTTACTGATCACTTTAGTCGTATCCTCTATCTGAGAACGCACCAATTTAATTTCTCTACCAGGTGCTCTCATAGAATCCAATTCCTTCTCGAGACTGGAGACGTTCTGACCAATTGATTTCACGTGGTCGTTGAATTGCGCCATAGCGGTAGCTGCGCTCTGTAATTCGTTGCATCTGTCGTCCAATTTCGCCTGCAGGTCGTTGATCCGATCCGTCAAGTTCTCCACTTCGTCTTGTAGATGGGTTGCATCGACTCCTTGCTCGCCAGCTTTGTGTGCCAAGTCGCTGGCTTGTTGTTTCACGCATTGCAGAGGTTTCTTCAAATTTGTAGTTTCTTCTCGTAAACTCTGAAAGAAGATAAATAATCCTTGAGCGTCGAAACGATGAGTCATCAAACGATGGCTCATCGTTTGAGATAATTATGTACCTTTATCCTATCGAGAAGTTTCGGGTCTTTAGCTGCTCCACCAAGAGCGTCGTGAGACGCCAGTTTGTCCTCGCAACGCTGCAAGCCGTGACGCAAGTCTCGCAAATTCTCGTTGAAGTCCATCAAATGTCGTGCAGTATCTTCCAAGGATTGTGTTCTTGTCGAGAGATCTGTAACGTCGATCGATTCATTTAAACATACTGCCATGTCTAGTAAATCAAGAAAATTATAATCGATCACACTTACCGTTGTTCAACTTGTCCCACCTAGTCTTCATGGCGCCAAGTTCATTCTTGACATTCTGTTTGTCAATGTCGCAAGCTCCGAGGAACGTTTCACCAAGGGTCTTGTTGTTCTCAAACTCTCCAGAGTGCTTCCAAACTTCGTTCCTGAAGGAAGCAAGTTCCTTGAGTTGCTTTTCGATGTCCTTGCGTTTAAAGGAGGCTGGTTTCAAACACTCGAGTTTGTCTTCGGCTTGTCGAAGCCATGGCAAGAAGGTATCCTGCGCTTTGTAGTACTTCTTGCAGTGTTCCGCGCAAGTCTGTAGCTTTGTGTGTCTATCGAGCAAGTCCTTCTTCAAACGATCCCACTGGGAATGCATTTTGTCCAAGTCGCGTTGCAGTGACCGATTCTCGACTTTCTGGGACCGCGTGAGCATGTCGCGTCCTTTATTCAGCAGCATGATGACCTCGTGTTCCTTGCCCATTACGTTTCTGTATATCGGCTCATGATGATCGAGTTGCTGTTGCAAGATATCTCGGTCAGCGGATACCAGCAATTTTTCGGACATGTTTCCAAGCTCGTCGGCAAGCCAACCCAAGGTTTTAGTGCAGGAGGCCTCGAACTGTCTTCCATCTCTCAAGTTACCCTCGATCTCGGCTTTCTTGTGGTCCAATTTCTTTTGTAGGTTAGTATAAAGTTTACCAACAGCGGCCAATTTTCCATGAATCTCGGATTTGGAAGCAGGATCGCTCAGGACTTCGCACAGCTGTTCGCCCGCTGCTTCAGCGTCGGCCAACAAAGGTCTCTGGCCTTCCAGTTGTCTCTCCAGGTTCTCGATTTTCCGTAGCTGATCTTCAGGGTCCTTTTCGAGGGTCAATTCGTCCAGATTGTCCGAGATGGCTTGCAGAGCGTCGCGTAAACGATTAAGGCTTGCATCAAACTCACGACTAGTGTCTACCGCGTCGCCTAAGCTCTGCGCTCTCTCATCGAGTCTGGCCAATTGATCTGACCACTTGTCCAAAATAGATCTCAATTTCGCACTGGTTCTCTGGCCGTCGGCGGAATCAGTTCCTATCACGCCGAGAATGCTCTCTCCAACCTGCACCAGGTGGTCCAATTGAGGCTGTTGAGTGCGGAATTCTTCTCGCAGGACCTGAACCTGCTGCACTTGGCTAGCAACCATTCTAGGATCGGCTGAGATGGGACCTAACGCGCCCATCATTCGTTCCTTCGACCCCAGCCAAGACACCAAGCCCTCTGACGTGTCGTAAAAGTCCTTAACGTCGTCCAGGAACTTTATTCTATCTTTACACCGTTCGCTGAACGATCTCCATCGGCTGGCCACGTCTTCCATCTCGTCGTTTAATCTATCAACGCCGTCTGCTCCCTTCTTGCGTCTGACCAGATCGCGCACTTGAGTCCTGGTAGTGTCGAGCAACGATTGTTTTTCGTACATCTCCTCGATCACGATCTTGATCTGTTTCGCCGTTTTGTCCGCCTCCTCTTTCGTGCTTGGCATGCTCTCTTTCGGTATTTGTCGCTGAATCTGTAAAGTCAGAAAGAAAAACGTGCGTTGATACAGTTTAGGAAGGGACGAAGGATTCAATTTTGAAAGCGACGCGTTACCTTCTCCAGAAATTGGGACAGGGTCTTCAAGTTATCCATGTGTCTCCTCAGTTCGTCCTTCACGTTGTCCAATTCAGTTTGCCGGTCGGATAGGCGGACGCCCAGCAATTCGTATCTATTGTTGATCTCGGAGAGTTGTTGCTGAACAGGCGACAGATCCTCGAGATGAAAACCGTCCTGACTGGAGCGACGGCTACTGAATCCGCTGCTACCACCTGGAGAGACCGGACTTTGAGCTGCATACAATTTAGCGGGAGATGGTGATCGACCGTCTTGTGACATTCGTCGTACTACAAAAAAAAAAAATGTGTGAGAGTTGAGCGAAGTGTGACAGTGATGGATGATCGTGAGGGTACGATGTAATGGACCGTCAAGAATGTGCTATCGAGCGATTAGACGACAATGCGAGTGACTAAAGAAGCAAATTGAACTCACTATATGTACCTGGTCTTTTAGTTGGACTGGTACTACCGCGACGACGAGTAGGGCTCTCGGTGCGTTCCTTCAGCAAGCCATCATAAGCGATTCCCAGATCGTTCACTTTGTTCACGGTGTTGCCATAATCGCGGTACTCCTTCTGGACAGGTTTCAATTCGTCAGCCTGTCTCTTCAGCTTCTCCAAATCGACAGCTACTGGCTCGAGTCCTTGAACCTTGCTCTCTGTACGAGTTAGCCAATCGATCACCTGATCGCGAAGCTTCTCGTACGCGGACAGCTGCTCTGCTCTGGATTTGCTTAGTCGTTGTTTCTCGTCAATTAGATTGTTCACTTCCTTCCACTGGGACTCGAGGGCTTTGATCTTATCTCTGATTGGGGCAACGTCCGTTACATCCTTCTTCGAGATCAAGTTCTTTCCGTTGCGGATCAGGTCTTCGAAGCTGGCACGTTGATCCTCTCGTTTGTCCATCAGGATCACCATTTTGCTCTCGTATTCGGTAACGTTCAATTTACTTAAGTCTCTCGACTCGAGCGTCTCGATCATGTGAGCGTACCAGCTGTCGAACTTGCTCGTCTCGACCAAGAAGTCGCCAAGGGCTTGCGCGATTTCGTCGAGGAATTCACCACGACGTAGCGACTTATCCATAAGCTTCTCGAACCTGCCCTGAACGTCTTTCAGCTTGCCCTCTATACGCTTGGCGATACGCGCGTTGCTCGAGTTCGTGAGCAGATCGCGCGCACTGCTCGCGACTGATTCCACGCTCAAGCGATGACTGTCTAGGTCCGCTTGAAGCAAACGTTGGTCCCTCTGTTGCTCTTCCAGTCGCTCCTTCTGAAGACTCGCTGGTCGCTGAATGTTCCTATAAACAAATAACAATCCATGTTCATTTCTGTAAAGTCAGAAAGATTCTAAGTCTAACCGGATATTTCAGTGTGTCGCTTACTTGAACTGGCTCTCGATGTTGTTCAACCAAAGCACCAAGCTATCCAGAGCGTCCTGCACACCCTGGCTTCGAACCAAAGCTGCGTCTAACTCTTGACACTTCTCTGCAATCGCGTTAGTCAACTGTCTGTACTTGTCCTCCAAAGCCCTCGCGGGTTCTTCCAGTTCGTCGACCTCTTTCGGTGTCAGTTGTCCGTCGAGAGACCTCAGGAGGGCTTCAACGGTCACCTTCACGTTCTCCACCAAGCGTTCATTAGCGAGCATCTCGTTGTTGAGTGCTTTAGCTTTACTGAGTTGATCCTCGACTTGTTTAGGCTCTGCCGCGACAGCCTCGGAGATGGCCCTGTGGACCTTGGGTTCTACCTCCTTCAGCCAACTTCTAGCCTTCTCCAAGGACTCGCGATAGTCCCTCTGCCTTCCACCAACTCCGGATAGCTTGTCAGAAAGGAGATTCGCCCGCGAAAGCAGGTCTTTGTACTGAGCAGTGACGATAGAGACTTCACCGCGCACGGGGGAGTCCTGACTAGCTACTGGCTCCTTGTGAGGCAGCCTCTGCGGCAAACTAGTACGGAATTCGTTGAGAACGTGGAGGAACTCTTTGCTCTCGTCGACGAACTTCTGCGCAGCCATGGTGATGAATCTTAGATCTGCTTGGTGCGCTATAACGTCGCTTATGAAATCGCGCGTGGCGTCTGTGCTGCTGTTCAATCTGTTCAGGTCGGACAACGAGTGCTCCTTCTCTTCCAACACTCGTCTCGCGTTGTCCAGCCAATGGGAGAACGTCGACAACTCGTTCCTACGTTCCAGATTGTGTTTATATTTAATAAAAAGCGAAAACTGCAGGAATATAGGGTGGTTACATTTTTCGGGTGTGTTTTACATATTAACCCTTTATAGGGCACTGGTACTCGTTGGTACCGCTAAGGAAAGGGCGGGAATTTTGTATTTTTAAGTTTCTACGCTCATACTTCTTTTTTTTTACAAAAAAGAAAGTGGAAAAGAAATACCCAGGGAGTTCTGCCCTATAAAAGTTTAATGTAGATGACGGAACAACTAGCATGAAGTTGTGGTATGACCTAACGTAGTTCAAGTCAATTCAATCTATTTAATAATTAGCGATGCTCAGGGTTGATAGTTCTTATAAGAACTTTTACACGCAAGACGTAACATAAGCGGAATGGTACCCACTTGAACTTGACCAACTCGTCCCTGGCGGCGATCAAACGTTTCACCATTCTCTCTGTTCTGTCCGAGGCCTTGTCGAACCTGGTCTTCAGGGAGCGTCCGTTTCTCTCCAAGGTGGACACTTCTTCGCTGGAGAGGACGTTGCTACCAGTTAGGACCACCTGACGAATTTGATCCAGGCAGGTGGAGACAGGTCTGGCGTGAGCCTCCAGGTCCTCTTTGATCTCCTGATGATACATGCATTGATGTACATATATGTATGGACATAGTGGGAGAGAGAGAGAGAGAGAGAGAGAGAGAGAGAGAGAGAGAGAGAGATGTTTATTTTTATCAGGTTTGGAAAGTGTCCAGATTTTTTAATCGCATACTAAAATTTCTATTAGTCATTCTAATAATAGCCATTCATAGTCTGAGGATATTTATGGATTTATGATAAGTATAAATACATGAAAATATACACGGACTTGTACAAGTGCATAAATGTATAAAATATGAAAAATAAAATGCACTTTAAATTGTTTGGAAGACAAAACATACTTCAGGTTTCTGTTCTTTATATGTATATATAAAGATATGAATTTGCATAAACGTCCACACTCTAGACATGACTATACGTACACAAAGAAGTCTATTCTTGGATTAATTTGTGTACGTGTTTATTATTTAATGAACCAAGACGCCCATGCTTACTTTCATGGCGTTTATCTGGCTTCGAAGCTGATCAACGTCCTCCTTAACGTTATCCTGTTTAGCCAACTTGTCCTCCACCTCGGATATCCACTGCAGGAGCCTCGAGGACGTTTCGTCGCAAAGCTTGTACTTCTCCTCGACCGCTTGCTACATTGGTTTGCAACAGAGAGAGGAACAGGTGTTGGTACCGACCGCAGGTGATCGCACAGGTAGACGCGACTTAAAAGGTAATCTTAGTTTCTAACGTGCTCTCTTAAAACGTAACAATCGAAGAAAAACCGCCCCCTTACCAACGGCGGTTGCTCTGTAAGAATTAACGAAGAAAGTAGAGATTAAGAAATAATATATATATGGGGTACATGGTAAGCTTATAAACGTATCTCACGCATGCAAAACACATACACACACTTTGGAACGTAAAGTAAAACGTGACAACGTTATTGTTTATATACGTATAAATATATATAAGTAATTTTAAAAAAAAAAAACAAAAACACAGTTTTTTTAGAAGAACCCAAGAAGGTCTGATTGATCTGCCAGCGAGTAATCGAACTGCATACTCGTACCCGTACGTGGTTTTTGTTCTTATATGCAGTCGGCAAGCGAGAACGATGGTAAACAGAACGGAGGAAGCCGCGTTCTCGTCAATAAGACGCGTCTGCAAAGCAAGTATAATATAAACTGAAAAGAATACGATATCGCGATAACGAGAAATGGCGACAGTGACAAAAAAACGAGATGACGAGAGGGTTGAAGGGATTTTTGGATAGGAAGCCGCTCGATTGCGACGCATCGATGGGGAGGGATTGTTCGTATGGTGGATATGTCGAGGCTTGTATGCTACGTGCTCGTGAGATTTCCGCATAACTCGTGCTAGAAAGAAAACAGGATCGAGCTAAACAAACGAATACGATAATACCTGAAAACAAAGGAAAACTTCAATGTAACAATTGCAATGTAACGATTGGAGAAATAAATGGGTCCGTCGATCAGTTATAAAAATTGGGGGTTGCGGGTTGAGGGGGGAGAGATTCTGATAAATGGGGGTGTGGTTCGGTACACTCCTGGACGCGAGGAATAAATTGTCGTAGTGTTACACTCGAAAATTGGTCTTTGACTGAGAAAAAATATTGAAAGTAAAATTCATATAATATTTAAAGAATAAAATAAATGCCTATTTAGGTTCAATTCTAATAGACGCGTTTGCAAAGATTTTATTTTGCATAAAAATCCGTAGTCTACTCATGATAATATACGACTTTTGTGGTTAAATATTAACGTTCTGGAAAGTAATGGTCTGGTACCATTTGAATCTACTCTCGACTACTAAATAATAGCACAAAGGTGTAATCTTTTCGTCCAGGAGTGTAACCTGTCGATGCATGCGGTCACACGTAACACGTGGCTACGCGTTGGACGACTAGTCGCTGTCGATTTGATGGTTTCGATCGTTATGTACCCATGGTAAGTGACATAAGTGACACAGGCCTCCCCGGTGCCATGATCACGGCGTTAATACATTATTCCTCTTTCGCATCGTTCCACGCTTCCTTTCTATCGCCAGGCCCCTTGGAAAACTATCACAAATGCTTCCACTTTAATTTAAAAAAAAACTCACAATCTCGATCCAGGGAACATCTCGAAGAGAAGCGTGAAACGAGCCAGCGAACCAACGTGCAAATTACAACAAACGTTATTAAGATTAATACTATGATCCAGTTAGCATTGCCGATGCGATCAGGCGACGCGCGATAGATCAATTGAATCACGTGTTTGATGGTTGACCCGCGCGTACAACGAGGGATTATATCTTGCGGGCGAAATGGTCGTTTTAGATGCTTTTCCTTTCCTTTTTCTTTCTCTTTTTAAATTGTATTCTAACGTTGCAAACGCGCGCGATTAGTATACGTATGAGATTAGCCCCCTGTTACGTGAAGCGAATGACGTGCGTCTTGATATGGTGTGTATGATATGCGAGTGCGAAACGAAGGGAAAGGAGGAGCGCCCCACGTGAAACGGTTCGATCCCATGGACTCCGTTTATTTTCGATGATACTCGGTGATTCGTGACTCGTGATTCGACGGTTTTATTTATTTTCGAGGACCAATTTCGACGATTCGTTGGTTTCTTTTATTTTTTGATGTTCAAACGTATCGTGGCACGCTCGAAAAGGGTCTTCCATGCAGGATATCTGATGCCTAGCGGTGTGATGCTCGATATGTGCTGATTACGATGACTGTTTCGCTTTATGGTTGCTTGCTACCAACAAGCATCGTTCGGTAGTGACAGAACGAACAATCGCGAGACATGGTCGGCTATCGTCGCACACGTAGAGCGATAGTCGACTCGGATGCATCGTAAGCGTACAAATACGAAACGATCCATAACCTTTGGCAAGCGGTTAAAAAATTAAAAAAAAAAAACAAAAAAAAGAGGATTAGATTGTGAGATAGTAGACAAAAATAAGTAGCGAAGAAAACGTGTGTGAGAAAAAAGAAGGTGTGAAAAAGAGACCGATACAAAAAGTTAGAGAAAAATTGAAAAAAAAAATATCGATAGCGAGGAAGGGATGCTGGACAGGGTGCGTTGGATTTGGTGCACACGAAATGGAAAGCTAAAATTTTTGGGATCCTCTGTGGTTCCTTCTTGTACGGCACAGTGTTTATATTTAAAAAAAAAAAGAAAAAAATGAAAAATAAGTATCAGTAAAAGAAAAGTAGAAGTTCATTCGTAAAATAAATATATAAAGCTGTATGACTTTAATTTTGATTTCTGAAATATGCATCTGTCTGTTACTAAGGACTTATCTAATTAATACGAATGCTTGTTGTATAAGAAAAAGAGAGAATGTACATTCGTAGTTCCCATTTTCGTTCAATGATTTTGAGTATGAAAATTGATGATATAACTTTTTAAGAGAACTAGTTTGAAGAAGGTCACGTTATTCAAATATTCCACGATGGTCAATCTTCATACTTAACGTTATTTTTTTCAGTTATATCAAGGCAGTACTATGGACTTGTAAGATCTAAAAAAGATTGGAGCTGAATCTTACGAAGAAGCGTATAAAAAATTGAATCTCATTACTTTCACGAGCCTTGGCATGCATGATATAAATATTTTGAACTGTTCACTAAGCATAAGAATAATAATAATAGTAAGGGTGGACAAGTTATTTGGTTTACCTAGCATGTGACACTATGCGTATTTATTAATTCTAGGATGACTTCTGCAAGGGTTGACCAGAAGGATCACTTTACATCCCTCTTGAGATTTGAATTTAATATCTACTCTAATTTCGTATAATCCTAGCCCAGGTATTCTAATTTCAGTAGACTTCAGTAGACACTGCCCTTCATACTGTTAATACCAGTTAAAAGCTACCCATTCACCAAGCCTATAAACAATCTACAAATCCTCCCAGGATTAATAAATTAGTATGCAATTCAACAGCTCTTACGCATCGGCATCGAAAGCTTTCAACGCCCACCATCTTGTTTCTCTTCGATAGCTACTACTCTACGCAATGTCCACCCCTTGAAATTCATAATTAAAGAAACAATAAAGTAAATTTCATGTGCACCAATACAACAAACGCCGTAAGCGACGAAGTCCGCCGTGAGATAGAAGTAGAAGAGGCAAGAAAGAGTGCCACTTACCCTAGCTTCTGCGGTGAGAATATAACCCTGGTCCAGGGCTTTCGCGAAGTCAAGGCTCTTTCCCGATGGGTCTCCGATAAGCCTGCCCACTCTAGGATCAATTATCCCCGTGTTTATAGCCTCTAGCAAACTAACGATTTTACCGGTGCCAGGCTCTTTGATCACTGTGCTGGACGGATCGATCGAACCGACGTCGATCGCCTCCTTCAACGTGGCGGGGTTACGATCGAACGCGGACGCGACACGGAAGGGATCATCGAAGCTACCGGACGCGACGTCGTACAGGCCAAACTCCAGGGCCTCGATGAATGACAGACCGCGTTTAGGCGTTATCAAAAGCTCCTGCTCGATAGCTTTCGCCAATGGATACAATCTCGAAGTCTCGGTCTCCAAAACGTTCCCTTTCTCGGCGTCCATCAGGCCCTTCCTGAACGCCTCTGCCAACTTTACTAGCTTCTTCTTCTTCGTGTCTTTGATCAGAGCGGACTCAGAGTCGACGATACCAAGACCGACAGCATCTTTCAAGCTAACTGGCTCGTTGGTCTTGGGGTCCGTCAGTTTCCCACCCTCCGCGGACAAGAATCCTTTCTCCCAGGCCTCCTCGAAGGTCAGAGGTCGCGAGAAAAAGACCTCGACGTCACCGAATCGAACGAATCGAGGTGCCAATTTGCCATCTGAGGTTCTGAGCAAGTCTGATTCAATGGTTGCCCTTACAGCTGGGTCGAGAATGCCGTCGCCGAGGATGCTGTTGATCGTGACGAACCTGCCTGTCTTGGGATGTCTGATGACGGCAGTGTTGGGGTCGATGAGACGATTGTCGATTGCTTCTTGGATAGTGTACTCTCGAGGAGAGGGCTCGTCCTTGCGAGTGAGACTTCGACGCGCTGGTTGGTGCGTCAATGGCTTCTCTAGGGTGACTAGAAGTCCACGTTCGAGAGCGACGTCGATGGGATAGGCGCGTTTCGTTTTCGAATCTAGGATCCGTCCATAGGGGACGTCGATGGCGCCGTTTTCAATTCCCGCCAAGAGGGACGTTATCTGTCCAGTGGTCGCGTCTTTGAGAGCAGTTGTGTCGGGATCGAGGAGGCCAACGTCGAAGGCATGAGTTAGATCGTGACTCTCGTTTGTTCGAGGATCGACGAACACTCCAGTTTGGCTTCGATAAAGGTCGCAGGCCACTGCTTCCTCTATGCCTAATGGTAGCTTGGAGGGAACTATGTGTCCTCTGGTTACAGCCTCTCGTAGATCGATAGATCCCTCGTTATCAGGCAGTGCGTTATAAGTACCGCGAGTATCGTCGATAACGTTCGTAGAAATAGCGTCCGTGAGTGGCATGTATCGATCGGATCGAGCGTCGCGTACGAGCGACGTCAGAGGATCTATCAGCTCGGATCGACACGCTTCTGCGAGAGTGAGCTTCTGGTTGGTGGACGGATGCGTGAACGTTCCCGAGGAGGGATCGTAGGTGTTCATCACGATCGCCTGGTGAAGACTGAATTCCGTGGTCTCGATATCGACGATCAGCCCTAGCTGCAAGGCTAAGGATAAGGACACCGATCTGTTCGCCCCTGGCTCTTTAAACATCCCCGATCGTCGATCGATCACACCCGCGCGACAGGTTTCCGCCAACGACAGCAACCTATCAGCCCGTTTATCCCAGTAACACGCGAGCATAGGACTCACCACGCAGTTCCTCATGGCTTCGTGCAGAGTTACCGATCTTCCCGTGCTGGGATCGGTGATTTTCCCAGTCTGGTCGTTGTACAGACCTTGATGGATGGCTCTCTGCAGGGACACGGCTGCTCGGTGATCGACGATCAGGCCAGCGTCGTAAGCCTCCTGCAGAGACATGTCCGAATCTGCGGTGACGTTTACCTTGCCAGTGACGCCGTTGATGTATCCTGATCTTATAGCCTCCATCAGCGAGATCCTCTCGCGGAAGCCGCTTCTGCCATCCTTCACAGTCACGGACTCCACGTCTATCAAGTTTTTCTTTATCGCCTCGAGTAGAGTCAAATAAACGCCTGTTTGAGGATCAAGGAATGTGTTCGTTCTCTCGTCCAGAATACCCTTGTAGATAGCCTCGCTAAAGGTCATAGGTCGTCGAGCCTCCAGGAGCAATCCGTGCTCCAACGCCTCGCGGAAGTCCAACCGTTTTCCTTTCTCATTCGTCACAGTTCCCGTCTTAGGGTCGACGATCAGTTCCTTCATGGCTTTATCGAAGGTGATAACCTTGCCTTCGGGTTGGCGAACCACTACCGCGGTGCTGGGATCGATAACGCCAGCTTTAATGGCGCGATCGGTTGGCAGCTTCTCCTTGGTCTCTGGAACGATGAAGCGACCTGTCGTGGGTTCGTAAAGGCCCTTGAATATTGCTTCAGGAAGCGAGATTTTGCGCTTGGCTGGCACAATGATACCACGATCGAAGGCATCGGTCAGTGATAAAGGTGAATTGGTGGTGGGATCGACGGCTGTGCCTGTTTTGGGATCGATCAGGCCTAACTTTATGGCCTTCCCAAGAGAAATTATCTCGCTGTTCCTTGGATCTTTAACAGAAGGACTGTCTTTGGCGATCAGACCGATATCTAGCGCTTTCTCGAGGGTGTAACTAGTGCCATCTATGGCGAAGGTGCCCTTCTGAGGATCGTACGTCTGATGGGCGAGGGCTTCTTGCAGGGACCAGGGTTTCAAGGTGCTGAGGATGTATCCCTTTTCATGAGCGATGTCTAACGTCATGGGATGAGGGGAGATCAATATTCCCTTCTCAAGGTCGATCAAATTACTCTCCTCGGCCTCCCGCAGAGACAGGACCCTGTCTGATCGATCGTCCCTGACCATCGTTGTCTCTCCATCTACGTAGCCTGTAACAAGTGCTTCCTTCAAGGTGGTCTCCTCTCCAGTTGTAGGATTAGCGACTAGACCTGTCGTCGAGTTATAGTACTCCTGAACGATTGCATCAGTCAGTGAAGGAACGAAGCCTGTTGTGGCAATAATGCCTCTTCTTAGGGCAACGTTCAAAGGAAGCTGTTCACCCGTCTTAGTGTCTCTTAATCGTCCTGTGCTTGGATCCAGCAGCTTCGACTCGTCGCTCAGCGCTTCCTCCAGCGAGAGGAATGTTCCCGCTTTGGTGTCCTCGCATTCGCTGATGAAGGCGTCGATCAGTCCTCTGCGCACGCTCTCCTCCGCGTCTATCCACTGGCCGGTTAACGTGTCTAGGATCCTACCTGTGTTTTCATCGTAGAGACCCTTTTTGATGGCAGCTTCCAACGAAATCGGTTTACGCGATTTAGGGACGACCAGTCCCTTAACAAAGGCGTCCTCGACGTCCACGTCTCCACCAGACTCTAGTATCTCTTGCAACGAGACGACCTCGTCGTTCACGGGATCTCGAACGCTGATCGTGCTGGGATCGATCAGTCCAATCTCGATGGCTTCGTTCAGCTTCATCGTTTGATTCGTCGAGGGATCGCGGATCTCGCAAGTAGATGGATCTAGTAAACGGTTCTCAATGGCGTCGCGCAGACTCAAGCCTTCTCGATTAATGATCTCAGAGATCGCTGACTGCTCAGCCTTGGGCATCTGCTTGATCAACTCTACCTTCACTGCCTCGAAGAAGGGTATCTTTCTACCTGTTTTCGGCTCGACCATGTATCCGTGGTTTCTATCCACGAGAGGCTTGGCAATCGCGTCGCGAAGGGACACGTACTTGTCCATGGTTCTGCAAGACAAATCTTTTACCAATACTTGATCTGCGTCGATAAAGCCGAGATCCAGGACGAAGTCGTTGAAAGACACCACCTCTCCTGTCTCTGGATCCAAGAACTTATCCTTCTCGAGATCGTACGCTCTTCTGACGACCAGATCCATGGCTGTTAAATTCGGAGTCACCTCGAACACGAACCTCGTTCCATCTTCTTCGAGGTTGTAGTCGTTCTCTTTTTCTAGTCGATTTTCTTCGGCTTCCAGCTGCTCGAACTCTTCCAATGCTTCTGCTTCGATGGCCATCTGTTGTTTAGATGAACTCTCTACCTTCTCTACCGGTGGTTCTTCTGGTTTCGGTTCCGTTTTCGAATGTTCTTTCGGTGTTTCTTGTTTAAGCGATAATTCCGTTGTTTTCGCGACCTGTGGCTGTAGTTCTTCTTTCTCTTTTACTTGCAGGTTTTCTTTTTCAAGTTTCTGTTCGGTGGGTACCAAAGTTTCTTCCGCTTGAGGTTGTTGTTTGGATGGCTCTACTTTTCCTGGCTTTTCCTTTTGCTCTTGTACCTGAGGAGACTCTTTCACTGCTTCTGTTTTACCTTTACTGAATTCTTCATTAGGCTTTTCTATTGCCACCGACTTTCTTTCCAGACTACCATCTACTACTGATGTCGTCCGTTCTTGTAACACACCTGACGAAACCTTCTGTTCGTTCTTCTGAGGAACCTTTTGCTCCTTTATCTTCTTATCGGCTTCTTTACCTTTGTCCTTGTTGGTAGCATCGCGAACAGCGTCGTACACCGCCTTTCCAGCCAGAACAGGTGCCAGAACAGGTGCTGCCACCGCCAGCAGGCCCAACTTGGCCGCCTGCTTCAAAGAAACGGACCCACGACCTTCGGAGCCCTTGGCCTTCCCCGTGACAGGGTCGATGATTCCTTTTTCGATTGCTTCTTTAGTCGTGACCGTCTTGGTAGTCTTGGTGTCGTAAAGAGGAGTATTAGGGTCGACCAGGCCAACCTGCATGGCTTCCGTGAGAGTGTACGATTTTTTAGTATCTGGGTCGACGAATCTCTCGGTTTCTTCGTCGTAAATCTGGTCGATTTTATGGGTCTCTGCGCTGGTAACTGCGTCAGGTTGATTGGAAGATCCATCCAAGAATCCGTGCTCTATAGCTTCTCGAATAGGCATCGCGATTCCTGTCGAAGGATTGGTGTAGGTGCCAGCGGCGATATCGAGCAGGCCCTTCTGAAGCGCGTCGTCGAAAGTCATCTTGATGTCTTTGGTGGTGAATTCTTCCCTACGTTCAGACTCGTCCTTGACGATTCCTCTGCGACGAGCCTCGTCGATGCTCATGGTGTCACCTGTCTCGATGTTTCGGATCTCGCTAGCGTTCACCAAAGCGTAACCTTGCAGAATATCGATGGTCTTGGTGGTGACTGTGTGGTAAGACGTGATGGTTTCGGTGATGCCACACGAGGTTACTGTTACAGACGCGTTGGTGACTGGTGGTTTGACGACTAGTAGGCCAGATTCGATTGCTTCGAATATTGGTACCGGAGTGCCAGTGGTCGGGTGAACGAAGACACCCTTCTCACGATCGATTAAACCAGCCTCGAGGGCTTTGGTCACCTCCATGCTGTCGGAGGCGACAGGGCATGGCAAAGACATTATAAAGTTTCCCTGTATGGCGTCCTCGAGGGGCAAGAGCTCTTCTGTGATTGGATGTCTTATTTCCTTGCCCGTAGCATCGATCAAACCGCGTTCGAGCGCCACTGGGAAGGTCATGCCAGCCGGAGGTATCTGTTCCTGGCCCTTGTCCGAATCCGCGAACACATTACTCTCGACAGCTTTCACCAGGTCAACGATGCCACCTTCGCTGGTTTTTATCAAGGACCTCTCAGGATCTACGAGGTCGCTATCGATGGCATTACGAAGAGTCTCCGTGCGACCATTGGAGCATGTTAGTTTCGACAGAGGATCGACAATCTCGCAGAGGATCGCCTCTCTGAGAGTAAGGTGCGCGCCAGTCTCTGGGTGAACGACTTTGCCCTCTTCAGGGTCTAGCAGACCCTGCTTGTACAAACCAGGAATCGACAAGCTCTTGGCCAGAGGTACCAAAACGTCAGCACTCTCGGGATCCAAGATTCCACGCTCGACTGCTTCGCCAATGTTCAGGACATCTCCTCTCTGAGGATCTACGATCTTCCCTGATGCAGCGTCTATTCGTTTGCTGCGGATAGCCTCCGAAAGCGTGACAAGCTTACCGTCGTCCACTGCCAGCTGCCTTGCAAGAACCTCCGCGGTCTCTGGGTCGATCAGACCGCTCTCGACGGCTTCCTTCACTTTTACTACTCTCTTCCTCATCTTCTGAAGGACGATCGGTTTAGCTTCGCCGTCGAAATCCTGCGACACGGTTGCCTTGCCTATAGTCACTCTATATTTGGGTTCGAAGCTTACTCTGGCTTTAAACTTCGCGTCGGTCTCTGGTTCGGCTTCTCCGTCGGTTCTCGAGACGGAGTGTTCCTCGCTCGTGGCTCCACTTGGCGAGAAATCCGTCACGGAGTCTATTACAGACGTGGATCCAATAGCAGAGTCCATTTCGGACATAGATGCGGAAGTGGTAGGTTTGCCAGCGGTTTCTTCTTCAGGGGATCTTTCAGCTTCTGTCTTCTGGGTTAAAATGGCGGAAGTGTCGGTGGTAGGAGTGAAGGATGCGACTGGCACAAGAGGGGAGCCCACTACGTTCACTATACCGAATTTGGCTGCGTCTAGCAACGATATCTTTCTCTGCTCGTCGACTTTGTATTCCGCCGTCTCCACGTTGACTACGCCACGTTGAATGGCTTCCACTATGCTGATATCCTTTCCTGAGACAGGGTCTTTCACGATCACCACATCGTGAGGCAGAGTGCCCTCGGAAAGAGCAGCTAGCAACTCGCTAGACTTTCCAGTTTCGGTTGATATGACCAGAGCCGTGCTTGGATCGTAAATGAGACCTCGCGAGACTCGCACTGGATCGGGTATCGATAGATTTGCTTCTGATACTTTGATCTCCAACTGCTTCGAGGGATCATCTGATCGCGATAGTTCGAGCTTGTCAGGCTCTCCAGATACCTTGGTAATTCGAAGTAGCCTCTGTTGAGAGTTATCTACCTCAGGATGCCTACCTGCTAGGATTACCAGTTCTTTGCTGATCGCTTCTTTCATCGAAATCTTTTCTGGTTCGGCGTAGTGACCAGTAGAATCTAAGATGTTCTTCTCCAGGCTTCGTAGCAGGGAAACTTTCCTACCGTTACTGGGGTCTATCACGAGACCCGAATTGGGATCTATTATTCGAAGCTTGACGCACTCCTCGAAGGAGACCAGTCTATCGGTTCCTGGGATTATGAACAAACCTGTGGTTGGATCGAACAACTTTCGTTCGATCGCCTCTGAAAGGGACCATCCGTCGGTAGGGAGCTCGAACACGCGTCTTTCGATTGGCGTACTCTCCCTGGAAAGTCTGTCAATTGTAGAGTCGATGATGACACTCGTGTCTTGATCTTGATCTGGGTCCTTGAGTCGATCGGACCACGACAGTTGTGCTGCGTACCTATCGTCCTCGGACACCTTCGTCGGGGTTTGAGATATAGTTTCGTTCTTATTTTTGATTATAGTGCTCGTATTCGTATTCGAAGAAGAGACTACACGATCTTTGGTAATGATGGTCGTGGTCATGCCGATGGCTCGCGGCACGTTGTCGTTCAGCGTTGAGTCGAAGGACTCGTCGACATCCATCGCTCTGTCAACGGAAGGCGTTCGTTCTCTCTCGTCTATTAGTTTCCTAGCGACTCTTTCAGGCTCCTCATGATGAATTTCCCTGACCTTTGTTACAGTCTGCGTGGTAACAGTAACGTTCAACAAACCTGTGAGCAAGGCAGCACCATCGGGGGTAATGAGTCCTCGTTTTATCGCATTTTCTAAAGGCACTGGCTTCTTGGTCCGGGGATCCAACAGGAGACCAGTCCTGGGATCGAGAAGTCCAGAGAAAACGGCTTCGAGGAACGTGATCTCTCTGCCCTCTTCGATTATTCCGATTCCTCTGTTCAGCATCTCTGAGACTTCTGGTCGAACGTAGCCTAGCTTCTCGGCTTCAGCCAGCGAAACCGTCTCTCCTGTATTGGGATCGACTATGTAGCTACCACCAGACTTGGAACTGATCAAACCTTTGAGCAACGCGGCGTTCAGGGTCACGAACTCCCCAGTCAAGGGATCTTTGAAACCGTCCACGTCGAATATCGTCTTCTGGGCGAGGGAAGTGATCAATCCCTTCTCCACAGCCTCAGAAATAGCGCACTCCTCCGTGGAGTCGCGGTAGGTGGCTTTCTGTGGATCGATCAAACCACGGTTCAACGCCTCTGCCAGCGTGACCCTCTCGCCCGTTCTCGGGTCGACAATCGAGTTCAAACGATCCGTATCGAGAACACCTCTCTCGATCGCCTCCGTCACGGTCAATTTCGTTCGATGCGCCGGACTAGTAATCCTTCCGCTCTCGTCGATGATCCCCGAGTCCTGGCAATCTTTCAACGTCATCGGTTTGACTATCAACCGCATTCGACGCGCCTCCTTCAAAGACAATTTCTCCATCGTCACGCCGTGCATGTACTTTCCAGTCTTGGGGTTGATTATACCAAACCTTATAGCTTCCAGAAGCGTCACCTTGGTGTCGTTTTTCGCGTCCACGATCTCTCTCGCGGTGGGATCCAGTATCCCTTTCTTTACGGCCTCATCGAGAGCGTAGCTCTCACCCGTAACTCTGTCGAAGACGCGACCGAGCGTCTCGTCCACCAAGCCCTGGGATATCGCGTCGGAGAGAGGCAACGCGCTCCTCTTCACCGTGACGGTCACGTCGAGTTTGGTCAGGTAACCCCTCGCGTGCGCCTCCTCCACCGACAGCCTCTCGCCGTCCTCCGTAACGAGTTCGCCCGTGCGCGGATCCAACGCGGAACCTCGCCCTTCGGCCGCGTCGTCCTTTATCGCATCGGCTACCCTAACCGTCACGTCGTTTGAATCGACGGGCGCGTCCTGTCTGTAAGTTACCTTCGCTCTGTCCCCTGACCCGTCGTTTTTCTCCGCGTCGTACAGCTCCCGCTGGATAGCCTCGAGCAGAGACACCGGTCGTCCCTCCTCGTCGAAGCCGCATGGGCCTAGCAGACGATCCGCGAGACGCGGATCGATCATCTTCTCGCGGGCCGCCTCCTCTATCGTAACGGTCTTTCTGCCATCCTTCGAGCACGCTATCCTACCCCTCCTAACGTCCAGGATCCTAAGACTAATCGCCTCGCCAACCGTCAACACGTTCCCCGTCCTCGGATCTACGATACCCCTAGCTTCTATTACGTTCTCTGTACCTATACCCTCGTCCGCCCGCTCTATCCTCTTAAGACTCCTAATCTCGCTAAAATGTACGCCGCTGGCGCTGCTGGTCTTCGACCAGGATGCCTCGTCCCTCTCGTCGCTACGTTCCCTCTTCTCGTCGTTCTCGCGTCTTTGCGTGATCTTTTCCCGCTCGATCTCGATCTCCGACTGCGAAGTCGGAACGGTAGCGACATCCTGGCCGAGGCGAGAACGCTCCTGGGGACTCGAGCGACGCGTCGTATCGCTGGAGACCGTCTCGGTCCTCTCGGTACGCTCTGTCCTCTCGTGTCGCTCCAAACTGTACCTGGAAGTAGTGGACGAAATGGAAAAATTATTTCTTAGCGGACAGAGGTATGTCCCGTGGATACTTGGTTTACTTACTGGGACTGTGTGTAGTGCGTCGTCGTCGACGTGTAACGTTCTTCGCAGGTGCTGCTCTCGTAGATGTTGAACTCTGTGCGGAACGTTCTGAGCGGCCTTTGCTCTTGAAGGGCGCGCTGGAACATTTATTAAATAATATGCTTTGAGTTTCATCGTGTTTGTTAATATGAAATTTTGTGTGCGATAGTCTTTAGATATAAATATTTCTTAACGAGGTTTGCTTTGACACAGTTCTAGAACAAAATTCGTGTACAGAGAGTCAAGTATTAATGTAATAAAGACAATATTTCACTAATAATCCATTAATATTCCATTCCATTCCACAATATAGTATTCTATTAACGCGATAAAGATAATATTTCAATAAAGATATTTGCTGATAAATTGTATATCGACAAGAATAACTTTCTTATACTTTAACGATTACGAGATCCCATAACTCGAAACTCTCGGCATGCGTTGATAGCGAGACACGGAAAGCCTCAATTGGCGCGTAATCGTGTTCAACGATAGAAGAGATTGCAGGAAGATTGAGTTTACCCTCCGATACAATTGAGAAAGCGTGCAAAGTTGGCAAACGCCTATCAGACCAGACGTTGATAGCGAATTGAAGACGAGTGGACATTTTCGATTCTAACTTGGGAATCGATTCGACGAATTTGCAATTAAACCTTTGGCACGCAGTTTTCCAAGATGTTAATACCTATGTACTGGGTTATTCAGTCAGATGAAGATAACCTTAGTCCGCAATTACACTTTAGGTAAGTCAAAGTTTGCGCCAATTTAAACGCTGACATAGAAACTCGGAATACGGTCATGCACGTGTGCTTTGGAATAACTCCATCGTATTTTCAACTGTTTTGAAACTTGGAGAACGATTATAGATGATCGAATTCCCACGGTTAAAATTACAATATAACAATCATTCAACTTCAAACTAATTCATTCCTGAAATAGTAAATACATAAAGCTATATGTAATTTTAATTTCGGTTTCCAAGGATACGACTTCTCTTCGCTAATTTAAAGAAATATAATTATCTATCGATAACTTCCATCAGTAATAAAAATGATTTTTCTTCCACACTACAAAAAAAAAAAAAAAAAAAAAAAAATCAATATATGGAGAACCGTCGAAGGCCCCCGTGGCACCAGTTTCTCCACGTTGAATCCGTTCCTGGTCGAGTTGAAAAAGGTTAAGAACCACTGCGTTACAAGTTATCGCACGCTGGAGTGACATATGACTCACGGAATGCTATCATCCAATAAATAAGTCCAAAGTCGCACAGAAACCGTGTTCAAAACAAACCATATCACCGCCAGGAATTCACCTGACGATCAAATAAAATACTCGACGATGGCAATTTAGCAATTACCGCGCTGACGATCTGTCTGTCCAGCGTCATCGTCGACGAATCCATCGTTCCCACTGAAACACGAAATCCTCAAAGACGTGCGAGAACACGCGACGTGTCTCGATTCGGGTACACCTCGCCTCGACACGATTCCACCTGCGTTTCGAGAGACCCGTGTCGCGTGTCGGTCTTCGCGTCACTGTCAGAGCCCTGTCGCATGTTCGCTCGTCGAAACACAACGCGCGTTTAATCGAACGGCTCCCCGCGGCCGACTGACTCCAACTCGAGTTGGCACGAGGCCGGCCAGCTCGTAAACTCGAGAAACGAGGTATCCGCGCGTGGAAAAGCCAGATTCTTTTTTTAGAAACGCGACATACTCCGAGCATCGCCGGCGGCGAGCGTTTCAAGCGACGAACCGCCACCGTTTCCTTTCGTTACGCAGTAATTGATATCCACGCGCGAAATCGATTCGGGCTGAACGCGATCCTTGGACACGCGGACATTCCCGAGGGCGATATTAATCTGGAGTTTCTTTTTCGAAGGAAATACAGCGTTGGTGTTATAAAAGAGGATGTAGGAGGAGAGGAAGGGAGTATGGAATGGGAAACATGATAGAGTGGCAAAGGTTGAGCGGTTGCATTTCCTTATGGAGGAGTAGTTGGCCACTTCCTCGATACCGAAGGACGAGGTAGATTTTATATGTAGACTTATTTACAGTTTTTTAAAGGATGATGCTTGGTACTGGTCACTCTTAATACGTCTCAAAACATACTATAGTACAATGGTTATTCTGAATACTGAAAGCGAACATAAGGAATCGGAATAAGAGTCAGATAGTATGTTAAAGGTTGACCAGCTGCATCTCCCTCTAATATAAAATGGAATTTTGAACTCTGGAACACACTTTTCCCAATAAATAAACTTGCTTCCATTTCTCGAAAGTAGGGTGCACCTGGTCACTCTCAACCTTCTCCAAAACCTTAATACGGTACAGTTATGCCACGAAATATTGTCCAGATCAGCGGATAAAATTAAAGGATACCGTAATCGATGACTAACAGCACGTGCCTCGAGCGAGACAGAGCACGTGACAGCGCGAAAAAGTATGCTATCAGGATCCCCACCCTTCTATATCACGGTTCGACGGTAACCCGATGGAGGATACACAGCGATTGTACCAGTTATTTCCCATGCAATCTCGTACCTTTCGTACGATCCTGATTCCAGGCATGGCGGAGGGTTTCTTCGCGTCTACGCGCATTTCGTCGCGGTAAACGACTCTTTCGCGAGCGATGAATCGACAGAAATGACCGGCACTGGTAGCCGCCGGCTCTCGACGTGTACGCGATACCAGCGAGTGCCCACCCGAAGCTGGCCAGCGCCAGCTGCGTGCCAAGTTTTCCTCTGCGCCGTCGCCCCTTGGCGCCTATCGAGCGACTCACTACGCGTTTGCACAAACCACTATTACGGAGCCAGAACTCTGGGGTTTTTCGGTTACCGATTCTGGTGGCGCATGCGTTTTCTAAATAGAAACATCGAGAACGCGATTTCGATAGATAACCATAGCGATAACGACTGCGATTGAATTAGAAAAGAGATTCAAAGGGGAACTTGAGGTCACTCCAAGGCTACCGTTCGATGTCAGAAATTTATATAAAATTGAAATTGAAATTGAAATTGAAATTGAAATTAAAACAGAACTTTGTTACTTTCTTGAATTTTTCTAGTACTTTCTAACTTTTTATATATATATATAGAAAGTCGTTTTTAAAGAACCTATCGATGTATGTTATACAATTTTAACTTCTGCGACTTCCAATACACCCTGCTATTAAGGACCCAACAACCACACCCTCAGCCTCCCAAAACAATATAATAAAAAAAGTTCCGAGAAGCACAATATTTCTATTGCAAATGAAATCGGGATCCCGTTGGTTTGATACGCGTAGAAACCTAACTCAAATCTAATCAGGAAAAGTATTGTCGCTGTAAAACTGTGACGCCCGTATCGATCCCAATCGAAGCGGGAAGGATGAAACACGTAACTCTGAACCAGTTCTGTTACGCGCGAACAACGCGTGGGAGGACGAGAGAAGGACACGCAAGAGTAGGGGAAGGAGACGTTACGTCGCCAATTTTGTTCACGTACGATGGAACAATTAACATTTTTGCGGGCCGAGTGTACGCCTTCCAGCCGAGGTCAGCCCTGTGGGACCTCGGCTGCAACTGCGAGGCGTATCGAATCTTAGATCGTGATGATTTTCACAACGCACAATTATGAGGACTGACCAACAGTGTCTCTGTTTCTTTTATAGTCGACTCTTTGGTTTCATATTTTGTTATAGAACTGTATCGTGAAAGACTATCGATAGATTCAAGTAGATCTTCTCTAAAAGACAACCTTTAGATGTTATCTGTGTGGTAACAAACTCAGACTGTTCAAAAATTTAAAACGTATGTCTCAACTGCACCTAAATAGCTACGAAAACAACTTTGTTAGCACACCACTAAGCAATAATTAACGACTGTATGAACACACGAAATGATTGCGTAGAAATTCACTCTTCCTTGAAACATGGAAGAGCGCATGCATAAAAATTCAAATATCCAAGTCTAATAAGAAGGAATACATCCTCCCACACATCATTAGTGATTCAATTTTCGTAATAACTCACCTGCAGAGACGCATCCTCGGGATGAAGCGTCGCCATCTGCCTAACGCGCTCCTGAAGAATATTCACGAGCGTAGTGTACTTCTTATTGAGGGTGTCCAAGTCCCTCGCCACGTGGTCGACCGTCAAGACTCTCTCTCTACGCGGCTTCTTCACCGTGGCGTCCATGGACGGGCAAATATCTTCCAATTGTTCCTTGAACGCTCGAAGTCTTTGTCCATAGATCTAAGGGTTTCGGTTAGCCCATTACGGTTAGCGGATAAGTAATATTAGATCTCGCCTGTACGTCGCTAACCCTTCTATACCCTTAGCGTCACTAGTACCGTGGTTCTAAGGTGCACCCTCGTTGTAAAAGCAAGCAACCGCGTGTACTAAATCACGCGGCCACGACAAATCGACTTCAAACGGGTCGTCTTAGACTTTCAAAGCGATTTTAATTCTTGGCTCAATGTTCAAGTGCCTCGTGTTAAGTGTAACGTGAGTATCATGAGTCAAGCACGACGAATCACCTCCCCAAATAGGATAACTGTACAAATTGCGACGGACTCACGGTTACAGATCTCTTCAGAGCGAAAAGGAACAGAATTGGTAGCTGAAAATATTTCGCACAAGATTCTACAAGAGACTCTTCTCTCTGTAGCTCCAGAGAAGAATAGATCTCACGGAATCTCGTTTAAAGGAAACACTTCCTCTACCCATTTTGCTTCATCTTCGCTTAGAGATCTTCTACAGTCCATTCCAATTCCTAGAGCCTCCTTGTAAAGTGTTCTGTACGAGGTCTTGGGTTTAATACGGACGATCGGTTAACCGTGCCTCCGGGTATCCATTAAAAAGGTAGTGTGCCAAGAGTTAACGGAGTCAGTGAGAGAGAAGCTAGTTCGTGTGGAGTAGCTGGGTGTTCTAAGCGATAAAAGGTGGATTAAAAAGCGTTCGTCCCGGTTCGAACGACTTCTCCTCGCATCTCCCCGAAGGTCAGAAGCCTATGTTAGCGTTAGCGTCGGGACAAGCCTCACGTTGCTTGTATTTACAGCAGCTACGTTACACCAGGCGATTTAAGCGATAATCGGTGACGCGAAGCAGGGAGGGTAAAATAGCTCGCGATGCATCCTTGATCCCTGGAAATAATATTGAAAACTCGAAAATTCTAAATACATTTATCGGTTGACACGGCGAGCATCGTACGAGCCTTGGACACTTTTTGCTCGTACGATTCGCTCGCCTCCGTCGAGTAAGCCCATGGAAAGATCGATGCTGGCTGCGAGGTAGAGTCCATCGTGGCGATAGCGGCGACAGTGACAACGGTAACAGCAGCGCAACGCTTCCCTAGTGATGATCGTAGCGAGATCCACGACGCCGACGAGCATCCTCGTAGCAGAACTTCACGAATCTAGCAGTCGAGGTAGACTTCACGGACAAGGGTGTGACAAACGAGAGGAAAACGCGACACAGGAACCGCGACGCGAGAACGATTGCGCGCGTACATTTTCTAGGGGCCACTATACGTAAAAAGGACTCACGCAATACACCATTCACGCAAGCGTTCATACCGTAAGCTATGGCTACCTAAGGCTACCTAATATGCTAGCTGAGCCTACCGAAGGCTTGCGAATACCCAGTCGCGACAGCATGTCGCGTCTCATCTTACCTTTCCTTCGCGAATCAATCGACCACCGGTCACATTTACCGCCTCGATCGCTGGGGCTCGTTCTACCACTCTGTTCAATAGATTCTGTGACAAATTGTACAACAAATAAATATAGAGTACACCCATGTAGAGATGAACGATTCACCCTGAACTCCTCGCGCGTTACCTTCGCGTTCTCCACCTCTAGTTTGGCATAAGATTCGTCGACGAAGTCGACTTCGTTTCGATAAGCGTGCTCCATCTGCTGAGCCAAGGTGTAGGCTGCTTCAGCGCTGCGAACTCTGTCCACCAGTTGACCACACACGTTCGTCCATCTAGCGTTCAATCGATTCACTTCAGCGTCCAACCTGTCCATGTCCGTGTGTGGACCGCGATGACTCGGTCTCGACTTCTCCACGAGTCGTCTCGCATTGTGCGCGTCCTCGTTCAGTTGGTCCATGGCACTCTGCTGTTGAGTGATAGCGTTCTGGAGGACCCTCAGATCCTCCAACACGTTCTGCAGACCGTCCAAGTCGGCTGGCAGTTCGTCGAACGAGGCCAGTTTTATTTCGAATTCGGAAATCACGGTCGTGTTCTCCTCCAGACTAGATAGCACAATCTCGACGCACTTGAGTCGCTCGATGTAAAGGTTGCTAGCGTTCCAGATATGGTTCCATTTGTTGGTAACGGCGTCGAGCTTGTTCCTCATTGCTGGGGTCTTCAAGGTGATAACACGGAAGGTTTGCTGAACTCGATCGAGATCCGGCGCCAAGCGACGAAGACTCTGCTCGTAGTCCTTGTGCTGCAGAACCAAGTGTTCAAGGCTGTCGAGGTCTCTAGGCAGCGCAGCTGCTATGCGAGCGTTCAAAATCCTCTCCGCTTCGTCGAGCGCCTGCTGAAGGGCTGACACCTGCTCGTTGAAAATGCGACCCGCGTTCTTCGACTCCTCCTCCGCTCTAGCTCGCTTCTCCAACTCGTCAAAAAGTTTGTTCACCTCGGCCATTTCTCGTTTCAATCGTCTCAATTGCGGATCCGCCGGGTCTCCCTCCGACAATAATTTCTCCGCGTCCTCGTTCAACGCTTTTCTGATAGCTGTGCGCTGATCCTGACCCATGGCCAGAAACTGCGGCAGGTCCCAACCCTTCACCACCTTGATGGTCGCGAATATCATATTTTGTCTCAGTCGCAGCTGCTTTCGCTGCCAGAGCGCAACGCTTCGGTCGTATTGTCGTCGCAATCGCTCAGCCGCGTCGAGAGCATCTTTATCGGGAGGCTGAAGAGCGAAACAGACACCTGGCACGGGTGATTCGACGCCTTCTTGGTTCTTGACTCGCCACTTTATCCTACCAGAGTTATCGTACAACGTGCATTGTTCCCCCTTCTCGATCGACATCTGAAAAGCCAATCCATTCGTACAGGATAAGTCAAGGGAGATCAACGAACGAATAACAAAGCGATAGTTGGACTTACGTTCACTTGCTTGTAGCTACACACGCAAGTGACCTGCATAGGTCGCGTCACAGGCTGTCGACGTTGCTTCATGGGAACGACGTCCTTCGCCTGGTCGACCAGCTTCTGAACGTGATCGCCGTAGCTGTTCAATTCCTCGCGGAGCTCTTGCATGCCTTTCAAAAGACGTTCACCCTCGTCCAAGGAGAAGTCGGACTGAGAGTAGATGGTGTTGAGCGTCTCGTCCCTCTTGGTGATCCACTGCTCCGCCTGTTGGATCTCGCGGAAGAACTGTTGGCTCTGAGCAGCGTGTTTCAAGTGAACCTCTAAGCAGAGGGTCAATTGAAGCAGCCAGGCCCACTGACTTTGCATGGCGGACATGTAGGCCTCGATCGTCTTCGCTGCTGGATGATGTTGGAGAACCAGCGCCTCACCTCGATCTTGCACCGCGGAGAATTGAATCTCTCTCTTCTCCAGGTCGCTCATGAGAGACTGCAAACGAGCCAATTATCGGATTAAAGATTGCATCCCGTGACGACCGTCGAATTCGCATATTTAATATTCATCCACGATTATATGCAGATTCGACGGTGACACGAGTTTGCGTGCACGGAATTCGATTTGAAATTTCGTTCCTCGTTACCTCTATACCGGATCCATAGGTACGCTTGGAGAAAAAGGAGAAGCGTTAGCGAGACTTGTTCTGACTGAGACCGCCGACCAGGCGGGTCACGGGGATCGGGAAGTGAAAGGGTTATCGGGCATCGGAAATACCGAAAGGTCAAATACCTCGTAATACTGTTCGATGCTTTGCACGTTCAAGTTCTTGTCGCTCCAGTCGCGCGTCACCTCCGTTTCCTCTTTGGAGCTCAACCAGACCAGCTCGCCCGTCGCCGATTGTATGAAGTCGTGTAACGTGTCCAGATCGGATAGTCTCTTGTTAGAAGCGGATAACAGCTCAGCGTACAGTTTTTGAAGAACGGCGAGGTGTTGACTGTACAACGTCAACTCCTCCCCGTGGAAGTGGCTCTTGGATTGCAGGCATCTATCCACTTTTGGATGGAATTGCTCGATGTTCTTGTGCTCCCTCTGGTGAACGTCCAGCTCGTTTTGCACGCTGGGCAAGTCCGAGCCGTAGTCCGCTTCTTGAAGTTGCTTGATTTTCGCTTTACACCAGTCGATGCAGTCGTGCAGAGCACGGAAATGCGGATTCGTGTCTACCAGACGGGTCTCGTGAACGGTGGTGCGGTGTTTCGTAACGACGCGCTCCTCCACCGGGAAGGACACGGCCGACAGCGGCTGTACCAAACGTTTGTGGAGAAGAGATCGCAACGCGACCCATCGTTGATGCAGCTTCTGAACTCTGGAATATAGAAGAGACGGTTAGGTGGGTTGTTGGATACGAATAGAAAGTGCGCGCCGACTCCTCTTTCTAGGTTGAAAAATGAATTGCTCTTAAACCGTTACGGCGGATCAGGAATAGCATTACCTATGACCTTATACATGGGGTGTTCTATTTATTCTGAGTTTGTATGTGATAATCTAGGAACGATTATGAGGAAAAAATAGTGGACGAAGTTTGAATGTAAACTCAATTGACGATACACTAGGCATGTTGATGTGCTAGTTCGCAGGATGCTGGTGCATATGATAACTGTCAATCACAGTGAATCGGCTCGAGACGCGGAACATCGTGTGAATATAGATAGAATGAACACATTTAGGAATGCGGAGAGCGATGTTGCACGTGTAGTTTAGACGGCTTCATTTGTTGCAAATTTGTAATAAATAATATTATAGATGAGCTTGATGTAGAATTTCTTTCTTATTTGCACCTAGAGACAGGGAGACCTTTACATTTAGAAAAATACCTTTTATGGAGCTCGGCCGCTTGACTGTATCTTCCCTCGGTGAGAGTGTGTACGTCCGTAAAAATGTTCTGAATCTGAGTCTCGGTGTTTCGTATGTCCTGTTCGAGAAGGTCCACCGCGTGCTTCGCTTCGAGAGGATGGAGCCGATCGAGCCGTCTCGCTTCATCCTCCACGCGTCTCTCAAGCTCCTCCAGTCGGTTGTCGGTCGTCTTCATCTCTCTGTGAACTTTCTCGGCCAGTCGTTGCAGTCGTTCGAGTCTAGGGATATAATAAAACTCGTGCAGAAACCAAATAAGAAATATAAATGATAAACAGACAGATTTAATAATATAACACTTTTGTGATACTCGAAAAATTGCAATTCTTTGAGAAAAATGCCTCAGTTTGAGGAAAAATAATTTTCTACGAAAGAGAATTCGTACATGAAGTTAAATGGTAGTAGACTCGAAATAAAAATCGGCGTCGTACAAAGGATGGATCTGTTTACAAAGATGGTATATCTTTTCCCTGATCAACGCAGACAAAATTCCTGTAAATTTACATTTGATAAATTTCCATCTGAAGGTTAGAATCTGTTCTAACATAAACCCTAATTCTTCGAGGTCATACACCTTGCCAGTTACTAAATTCATCGCCATCTTCAAGTTCGCTTTCACTGTTGGCACTTACCGTTTAATTTCGTCGATGATCGCCTGCTCCCTCTCCTGGTGCAGCGTCATCAGTCGGTGCCAATTCTTCTCGATAATGTCGATGTGCAATTCGGGCTCCATGTCCACCTCGCCCACCGCCTCGAAGTACTTCTGAAGATCCCTGAATATGTAAGAGAGCCGTTGCTTATCTCTGTACCTGGGCGGCACCTCGTCGTTCTTGAATTTCGCGCTGTCCGCCGCCAGTTTCTTCATCTCGATCAAAGTGGGCGGGAAGGCGCGTTCCTGCATCAGGCTCATCTTCTCGCGGATCCACAGGTGGAGAGAGCTGGCCAGCTCCCTGTACTCAGCGGATCTTCTCTGAGCCTCGGCGTCGTACAAAGGATGGATCGCGGGCGGCTCCGGGAACACGTCGTAGAGCGAAGAGATATACGTTATCAAGGACTTCTCGTCCGGTTCGGGGGTGTCCACGTCTGTGAAAAACAGCGCACAAAGTGTATGATTAGGATTCAATAAGTCTGGTATGATGGCTGGAATGACTAGAAAAATGTTTTATGGACTATCAGGTTACATCTCAGAAGGTTATGCTACTTATTGATGTAATTATTGAATTAATATGCGAAATATACATTTAAGTGTGATCACCCTTTGATTCTGGTATCTATTTTCATCTTTGCGGCAAAATCATTATGCTGTCGCTATGAAGCTTTCTCTAGCTTTTAATTATCCTCTTGAGGGACGAACTTTAAATGAATTTTTTTGTTGCTTTAATCGAATGATTTAATCGATGCAATCATACAAACCAAAGCAATCTTTATCTGTAAATCGATTTCGATGTACAAACATCTCACTTTAATATTAAATATTCTTTCTCTCCTAAAAGAGGTATTATGATTGTAAGCAACGATAATTCTGACATAAAAGCAAACGTACACATGTACGTTAATGTCCATCGAGAGTGTAAATATAAACACAATCTATAGCACGAACTTATGGTATGACCTAATATATCCAAGTACGACAAATAGTACATAAACGACTCTCCTACGGAAAATATTCAACAACATTCCTTCCTAGCTACAAATTACAATCCCGTGCAGAGGCCTGTGGTAATAAACAAGTATGTCTCGAGCCTTGGCTCCTAGTACCTGGAGTTCTCTCGCAGTATCAGAATTTTTACCCAATCAAGGATACAGGAATCTTAAATTAGAGAAACAAGAGCATCGACTGAACCAGTTACGCTCCTTTCCGCTCCTTTCCCAAAAAGAACCAGCGGAGCGTCTTATCGCGCGCCAAAGAGAAAAAGCAAAGGGCGGTAGCGAACGTCACGGTCCAAGCAACGACCGGAAACGGTCGCAGCAACGCGGAGAAGCATGGGAAAAGCAATGACGGTAGAGAAAACACGCACGACAGGGATTCGTTGAAAAATAGAAGAAAAGGGTAGCATTTTATCGATCAAACCGTAATTACCTTCGGGATCGAGAAGCCTCGTAACGCCATACTCGCGCTCCGCGACGTGGAAGACCCGGTCGAGCCGCTCTCTTGGCTGACAGGTACGGGCACCTCTCCAATCGACCAGGTCTGGCCTGTTGCGATGAATTAGGGCGCTGAACGCCAGACCGTCCCTCCAGGACCCGGTGAAATCCGTCACGCGTACACCTGGGTAACGCGCCGTCGATCGTCTCGCCCATCTCAGCAGGGCCTCGCGGGCGGTCACGTTTGGTTCCTGGCCCACCACTATATCGGATATCTATGAAGGAAAAATCACGTTAGATGTCGTCCACAAAATGGTCCGATTTGTGGTCTTTGATGGTTTGAATAATTAACCCTTTGCTGTCCTATGTCAAATGAGACGCGAACTCTGTACTCGACAGAACTGTGTATCGAAATCAGAAAATCTGGACTGCGAAGGGTAAATAAAATGATATTTTCTAGGCATTGCTTTTCGCAACGAGCAGCTCGTATATTTAAACTAAATTCTGGCGTCTCGACGCAATTTCCGGCTTGGTTCGCCCTTCGATGTTCGACCGCGCGATTTCAGAGATCTCTTCCTTACGCCATTGTGCCCTGCGCGTATGAGAAGCGTACGACCGCAAAGCAATCGGACGCGAAAACGTGGGAAAGGAGGATAAGATCGCAATCGCGAAACGTTTCGGCAAGATGACGCTTACCCTCACGGTTTTCGGCTTTGGCGAAGCCTGACGACTCACGGAGTAGGTGCAGGAGGATCCAGCGATTTCCTGCAGGTAGCCAGAGGACGCGCGTTTCGTCAGATCCTCGGCCACGCATCTCTCCTCGCCTCGTGTTAACGTGGTCGTTTTACGAACGATTCGCGTCACGATACGCTTAGTGCCATTCTCGCCGCGTTTCGACGTCTTCGTTGACTCGATCGACGACCCTGTATCGTGGCGTTATCAGTCTAGAGATTTCCGCCCCACGAAACGTCCCTAGGTCGAAGCCCGCCGAGAGACGAGCGTCGAAGATCGAGAGAAGTATGAAGATCGAGCGACTGATTCGAAATCGCGTCACGATCGACTCGTGCTCGGCTGAGTTCCAACTTAGCGCCATAGAAGACGATCGTGCAACGCCTCTTTTGTTCGTTGGGTTGGTGTACGTCCAGAAGTATCTGGACGAGAGTGGTATTAGATGCTTATTCAATGAGAGAAGGTGATCGATTGAATGTTTATTGTAGAGGGAAAAACTTGCTCGTAACTTTGTGAGAAAGTTTAGTCTTTTTAGTTAGCTTCAAACTGTAAACAATAGTATACTACTTTTATGTAGAGTGTTAGATAGTATTGCAGGCCTTATATCATAGAATAATTGTAATCAGCGCTCGAAAACTCTCCTTCTGAGATAACACGATTACCACAAGTCATTACTTCCCAGAGAGGCGTGCGCATAGATGACAGCAATGTGTAATTACGCGCGTGACATCACCGCGAGATATGCATCGCATTATCCGAGTTAATTTTGATACAATCGAGAAATCTGTCGATACATATTATTTCCATTCAATAATATTTACATTATGACGAAACGAGTCAACCATTCGGTTCGATTTATTAAATGCCCTGCTTACGAACGGTAGTACGCGTAAAACATGAGTGTAGCGAAGGTTGAATTTTGCACTATGATAAGATAAGCGGAACAATGTATCGTAGTGGGAGTGTTAAAGAGAAAGAAGTCGCAAAGCGTGTGTAGATCGTTGCAACACGCCTCTTTCGTGTTACTTAACGCGACACCACCCTGACGAATACCCGAGCCAGTCGCTTCGATTTCAAGAAGAGGACTCTCTCGAGATGTTCGACACTCGAAACTTGGTGCTGGGTACCAGAGTTGGACGGTAGACGAAATTTATAATTGTTCTAAACGAGACACGAAGAGTTTAAACTTCAGTTAAAATATGTCTGGAATTATGTGTATGCTTTTATACTGCATGTTTCGTTGTTTATATTGTACGATAGACTTATATCGAGTAATTGTATTGTATGTAATTTATCTGGTATCTCGAATCCTCATGTAAAGTGTGATTTACACGTGATTTCCATCATTCATACATCTAACTAGAGACTGCAGATTTTATACATTTACTATGCAAGCAAATATGACAAATATATGCTGAATATGACCAAAAATTGCATGCACTTATACCGAGCGAAATGTTAATATCATTACATGAATTAATAGAATACATTCTACATAAATTATTTATATTTTTTGTATGTTCTCCATGTACGCTATGAATGCATAAAATCGCCAGTCTAAACATACCGAATAAATATCTTTCAGCTTGTTTTCGTTATTAGAGGATAAAGTTACTCCAACAACGAATGCCTTGCGAATGCATAACGAATGCAGTAATGTTTCATCCAGAAACGTTCGTTTCACAAAATCTACCCACAACGAACTTTATCCAAGAAACTACGCCGATAAATCGTCCATTCGTTCCACGAATGAAAGCATGCCCAACTCTGGAACCAAGACAAACCAGGCATGTCCGTCCAAGACTGTACCTAGGACCTCCGTCGAGAGTCGTCGCTTGGTATAGATTGCCGTCAGGTCGTCGTTGACCGGCATGGTCGAAGCGGGCGACACGGCGTTCTCGCGAGGGTCATCCTCCCTGGTGCCCTGCACGAACAGCCGTCCGCCCTTGCTAAACCGATATATCGACATGGTCGTAGGGCGACGTGCAGCGTCGCGATCCACTCGCGGCCGTCGAAATAATCGCCGCGCTCCGAGAAACTACCATCGACGTCTGGGAAAAGAGGCGAGCCACGCACGACTCATTCGCAGGCCTTATCTGGCGCCTGGGTTCGACGCGTGAAAGCCGATTAACGAGAATCGACCGCACGCACGCCGCTAAGTCCAACTTGGGCACTACGCGCGACGAGCGAACGCGGTCGTGTCTCCTCGATTCGTTGCCTCGATCGGCAACACGATCGAACCGCGATTAACGATTTGCCGCACCGTCGCGTTTTTAGCACTCGACGATGGAGAGGGAAGGGATCTATGGACCTAGGGATCGAGCGAAGAGAAACAGAATCGTGAGGGGCCAACTTTAAATGGACAGGTAGAAAGAAGACGGTGGATATCGTGTCGACGAAATGTCGTGACCGAGAGGTCGATAACGCGCGTGGAATTAGTGTTTATCGGAGACACTCGGGCACCGGGAGCACCTCGGCGCGTATCGCGAACCGACTGTCGCGCACTACAGGTAGCTCATCGAGAACTCCGATCCCCACTCGCGCGTTCCTTCCGTGCTTCTTTGCGCGTTCGTTCGTTCGCTCGCACGTTTCACCGGTAAGGTTTCGCGTCGCGGTTCGTCGCTGCCCGTGCAGCGCCGGACACGTGTCCCTCCGGTTCCCTCGGCTTCCAAGCGACGAGGATTCGTCTGACGACGAATTTTCTGGTCGAAGACAGTCGCGGCGAGTCTTTCCTCGAGTTTGCACAACGACGAAACCGAGCAGGATACCGTCGCGATTCACCGAACGAGTGACAGCGTGCCGCGTTGTATCCGGCTGCCGTCGCGAGAGTAGGCCAACGAAATGCGCACAGGTGAGAGACGCCTCCGACGTCCCCCTCTCGACTCCCCCACTCTCTTTCTCTCTCTCTAGATCGCGGTTGTCTCGTCCCTCTCCTGGTTCGCGCTCTTCTTCACCATCCGCTTCTATCCTTCCATCCTTGCCCACCCTCGATCTACGTCACCGATCTTCCTCCGCTTCCGCGACGCCCCCCTGAATCGGTGTCCTCGTAAACGTCCTCGTCCTCGTCGACTCGATCGTGGCTGTTATTTGCCGATACGACCCGGTGCAAGATCGCGCATGCGCCCGCGCTATATCGCGCGAGCTGAGAGACAGACAGAGAGAGAAGGGCCCCACTTCGCGCGACGAGCGCCGAGCGAAGCGTCGGTCACGCATCGCGTCCTTCCTTCTTTTCCTTTTCCAGAGATTCTCGACGATTCACCGACGCCACGGTAACGCTCCGTAACTATAATACCACCTTCGTCGCCCCAGTCTCGTCGGGCTTACCTAATTCGCGCGGATCGTTAATTAATACGCGAGGCCGTGACGAGGCTCGTTTCCTCGGGAGGAAAACAGACGAAAGAAGGGGAACGAAAAGGGAACGAAAACAATGCCTAAATAAGCGCAGAGATCTGAAAGAAGCGAAAATAGGACGACGCGTGTGCGTCCCTGAAGCGTCGCCAGCCGCAGGAAAGAGAAAAGGGGAAAAAAAAGGAGGAACGGAGAACTGACGGATATATGCGAGAGTACAGCGGCTCGCTCGAGACCGGATGTGACGTCAGCGCTCCAGCGATCGCCCGGCTCGAGCACCAGGACCGCTTCCGGTACGCGGCCATGCACGTGAATCGATCGCTTGCGAGATCGTCTGCGACGATTGTTATCTTGGTTGTATCGGAACGATTGCTGCAACCCCCTTAGTGAGAACTCAGGGGCAATGTGTCTGTTTTGGACCGCTTCAAAATTTTAAGATGGAGGTGCTATTTGTGGGAGGTTGTTTAGTTTATCGGAGTGTACAGCAGTGGCTTTTTAACACGTTGACTGTTCCATTGGTACTCTTAAAAATGTCTACTGTAATTTTATTTTATTTACTGACTATTGGAAACGACGTAATCAAACATTTACTGTGCTATCTATTTTTGTAACTTCACCGAAATTCAAATATTTCGTTCAAATTCATTTTCTTTAACATTTAACTTTCAAAATTAATTTGTTTAGTTCTTCGATAAAAAAATGCTGTCACCCATGTATCAGTGATATGGCGATCAACGTGTTAAAGCTACTGTTTTTTTCCTTTCTACAAACAATATCTTCCAACGAACCCCACCTATCGATAATAACAAAATAAACAGATAAATACAAAGCGTATCCACTTATTCACACAGTTAAAAACCACTGCCGCACACCCTCGACTTCCGGTAGCGCGATGTATTTCGAAGCACCCGGTACAAGTAACGCGAGGAGGCAAAAAACGGGCTCGTGCCCTCTCGAGAACGAACGCGATATTTACACTTGTACCCTCTTCAAGAACGAATAGCCGCCATAAAAACAAGTGTTTATTTGCGTTGAGACGTGGGCAGGCTAGCGCGCCAGTTCCTTTCGCGTTTTGTTTTGTTTGGTTTCGTTTCAGACAGCGCGTAGGAAGTTTCGATCCTCGCCTCGGGTGGGCGACGTCTTGGTCCCCCGTCCCTGTTTCCTTAACCCTTTCGCTGCGGAAGGCGTACAAATACGCCCTTCACCCTATCGATGCACCAACGCGAGGCCACTCCGTCCCCTAGAGTGGATGCAAGGGTAGCCCAAGTGTGCAATTCTTGGGCGGGTTACGTTACATTTCGGTTTTTACATCGTAGTTGAAGTGGAGAGATAATTAGTTCCAAGTTCCAAGTTTATAGCCTTCTGAGTTATGAATGATTAGAAAACGAGAATGTATCAATTGTATCCCACGTATGAGGCATCAATTTTTACTTAACACATTGTTGACCGGTCACGAGTAAACTCGCGTTCCCACTTGTATTATCTACTTCAATTTATGAAACGCAGGCGATATAAAAATATGTTATAGTTACGTAAGAGATATGTATGTGAAATGTTTCATTTCAATTCATTGTGTTGGTAAAATATAAATAAAATTTATTGGAGTTTATTTAGATTGTTTTAATTTCAATTACGAAATAATAGCCGGTGACATGAATTCTGTGTAAAATTGCCGGTCAACAATGTGTTAAAATCGTTGTACCTCTTTCAGGAACCAATCAAAAACTCATTCTCGCCCTATTTTCTATAAAATCTATAAAATTATTCTCCCTCCAAATTTTTAAAAAATCTCGAGGTACGTTGAAATATTTCTAGAATCTACAACATGGCCTAGAAACTATTGCTTCCAGTCATCGAGACTCCGATCGTTCGTCGCAGCGAAGGGGTTAAAGTCGATCGCGAATTAACCGCGATAAAACGAACGAACGATCGTCGTAAACATACCCCGCGGCGCTGGAAAGGGACGTTCTGTTAGCAGTGACCTTGCCCGGTGGCGTCATCCGCAATTTTGTATTCGAAGCTCGATCGACCGATCCCGATTATCATAATTACAAGGTGGGCGGCTCGCGACACAGTGGCCACGAGACGCGGCAGGACACCGAAGCGGCTCTCCTCATCGCGACAATCCGGCTGGTCTCGTCCCACGTCTCGGTTTCGACTGGCTGTCACCCTTCCGCCTTGCTCCGCCGACGTAACCGCGAAATACCATAAACGGTAACGTCTGTCGCGAGCTACCAACGGAAGGACAGTCATCACCAGCGGCGACGATGCGAACAGCGTCGTTTCGAACAGATAACGATACTGAAGCTCCTCGATTGGAGTTATGCAGTTGAATCGCAGTGGAGGGAGAACTATCGAGACTATCAAAGTTCTATCAACATCTCTCGCTATCAGCAATGCTATCGACAGTATTTTCAATATGACAGTTTGCAGAAGGCTATTAGGTACCAGGAAGTCAGTAGATGTTACAATTACAAAATGGGAGTATCTAGAAAACTGCACCAAAAGATGATGATTCATTATATTCAAATGTATATAATTGATTGAATTAGTACAGCCTACATTCGATGAATTAATTTCATTCGCGAAGATCATTTTGTTTTAAATCGATAGCAATGTGCAAATAATTTTAGAGAAACGATCGAGACTAAAGAGTGGAAGTATTACCAGTATTATACATTAAAAGCATTACGTATATGTTAACATTTTTTAACAAGAAAAAGTGGCTTATTTGAGATGGTATTTGATCCAGGTGTTATTATTTCTTGAACACCTCTTTTGTAAAAAGACGCTATTCGCGGTTTGTTTTGAACCGTCGATAACTATCGATAATTCTCCAACACTATCGCACGGCTCACGTGCGTGGGACGATAGGTCGTTACCGTGACGCGAGCTGGCCACGAGCGCCATCTAGCCTCGCGATCGATTCACGCGGTCGATAAACAGATTCAGGCGGCGCGGGTTTTCGGATCCGCGTCGCGAACCTCGCGTTCCACGTATTCCAACGGAAATTCTCGTACTTTTCTTTTTTGTACAATCTTTATTTTTTATTGGGAACCACTACGGCATAAATATATAGGGAACTTACCTTGCGTCGCCAGCTCTGCGGCGCAAAACAAAACAAAAAAATACATCATTAGATAGATGCATCGGACCGCTAGGTATTAAGTACAGGAAGTAATCCATGACGCAGTCGAAAGCGCGATTCCTCGATGCGAGAACAAGTCGAAAATGTGGGATAAACATGTTTCGCTCTCGAATCTTGTCGCTCAACTTTACAATCTACGCGACGATTTATAGACAATGATTAATTTACATGAACGACCTGCGCCACTTGAACATACCCCGAAGAACAGACCGGGCCACTAAAGTACCCATAAAACTTGCGATAATTGGAGCAGCACTTAACTGGGCCAAAGTGTTCCGAGCCCCCATGTGTCTCGATTAATTCGTATTTACTGTTCCCAAGCAATCCGTCAATAGACGCAAGTGTGCATAACGCGTTATCAAGATTTATCGCCACGGTTGGAGTGTCTCCATTCCTGGAGAACAGAGAAGTCAAGTAAAGCCCTCGACTCACGTTGGTTAACTCCAAAGTTTCTGGGGGAAATGTATTGCTGGGAGAAGGAAAGTTCAATCTCGATACGACCATGTATCCAGAAATGTTCATAACTCGAGAGGGTGTAATTCGAGAATTCGCTCCATTTTCGACCCATTCTTAACTCTTTGGAGCACGGTGGGATTAAAAATGTCCCACCTTTTTGATGGACCGTAATGGATGGTGGGACACTTTTAATCCCACCTCGAAATTTTGCAATAGCTGCATGTGTATAGGTGTGATACCTTTATTAATAAAAATATAACAATTTTGTTTGATTTAAAACGCAATAAAATTCCTGTGCAACATAGGTCTATTTTATGACCTGAATTCCTGTGCCGCAAAGAGTTAATCGAAGAATCGACCCCACCAATCGCACAATGAAACATCTCACCTTATTCTGGTCATCCCAACGATCGATCACTTCGGTATTAGACGTCAAGAATCTTCCAGACATCGAGGACAAAAGCGATCGATTCGTGGGTGGAATGGCCCGCATAGGAAGTGGTTTCGTTCAGTGGCCTTTCGGTTGCCCGTCGGGGTGAGATAAGAGATAGAAAATATCTCCGTGCATCGACACGAGCACGACGAACACTGTCCACCATTGTGCGGTCGCGTAACGCGGGTTTACTCTCGCCGCGATCGACGTGTTTTTTGCGACCCCGTCCGAAGAGGATCCCCGACCTAGTCTCTCAGAACGGCGGCCGTACGGCGGTGATCGTGTTCCCGTTCCGTGGCGTTCGACGAAGAGCATCGCCTGGAAACGTGGTTGCTCCCCTCTGACTCGCTTTCGATCGGAACAAGAATCGCGAGAGAAAAACGAGAGTGGTCGGGGAGGAGAGAATTCCAGCGCGATGAGAATTCCACCTAAGCGAGGAGGTGCGCGTTCCCTCCTCGCGGAATTTCTCGGAAGCGAAACTTTCGATCGGTATCGCGCGAACCGTCCTGGAACGACGATTTAGAGGGCGAGCAAATGCGATTTTTTGGAGGAGAGATTAGAGATGGGGGGGGGGGGGGTTTCGAGAGGTTCGTTCGTTGCAACGAGTCGTTCGATAAACGCGAGTCGAAAGGCGAACCAGGTCTGTCGAGAAGTTTCAACCGTTTCTAAGAAGGCCGAGTCAGAAGTGGAGGACGTCAAGTTTAATAAAATTGGAAGATAAAGAATTGATCTTACGATCCTATATGAATTTCTTTTATGTATATTATCGAGCGAGTAATATAATTTTATTCTGTAAATTTGCATATAATTGGGTGGGAATTTGGGATACAGTGGAAGCATATTAATGCAATTTTTATTGCGCTATTGTGTCCCCTTGTTGACAGAAACTTACAGGAGCGTTGATCATTTATTCGTGGCATTTATTATATTTATTTTCAGGGATGGGCCTCGTATATCGTATGGAGATATTTGATAGCAAATAATTTACGCATTCCTCCACTGACAGTGACAAATTTCGCCACGATTATATGCAAAGATATAGAATACAATTGCATTACCTACGGTCCGTGTATTCAGGATATTTAATCAATGAGCCATCTTATTGAGAATTGATGAAGTAAAATGCATTTCGTTCCAAAGGGATTTAAAGTCGTATTTTTTCAGGTTAATGTTCGCCTGAAGCTAATATCGTACTTCTCAGACCTACCAGTTCACAGTAACGTTATTAAAATCGACGTCCATCATCCCTGACCCTCCCTTTGGGTAGTGCTTTACAGTAGTTCAAGGTGACACTCGCAATGGTGTGGTGTGATTTTAGGGAGAAACTGTGCAACCACTCACCTGGAAGTGTAGTATGATGGTCCATATCAAGCCGAGGGTGAGCTTCGGGTTTCCATCGACGATGTCCTCCGCACGGATATTGACGAGCTTGATTTTCTTGTATCGCAGAAAATCAAGGGCCATTTGCACGTTCTGCAGCATGTGGAAACGCATTCGACCCCTCTCCCGCGGCTAGAAGATCATCGATTAAACGGTATAGAGAACGAAGGATAATCTCGAATATTGAATAATACCAGGGATAGAAAATCTTTGTAGATACTTCACAAGTTTTCAAAGCTTGAGTACAATCAATTTTATACAAATTATAAGACATACTTCCCTAAAAGTAAATTAATACCTCACTGGTAAACTAAATAGTAGTAGAAGTCTTTTGTCTGATAGCTTGGAGTGCAGAGATAAAGATATTGAATAGATATGGGTTTCTCATCCCTGGATAATTACCAGACTGCAAAAATGTACGTGTACGCAAATGTATAAATATCAGGTCGTCCCATAAGTTCGTGCTGCAGACTGAGCCTTTTCTGCAGAAGAGATTACCTTTCCTATATATATATATATATATAACATGTCCTTAAGTGTTTAAAAGAAAGGTAATCTCTTCTGCAGAAAAGGCTCAGTCTGCAGCACAAACTTATGGGACGACCTGATATTTCACCTGATATATATATATATATTAATTTCAGTAGCAGAAGAATAAATGGCACGAACTTATGGGACGACCTAATATATAAAACATAAAAATAAAATACACGTTACAATATTTACAAGACAATTCATGCTTCAATTTACGTTTCTGTTCTTCGTCTATATATAGTAGTGAATATGAGTTTGCACAAACATCAGCAGTCTAATAATTACAATTTTGAAGTTCCGCGCCCAACTGGTAGAGTATTGCAAAAGTGTCCCACCCATCGAAATCATCGTATCTAATCGGTCCGTAATTATTATCGACTGTTCAAATGAACCTTGGATTCCATGATTTCGCAGCGATGCAATCCAGCAGACTCAATTACATTAACTGCACGTTTCATCCACTTTTTAATCGAGGTCACGAATAGCCCCACCCCATCAATTACGTAACACGTATCTCGCCCTAGCAGTCGAGGGATTACGATAAAACATTGCCGATTCCCTCACCAGTCGCGTGGGTGGCAAAAGTGGGGTGGATTAACGAGCAACACTTACGAGATGCTCGCCTGAGAGAACCTCCAGCAAGGAAATGAGGTTGTGCCCGTCCCGCAGGTCTTCGAACAAATCTCCGACATGTCTGCTGGCCTGAAACAACGATTTCACGGATCAGAGATCGCCTTAACGAGTCGTCGTTCGAGTGTCTTTGAGCAACGATCAACTGAAAGTTCAAATAAACGTGTAAATAACAACGCGGAACAAAAAGGAAAATTAAACAGTTCTAGCTGAAAGTGAGAAATCGTGAAACGAGAAGACATCGAACAGGCAGCGAGCAAACGAGGAAGAATTTTCTTCTATGTACGTGAGACGTGCAGATACATATAGAGGGATGATACGGGAAACGTGTTGGGAGCAGACAGGTAGGAGATAATGGCGTGCCTGGCGAAAATAAACGTACAGAGTTATTCGCCGCGGTGCGTCACGTGCAAACGCAGCAATCGGCCCTCAAACTCGCGATTACATAGACCTCGAGTAAAATATTATCAGAGAATGCGCAAAGAAAACAGAACTTGTAAGAAAGCAAAAACGAAGGAGGCTATAATTTACGCCATCGCGATGAAAAGTGCTCGAGACTTTTTATCGGTCGAATAAATCTTGCACTGGCATATTCCCCGAACAAATAAACGTTGTTTATCATCGAGAAGGCATTAACGATTGCACTCGTTCGCACGGCGTTTCGCGAAGGCCTACTATGGTAAGGATTTGTTCGAACAAAGGAAAGAAGGAATCAGGACGGTGGGATTACTTGCGAACGACATGGTCACTCTATCGACAAAACGAGACACATCGGTTGTTCTCGGTGCATGCGAAAAATTCCTTCTAACGTCGGCTAACGGGTCGCTAACGACACCTGCCGTGGACTTACGGTGGGGGAACAGCATGGCTGGTTGTTCACAAGGACGCACACGTGCAGGCACGTGTAAGTCTGAAAAAAACATCGATTGAAAAAGGAGCACGGCCCGCAGATATGCTATTTTATTCCGCGTGCCTTTCCCGGCCGATTGTGAGACCGAAAGTAGTGGCAAATAAGGAGATTAACATCGTTGCGCTAACTCGTCGCTATGGAGAAGTCAACAAAAGAATCGACTCGGTGGGCGCAAGATGCAGCGTCATACTTTAACGGTCTCGTTGAATGGAGTGGATACATGCATCGGTAATATAGAGAGTTCAGTTGGTTTGACAGATCGCTAGGATTCTGCAGGTTTACCGACAGAATGCGATATATATTATCGACAAAGTACCGACGTTGGTACCTCGTGGAATGGAGTACAGGTATCCTGTAGATTTACCAACAAAGTACGTATGTTGGTACCTCGTAGAATGGAGTAGGTACATGTATCGATAATATAGAGTACTCGGTGGGTGTGACAGATCGCTAGGACCCTTCAAGCTTACCGACAGAACACGTTACATTACCAACAAAGTATTTGTATCGGTAATATAGAATCGAATTCAGTATTTATTGCTACTGCGTTGAAATTGGAAAGGATTAGAATGTACGACACGCTCAAGATGTTGTCCTCTCAATAATTCATGACACTACAAAATAATTCAAGCAAACTATCTGGATTGAACTAATGTCGCGAATAAATTTGTCTACTTCTTAGTTTTCCACGTTATCTAATGAAACAGCTTTCGCCCGTTTCTGAGAGGTACACACGACGCGAATCTATCTTATCACTACTTTTATTGCTCAATATCGAACTCGATACGTCCGAATCATCGATGAAAACAGCGATACTTCTCAACTCACGTCGATTCTTTCGAGACTTCTACTACCATGCCAAATATTTTCTAATCCACGAATAGGAACTCTCCACTACCGTCGGTCGCATGGACGAATGGTCCTTGACCGAAGGATTCTATGGCATGCTGAGAGCACTAAAGCATCGGGTAATTTTCCCTTTGCGAACAATTCACAAGGTTCTATACAACCGTGATGCTTAATTGCGTGTCAATGCTTCAAGGTGCGAATGTAGGGCAGATCTGGGCCACTGCTGGCTGCATTTAACGTTTCATTTTTATTGTTCTACGTTATAAACTAAAGTCTGAACGGTTTGGCGTATTCCTACAAATGAAAATTGTTCCTACCCTGCCTTTTCCTCATTGTATAGGTGTATGCATCGTAACGTATGTTTAAAGCGTGTGCAATTGTATAATGTACGATGTATTGTATGTCTTTCAAATATGTTCGCAGAAGTCTTAACTGAATTTCCTAATTTCGTCTCATGACGTGTGAATATACACTGCATGAAATTAAGTTTCCTTGTATCTTATGAATATTGCATGGAAGTGAAAGAAATAAAGTGTTAAAAGTGTCGTCGTTAAAGTATATGAAAGTCTATAAAACAGTCGTTTAATTTATGTTCTTTCTTATGTATCTACCACTAACGAAGGTACCAGAGTAATATGGTGTACTAACTCAATTGTCCACGATCCAGTCAACTTAACTCAGATCTGGATCTACTTTCCGAAGCACTGACGTGCAACTAAAAATAATCCTACAATCTAATCGTCCGAACCACTCGTCCTAATCGATTGATAGATCGTTTGGGAAGAGCACTCCTGGATTCGTACCTTCACGTACTTCCAATGCTGCGGCGAGCGTGAAGGAATAAAAAAGAATGTGATTACGATGGAATTCCTTAATGTACCTTACGTAATTACGGAAATCGAGGATCGGCACGTTGTCGCAAGCAGTGGCGATTCACCTTTGAGGAGACACATGTACATTTCATTTCTGACGTCTTTTATATATTATTGAGTAGCAACAGTCGTTAGAAACGTTAAACAAATATTTATAATTAAATTTTCCAATGATATAATACAACAAGATCGTTAAAAGATCGATTGTTGAATATTAACTTGAATTTTTGTTTGTTTCTAACAAAGTAATTCGTCCCCAAGAGGTTAAATCGGAGAATATACGAGAGTAAAACGAAAGTAAAAACGGATGAGCATAAACAGAAATCGAACGCGGTATGTTTTTGCAGCTCGGGACAACGACCGATCGCCGATCGAAATTGGGTAAACGACAAAAACCGCGCAACAGTCGATTGAGCGCGCGATCGATCGAGCGCTATGAATGAACGATCGAAAAAGTGAATGGGGTCAAAAACGATCCATCACTTTTAGACGTAGAGAACACGACCGACGACCCACCGACGGCCAAGGACTACGACGTCCTTCGAATTTAAAACCTCATTCTCTAGAAAACGAAAGTCACCGCTGGGGAACTTTCACTTCACGTTCGTACATTTATTTTTTTCGAGATCACCTCGGTCTGCAGCGTGCACTCTCGATCCCCGAGTGCATTATTTATCGTTATTTTTCACATATCTTATGCTCCAAAACTATCGTTAAGCAGACGCTTTGCTATTTTTTCATACATTTTTGTTAGCCTCCTTTCAATTTTTCTGTGTTAGCTTTTTACACAATCTGCACTTCACGATCTAATAAATGAGGCTTGTTTAACGAAGTAATGAATCCTCTAATAAATAAAGAACAATATTCTGTTAGGTACTCGTTGAATTTAGCTGTGTGAAAAGTTAAAATTTAAGGTGGCCGTCTCCTGCTCCTGAACTAATGATCTACGCGAGTAGGATCGAGGTATTCAACGGATCGGAATTCATGGGCGCAGAAGTTACTTCAGCGGACCATTTCCTGGCAGGAGCGTTACGCAATGGCCGACGATGCGTCATGCCCGACCATGCACTCACTCTTGAGCGATCGCCGCCAGTTTTTTCCCTCCCTGCTATGCAACATCTCCCCGGAGCCTAACTTACTGACTGACTGACTGACTGACTGACTGGTTGCCTACCCGCGTACCTAACCGCCTACTTATCCACCTACTTACTGGCGCAAGAGGTGGTAAATCGGGAACGTCGTTCGCAGGAGAACGTTTCCGAATAAGGTCAGAGTTACGAGAGGAAAGGTGGGCGCGCGGAATCGAGCAGGTAGGTAGCCAACAGAAACCAGTACCGAGCGACGCGCAAACACGCAGTACCGTTTGCCGTATTACCCTGGAATCCATTACAGACGGAGAGTAAAGTCGGTCGATTCGATGCGACGCGAATCGACGCGTCGCGTTTTGTGAGTCGTACATGTGAGATCGCTGGAGAAAGAAATCTCTTCCTGGCGAGGTCTGAGACTGGCTCTGTTTCGTGTAACGCGAGGGTTTTAAAGAGCGAAGGGGTAGGTTATTCGAACAGAATGCGAGCAGAGGGTGAGTAATGCCGTCTCGATAGGCGCCACTGCTACGAAACCGAACAGGAGGAGCTATCACGGTGGCGACTAACGCAGGAAGAAAATGAGCATCGGTAACCCTCGAAATGCCATTCGAGTTATGCTCGAGCCGCTTACGAACAGCTTCAACCTTGCCTCTCTTCTCCTTTCTCCTTGACTCTTCTGCATACGCGGGCTACGAGTAACGAGAAAGCCGCGCGGGGAATTTATCGCTGCTCGAACCGTCGAAACGCGCCGCGATTCTCTTTCTCTATGCGTCGTCCGCGCGGTCGACAGAAATGATCAGAATTCTAATCGAGCGACGATTATCTGACGTGAATCGCATCATTTGGAATGTAACTTCTTGAAGAGGGTAGATAGGACCAGAAATTGGTCTCTTGGAGATTTCGCGAGATTTAGTATGCATAAGAATGGATACACGGCAGTTTATTCGTCATTTTTAGAATAATTATTCGACGGATCTGAATGACGATTCGCTAGAAAATCGATACGGGATGATTTCAGTCTCTATTATTCGAATGAAATTAATGGTTTGGATGAGGTACCAGGGTGACGAATAAAATATGAATAAGGAGTCATTCATCATTCGTAGAATGATAATTTGAGTTGAAATAGAATGGAATTTTCCTTGATGAAGAGATGGAAATTTAACTGTCGACTCGAATAAATTGCTGTACGTTGGTTTGATGTCAATCGAATGTCGAATAAAGGGTGAATAATGCTTCATTCATCATTCGTAGAACGAAAATTTGAGTTGCAATAGAATGGAATTTTCCTTGATTTTCTTTGATGAACAGATGTTAATTTAACTGTTCACTCGAATAAATTGCTGTACATCAGTTTGATGTCAATCGAATGACGAATAAAGGGTGAATAATGCCTCATTCATCATTCGTAGAATGAAAATTTGAGTTGGAGTATAATAAAACGACTAAAAATTTAACGCGAATGAATCGTTGTTTGTTCTTAGTTGCATAAAACGTTCGCCATCGAAGTGGACGCGTCACCTTTTTCTCTCGGCCGAAAACGGAAGAACCTGCGTCATCGGTGATCCGCGAGACTTCGTGCGACAGAACAAACGAAGACGAAAGTCGCGCGTAGCGAGATCAAGGCTAACGTGTCTCGAGTTACAAGAATTGTTCGCGGTCGCGTGCCATGTCGTCGGCGGTCGGCGTGTCGTATACGTCGTCGTCGACGTCGGGTCGCGGTCAACGTGGTCGTCCGCACCGCGAACACGTCCGCGCCAACAGTTTCGTCAGCGTTGGAATCGTCATTGTCGTTGGTAGCGATCGGAACAATCAAAGTTGGACAAGATCAGACAAAAACTTCGAAGCAGTGGGTAATAAAAGGGGACGATGAAAACTGAGCTTGTGGAATTAAATATCCCACGACGAAGGGGTTGAACTGTTGAATAAATCGTTATATGCCTTATTTAGTAACCTATTATAATAAAATTTCAACCATCTCATGGCGTGGACAAATGCTCGTCAGTCAGTACCATAAATATTCGTACCCTCTGTATCTATCGAAGAAATTGATCAACATATGATAGATTCGATGTTTCCAAATAAAGTTTTCATTGTAAATATATACATAGAAAAGTTTATTCGTGTACATATTTATAATGGAATATTTATCTGGTAACATCAAACCTACCATTTAGTAGAGAGTAATTTCTTCAACAGACATGGATGATACGAATACTTATAGCTACGAATATACAGTCAGTCCCATAAGTATTCGTACCCTCTATATCTATCGAAGTAGTTTACCTAAATTAAATGATAGATTTGATGTTTTTAACCAACTTCGAAAAGGTGGATGTTACTCAATTCTACATGTATATTTTTATTTTATTTTTGTTAAATAAATGTTTCATTATGTATATGTACATGAACAGGTTTTGCACATGTATATATTTATAATAAAAATTTATTTGAAATAGATATGAAAGGTACGAATACTTACGAGACTGACTGTATACGACTGTAACAAACTCAACGAATGTCCATATGACGTTCGTTGTTTACGAAAAACGAATAGTTGCGCAAACACGACTAAAAGTCGCGTTTTCGAGTGTCGAACCGCGTGACAACACGTCGGGGACCGAGGTGGGATCGATCGCAACGATTTTCTCGATTTCACCCACTCGGTTTCCTGCGTTACCTTCTATAGCCGCGCGTGAAATACCCTCCTGGAAGGGAGTGCGATCAGCCCACGCAGACGGCCTACATGGACAGCCCGGGTGCACGACACGCACAAACGCGTACCTATGGCAGGGGCTGGGAAGGTCCCTATCGTTTACGTATGTACGTTGTTACGAAACAGCTGGTTGTCCTGGGCGTTGCGCGTCGCTGGTCTCGTGCGCTCACACCTATCAGGTGTTTCGATACTCTGGCTCCGTCAGCCGTGGCCTCCTGCTAAGGTCGGTCTAAATTTAGGTGCGTTCGATACTTCGAAGGAAGGGCTAGCCCACGAACCTTCGTGAAATTCAAGGAAACCCTTTTCGAAATCCTGCGAGTAACCGACACAGCATTGTCTATGAATCAGGGGCGGGAAACGCCGCTTGTAAAGGTCTTATTTACCTGGGATCGATGGTGACCCCCATTATGGTTAGTGGTCTCTACAAACTTCAATGCAGGTTTCAATTAGTAACCCTTTACGATCGAAAGGTGACTCTCAGTCACCACTTTGACGCAGTAAATCGACCAGCAACGTTTGGTTTAGGTTTAATTTTTTTTGGATCGAAGTGTCATTGAAACGAGGTAAAGGTGACCTGATATTCAAATCTCAAATTAAAGATTTCACGTTCGAAGTCAATCTAAGAATTCGTGAGAATGCTAAGAAAGCATCTAGAGTCGTTGGTAGAAAAGAAGTCTTCGAGTGCAAAGGGTTGACACATTCATCCCATGGTATTAAACTTCGGCGTCTCTGTCGATACCAAGAAACAATTCACGCCCGATGGATCGTCGCGTCCCATCGACCGATTTGAGAACGTCGCTAGACGAAACGCGTCTAGCCGCTCCGCATGCTTACCTTCTTCAGATGCTTGTTCACCCATTTGGTAAATGTTTTCTTTTGGATCGCGTCTCGTTCGTCTGCAATCACAAGAAAGAGCAAGCAATTGGTTAGGGAGGAGTCGAACCGTCGTCGTTGCGACGACGACGTTACCGCACCTCGCTCGATTTTCTTCGGTTTCCGCGTGACGTCGCGGGGTTAATTAAACCGTCGATTTGCATTTTCACCGCGGCATGAACGCGATCGCCTGTGCTGGGCGAGCATGCATCGAGCATCCAAGCAGGCAGGCAGCGGCGGATAGACGGGCAGGCAGCGGCGGATAGACGGGCAGGCAGACGGACAGGTAGGTGGTTAGATAGGTAGGTAAGTAGGTAGGTAGGTAGGTAGGTAGGTAGGTAGGCAGGTAGATGGGTGTTGATACGTGTAGGCACTCGGGTTGGAAAAGAGCAGTCGATCCGGCAGGCAAACAAGCAAACGTGCGCTAAAACTTCGCCTTTTATTGGTCGCTGTTAACACTGTGCCGTCCGCAGGTCAAACCGAGATTTTTTCGTTTGGCGCCGGTAGGACTGACTGATAGTTTTCCCATGGCACCACAGTGCCAGGTGCCACCGGAATTTGCCCCATAGTTTTTGCATGGCACCACAGCGGTGCCACCGGACGGCATAGTGTTAATCGCCGATACCCGCCTGTTCATCGCCGATCTGGCCCACCTGAAATGGACTTATTCGGGGACAAAGCAAGAAAGCTTGACCCTGTTCTTAGCGTCCAGTACCCATGCACCTTTCGCGTAATCCGATTAAGCAACCTTACAACGCCCGTGGAAGGCGCACACGGCAGTACTGTTATGGAGACCGATGCGTAACACGGAGACGAAAGCGTGTGTATCAGGTTCGACGACACGGCTCGATCGCGAAATTAATCTAGTGGGAGGCGCTCGTTCACCCGAGTAGCAATTAATTACGACCGATTAGCCGATGGTATCTAGCGGTGGGTACTCCGTGGACGAGAAACGGTACGTCGTCGATCAAGACCGAGTTAAGAGTCCAAGTTAAACCGATCGACGAGAATCGCCAACTCGTGGCTCTTTGACCAGCGCGTGACCTCTTCGGTAGCTGGAACAACAAGACTGGTTGGAACTCGATGAAACGATGCAAGGCGCCACGCGAGATAAGAAAGACGGACCCATTTGCATGGTTTCGCAACGATCCTCTAACAAAGGATCAGTGTTCGGACCAGCGCGTTAATGTTAACAAAAAAAAAATAATAAAAAGCACCTCACCAATTGGCTAGATCGTAAGCGTTTAAAAATAAGAGGACTCATTCATTCTAATCTACGCGACATGTTAGCCTCGTAATCGACTCGATCGAAGCTCGTCGGATGGAACGAAAGAAATACACGACGCGAACGACGATTTGGAAGAGTGGCATACCGAAACACAATGGAAATAAATTGGGACAACGAGAGGACTCTACGACGTCGTGGGATTTCGGAGCGTGTGATATGGCCAGGGAAGGAAGTCACGATGCGTTTCGTGACCGTGCCCGAAATGGGAAGTTAACGTGCTCGAACCAAAGAGAACGAAACCTGTTATCGTATCATCTACTCGTTGCTGACTTTGTTGATACCGTTTTCCAGATTCGTTCGCGAAAAATCGATTCCGTGGATTCGTTGCGTAAGCGAGATGGGTATCCCACTACGTGTCTACGTGTAGAACAATTACGTCGTCACCGTAACCGAATGCAAAAGCGATTCTAATGTAAATACTCTAAAGCCGGGACGCGCAAGAGGCGAAGCCTTGGCGAGTCGCGGACGCGCATCGAGAGACGCGATATTAGCCACACAAAGACACTCCAAAAGAGTTAGTGTATGTTAAAGTAAAAAGAAAATAAATCAAAAACGATGGTATCTTGTGCTCGGCGATATTTAAAAGAGAAACGGGAGGCGTCGATTGTGCGAGGAACGTTTAACTTCCTTGTCAATGAAGTGACAACGATGGAAATGTAGTCTATACATGTTGATATTAACGATCGTGAGAAGTGAACATGGAAAAAGTATGTTTATCGTATGTAAAAGTGTTGGGTTGTCTGGAAAGTTCGTGTCGATTTTTGTAGGCGGTACAGGTCTGAATATATCGAAATGGTTGAAAACAAATAACATGTATACATCCCTTAAAAGGTGAAAAGGTTGTGGAACAAAATGGTACCTACATAATTCAATAAATATATAAGCTGTTGTATTTGAAAATGGAATAAGTCCAATTTTAAAAAAAATGAATTAATTCGTTTTTTTTTAACTGGACTTATTCCATTTTCAAATAAAGCAGCTCATATATCAAAATTCAAATGTGCCTTTGAATTTTGCTTAAAAATTGTCACCAACTTTCTGGACAACCCAATAACACTGCAACTGCCAAGAGCCAGGTTAATAGTGTTAAAAAATATATAAAATAATAAGACGATTGTCAATGGTCGAAAACATTCATGTACAAACTTGCCTCCGTTATCAACGAATGTTATCAGGGTATACGAATTATCAATGAATTTTACTGAGGTTTCGAATATCGTTTGCTCGATCGATCCTCCCGTTTCTTAAGAGAGAAATGCACCGCGCTAGTCGCGAGAACCGAATTCCTCTCTATCGGGCGTTCTAGTCTCTGGGCTCGGCTAGAATCGCGGATGGCGCGAGCGCTACTATTTCGCCCCGGCTATTTCCGAGGCTACTTCCGCGAAACATTCGGGTCAAACGGCAAAAGGTAAACGACCTTAAAAAGCTACTTCCGCTCGCGTTGATCTCTCCCGAGCCGATACGGACTCCTCCGGTTTTCGCGAACAGGCGATTCTTCGTTCCCCTTTCCCTGAGCGTTCTTCTCACGGTGCGAAAACGTCTTCCTTCGGCCTGATCGAATGCGGAGATCAGCTGACGACGGGAACGAATGGTAGAAGACGAGGTACGATTAACGTTTCGATTCTGGCCGTCACCCTCTTCGAAGTCTCAATTTATTGGGTAAAGTGTGTATTGAGATTCGAGCACAGGGTTCTCTGTGCTATTTGTACTTTGTGGTAGGTTTTGAAATTAATACTAAACCTATCGTCGTTCACTTGTAATTTCTCTTCTGTGAGAGGATAAGTGACTAGTCTTAAAGAGACGTCTTTTAATTAAATACAACAATATTATACGTGGAACTAAATTGAATAATGCATGAAACAATTGTGTATAATTCGCATGTTCCATATAAAAACTGTATCCAAAAATTTGAAAACGGTTATTTGACTGATCGTCGTAGGTTTAGTGTTAATTCTACACCTTGGAATTTAATCAGAATTTATAAGTTGACAAACTGAGACTTCAAAAAGGCCAGCGTTTATGGGAGAAACCGCATTAGTTTTGAAGTACATTTGGTAATCTTTACACTTAATTTCACAAGAAACCTTTGGGGATGTAACTCAAAAAGTAATAACCCGATAGTTTTCAAACTTTACATACGTTTACTTTATTTAAATGCCTTGAAAGTTAACTAAATAATTGTAATGATACACGTTCTCTATCGTAAAAAGCAGTAAAATATTCTCCATGTTGACGAAAAGTAAGTCAATTTTTGTCAGTGAACAAAAATCTTGTGAAACACAAAATATTTGACTCTCTAAGTGGTTACCCCCTTAACCTCTTCACGCCCTTGCTCACATATGTGGACGTTTCGTTCATTTATAGTTGCAATTACTGTCAATAATAAAAGGAACGAAAATTCAAGATAGGGTTAATCGTACCCCGTTTTCTCTCATCGTTGCAACCCTCGCGTTCGACCACCGTGGATCGCAGAGTGAAAAAGAAACGCACAGGAAAGTTCGTATATCGGAGTCGTCGCGATTCTCGGACGATGAAGATCAAGGAGGAAGCTGAAGCGAATTCGTCAACGTAACAAAACCGAGGAAAGAAAACGAAAATAAAAACGAGAGAGGGGGGAGATAGAGAGAGGAATGTTCGAGGCGAGTCGGAAGAAAAGTTTCGCGGCAGGAAGAAAAGGAGAGAGGGTCAGGGGCAAGGTGTATTGGACGTGGTCCAGCATCGGCATGCCAACTCTTCACCTACCGTGCGCCTCGATGAACATCGCCCAGCAACCCCAGTAAGCCTGCGAGCTGCCGGAACGATGTTCCGCGGCCCCGTCGGACCGACAATTCTCCCGATGCTCCGTCATCCACCACGAAAATCCATTTTCGTTCTGACCTTTGAACTTGGAAAGCGACTCCTCGTATCCGTGTTGCCATCTCTGCTCGCGATGGTGTTCCGCCACTGTATCGGCCGGGTCGAAACCGAGCCTCTCCTTGTAATAGGCCTGAGTGGACATCTCGTTAGCCGGTTAAACTCGCTCGTTCGTCTCCTTTAGCTTCTCTCGAGACCAACAGCTAGCAACGAGACGACGTTCTCGTCGTTCATCAGGCCCACTCTCCACTCTGCGTCTTCCTCTTCTGTATCCCACTGTCCACGATTCCTTGGTTCTCTGTCCTCGTTTCCGATCGTAGGATTCGCTACCATGCACGTATAACGCACACAGTCCTTTCGCGGATTTATCACTTATCGAGTTGAAAATCACTTAGGGTTGCTATCTTAACGGAAAGATTCGATATATACGTATAATTTTCGCGTGTATATGTATATATATATATATGTGTGTGTGTGTATAACTATGGCACTTTCGAGTCGACGAAAGACCCAATTTTCGTCCCTCGGTTAAACTCGCTTTTTCCTCCCCAGTCGTTGCTCCCTTCGCGTGCTCCTCTTTGACTTTCGTTTCTTTTTGGAACGGATACGTTGACACTGGACACGGTGGTCGCGATGCGCTGTTGAGAGAAGAGAAATAAAGATCGATCGAGCCCGCAGACGGACAGATAGGATCAAACGCGATTGGAAAAGAAGGAACTCGAGGGCGAATCGACCAAGACCACGACGACGACGATGACGCCAACGACACACGGACAATGCGCCGGACAGAGAAGAGGAGACCTAACGGCTAATTTCGTTCCTCGGTTCGTCCGTTCGTTCGTTTGTTCGGCCGTTCGCCCGCTCCGGACGAACGAACCTTAACGAATCAACGACCGAATTTATCACGGCACGTCGCAGACGTAACCACTCAACGTTTCTCGGCCGAAAGCGAGCCACGGTTGAAACGCGCTGAGGACGCCGGTAATCGGTCTCTCTCTCTGACGCCTAGTTCATCGTTCCCCGAGGAGAGGCCAACTATAACCATCCAGACGCGATAAAGAAACGACTAAGGGGCAATTTTCGGTAGCAGCGCGTCAAAACTTCCGCGAACGGCGATTCAAGCCTGCGAAACCGGAACGCGACGATGGATAGGCCTGTCAACTGTCTATGATCGTAGGTCGGGGTATGGTCGACAAAACACTTCTATGCTTCTAGTCGTAGGTCGTGATGGAACGAATTGATCCTCTTGTCGGGGGTGGAAATATGCCTGACGGAACACTTTTCGACAAAACACTTGTATCCTTCTAGTTACGAGTGGGGGACATAGCGACAGAACACTGTTATCCTAAATTTTACTCTTCCTAATTCTACCCTTCCAAGTTGGACCACACCCGACAGATGCACTAAGTTCATATACAAACGCAGCGATGGGAATGCTAAGAATAAGACACTTCACTATAATAATAAAAAAAAGAAGAGTAAAAGTTCCACAGACTAATCTCTAATCTTCTTCTCTCGAATCTCTAATATAGAAGAATGCTCCTTTTGAGAATGATCCCCTAGCAGAAGGGTGAAACGTCCCCAAGAACGCGCGAGCACGACGGTTACCGATTAACGAATCGAGCGCGACTGGCAGTGACAGAGGAGGCGTGCCCCCGATCGATCGAGCCACCGAGCACGCGAGCGAATCGAAGATTGTACTAACGAATGAACGATCCAGCGAGCAGATCTACCAAACTGACGGTCCACGAGACGGTCGGTGACTGAGACACGGGTGCCACCCGGGGAAACCCAAGACCATCGGGATCTCCGCATATGGTAATGGAAGCAACGGCATGTGGGTGTCGTCTTCTGGATCGGAGCGAAAACCAGCAACGCCAATTGCAACACGCCCGAGCCAAGGGACCCTCGCTAATCCTATCGTTCTTCCAATGGAGTATATTCTCGCTATTCGAGGAGAACGCTCCGCTGCCTTTATCGGACCCTCATTTTGTGCTCTTATCGTGGCAGCTTCTCCCTCGACCCTTAAGCGACGATCGGACGATACCAGCCACGAATTACGTTTACCGTCCCGATGTCGCGTGGCCGAGCGTTCGGATCGCGACTCGACGCGACTCGATCGGACTCGAGTCGACTCGACTCTGCCCGGTGCTCTCTGGTCCGACGGAATTAGATGCGAATAGAAAATAGAGTAACGCGTGTCACGCGCCACGCGGTGTTAGGCGGACTCCTTCTGACCGTGTCCGTTGGTTAGACGACTGTGTGTAGAAAGTTCGAGAGAAAGTAACACGCGCGCGTAACGCGCCAACGGTAGTCGCATCTGAATTTTTATCGGAAACTCGAAAACGGGAAACGAACGGCGACGGTCGATCCAGGTGTCTGCAAATGAAATGTTCGACAGACATGAGCTAAAGAGAGGGAGAAATTCGCGACGGTTCTGTTCGATACCAGGGAAATGATACTGCTGATGTTTGAGAATTTTTCATGACGATACCCGTTGGACGATGTGAATGATTCATGTGTTCATTGAAAGTAGAGGCTTCGGACGAAGTTTTTGCCGATTTTCGTAATAATGTACCGATCTATGTGAGAAAATATAAGCGTCGCGTAATGGAGCAGAGTTTTAATAAACAGGTATGTTTCGTGAATATTTTTATGCAAATCGGGAGAAATATTGCCGATTTTCGTAAAAATATCTCGATATACAGTCAGTCTCATAAGTATTCCTTCGATATCTATTGAAGAAATTTGTCTAAATTAAATTATAGGTCTTATGTTTCCGAATAAATTTTTCATTAGAAGTGCATTTAATGAAACATTTATTTGGAAAGATCAAACTTATCATAGAAGATACGAATACGTATGGGATTGACTGTACGTAGGAAATATAAGCGTCCTCGTAACAGGTTAGTCAAATTTTTGAGTCACGTGATGGGACAGCGTTGTAGAGAATACGTAAATACTTCATAAATATTTTTATGAAAATTGGAGGAACCGCGATCCAAACTTAAAAACTGAATAAATGGATATTCAGTATCCGTAAAAAAATGATTTTCATTCCTGAAAAGCGATGAACGCATACGTTTCCTGCGAAGAATCCGTGACAATAGCGTTCCTTTTGGGTCCGTCGGGATGTGGTAATCCCTTAAGAAGAAAACGATTCATGAGAAACGAATGAAACCGGTGACATCACGGTACGTCGAAACACGATGTGTTTTTTCTCCCACCTACCCCTCCGCCTCCTACGAGCTTTTCGTTCACCGGTGAACGATACGCGGCCTTCTAAAGCGAGACGTTCGTAGAAAGGTAACAAACGGTCGACTGCTACCGAACAAGTATCGAGTAGAGGCGTATGAAACATTGCTCCGCAATTTTACAGAATCGAGTCGAGACAATTACGCGTTTCCGTTAGCGTCATATGGAGAAATCCTTCTCCGCGGAATGCGCCGATGGCGTTTATTAAACCTAGCAAAAAGGGTTAGAGCTCGCGCTACGTTCAGCCGGTCTTGATATCACATTTCATTACATAGTCAGCCTTACGTCAAGACTGCTTGCGCATAGAAATTTCTGTGTAATCTCGCGGCTGCTTCCTCGAACACAGCGATTGTATTGTCTTGGACAATTCTTTCCTTTATATAACATACCGTTACGGAAGTGGCTTCTGATAAGATAACTGTTACGTTATATTACAAGAAAGGTTACGTGGCCGATAAACCGTCGATTTAAAGCGAATCTAGTGAAAAGACACGGATAACTCGAACCCAGCAGTAGTTCGGGTTCCCCCATTCTTCCCCTCCCCATGCTGAATTTTGTTAAAGCCTGCAGGACTCGAAGCTGAATTTTAATTTGATGGCGTCAATGTGATAGCACTCCAAATAATAATAATAATAACTAAGTGCTACTGGCAGAAATGTAACTCATTCTTGTAACGTGATAAATTGGTTGTAATAAAAGGAAACGACTAAAAAACTCTAGAAATAATTAACACATTCGGATATTTGACGTTTCTGATACCGAGTACTGACGAAAATAATAAAATTCTGAAACTGGACATGGCAAATTTGTATCGTTAGGGCGAAGATAAAAATGACAAAATATGTTGGAAATATGTAGTGTATAAAATAAAAAGATTTTCTTAATATCTTTTCATAACCGTGAATAGAATTGTTAGTGACGTGAATTCACGTCAGCGGTCGCGAATGTATTAACTGTATTCTTTTACCTACTCGGACCTGTAATGGTTTAGAAAAGGAGCTGAGTGTTGCAACGATATCCCCAAAGTTTGCAATATACCAATGTTCGATTCAGTGATGGGTAAAACCCTAGGTTTCGAATAAATCTGAAGTTTGCCGATATGTTTGTCTCGTCTCCTCTTTTGAACATTTTCCAGAGAAAGGAACGAGACAGACACATCGGCAAACTTCAGATTTATTCGAAGTCTAGGGTTTTGCCCATCTCTGCTTGGATTCGTTATGAATGGCTCCTACATTTCCCTAGCCTTCTAGATCCCTCCCAAAAGTGGTCTGTGTTCAACGTCAGGTGGTGGAGATGAGAAAAACAGAGTTTCCCTGGCGTTGGAGCGCCAGCGAAAAGCGTCGCCGACGAAGGAGCAGGAGGAGGAAGCGCGTGTACGCGTATCGGATCGGATCGGCATAACGCGAGCTGCAAGAGGGGCCGGCTCGGCGGCATTCTTGTGGCAACGGCGTAGCAGTATAACGGGTCCATAGTCGGCTCTCGGAGGACTCTCGAGGGCTCTTGGAAGCCGAGAAGACTCTCTCCTCCGTATAGTTCGGTCAACCTTGAGCAGCACGCGGCAAAGCGCGACTCGCTATAACGAGCAGCGACTTCTTTTCCTCTCCCTCTGTTTTCACAAGCCCTCCCCCGTGCCTCTTCGTCGCGATCGTCTCGCCGATTCGTTCCTCCGGTTCTCAAACGGAAACCCCACCTATCTTGACGTCTCGTAACACCTCGAGTCCAACTACAACGTGTCGCGACACCATGGATCCAGAGATCATCGTTCCGAGGTTCTTCTCGCGTTGTTGTCCCAGTTACCGCGACGCTTATGAACGGACGGGGTCGATTCCTCCGCGACCGAACGACCTACACATTCCCGCGGACCGGATAAGCCCCGATCCTCTTTGATCTGCTAGGAAACGCGTAATTCTAGAAGTAGCATTGATTACGGATCGACCTTTGCAGGGACCGTCCAACCGTTTCGGTGCTCTATGCTTAGCCTCGAACTTGATACGTAAGCGCACAGATTATAAAGATTGCGATGATATAATGACGATTGCTTGAACAAGACTTTGTTTTGGGAGTTTCAACGTTCTCTAGAAATAGAAATATCTCGCAGAATCCGACTGTTATAAATGGAAACTTTGGAGACGAGTATCTCCGCTGTGAAACCGCTAAACCTCTCAAAATTTGGAGAAAATCCTAAGAGGGGTCCCCTCCCAAAGACCTGCCTCGCACAAAAATTATGGAAATCTTCATCTATCGTTAAACATTTTACCCATTCCTACATTCTATATCCCGTCACTGCGCACATTTGTCACCACACAAGCGTCACTTGAATTCGCGGGCACTCGATGGACGACCTTCGAAGGGAATTCGCGAGTCTCGGGTGGCCAGGAATAATCGAGCGTTCGATAAATTCTCGGGGGCCGACCTTTGCTCGCGAGAACGAAGAAGTCATCCGGAGAGGCCGACTCGTTAAACCGTGTAGTTCGGCTAGCAGAGCCCGCGGGGGCCACTCTAAACTCCGTTCCTTTTTCGCGACGCAACTAAAACTGGTTTTCGAGGTTGCAAACGCAAAGGCGATCCCGAGTCACGCACGAAATGAAACACATTCGAGTCGACGCGACGCGAACGAGACGGAACACGTCCGGACGATTCGCGCGACGTAGGTCAAATGCGCCTAAATATTACCTCCGACACGTTATCGCGTATGAAAGGTTGCGACAAATCCCTCCCCTCCTCTACTACTTGTTTTGGTTGTTGGGCATTCAATTTCAAATGTTGTTAAAAGAATCGTCCGCTGGTATGTATTCTCGAGCTGCGAGGCGTGTTGATTGAGACTAATTATTCGATTACATTATTACTACCTATATTGTTTGCATTGTATTGACCATTTGTACCGTTTAATTCCCCTCAATTTAACCCTTACATGCTCTAAATTTCAAATATGACACCAGGCTTTTAAATCGAATTGTTCACTTGCAACTGGTTTTGTTTTTAATATTTGGCTGTATGTACTTTACCTACAAAAGTTAAAGAAATAAACGTCGCTGTCAAAATTGTTCAAATACATTGATATTTTTTAAAGTTTAATTTGGGAAATCAGGCTTCTAAGAGTTAAGATGTTCGATATGTTCGACTGTGATGCCCAAAGGAATGTATGAGAAACTTTTTTTTTCTTTTCAAGAGCACTTGAATAAAAAAAAAAAGGTAGAACGTAATATTAGGTTGTTCTAAAAGTTTCTTTCGTTTTATTAGTGAATACTACGTGCACAATATTTTATATTTCATGTTTTATGTTACATCACCGAGTTGTGTACCATCCATTTTGCTCGATTATTGTTACGTCAACTTCTAAGAGATAAGGTTGTCCATTTATGCAAACACTGCATGATAGAAAGTCGCGAAAGAAACTTTTGGGACAATCTAACCCTTTGCACTCGAGGCCTTTTCTCTGGTATCTACCAGCAACTCGAGATGCTTTCTTAGCATTCTATTGCCACGAATGTTAAGATTATATTGACTTCGAAAATGAGATCTCTAATTTGAGATTTGAGAATCACCTTTGCCTCAACGACAATCATTTTATTGGCACTTCGAGTTCGAAAGAAATTAAACCTAAAGAAAACCTAGTGGTGACTAAGAGTCTCGAGTGCAAAGGGTTAAGCCTGGAATGGTCTTTTAACCCTTTGCACTCGAGGCCTTTTTTCTGGTATAACCAGCAACTCGAGATGCTTTTTTAGCATTCTACTGCCACGAATACTAAGATTATATTGACTTCGAAAATGAGATCTCTAATTTGAGATTCTAGAATCAGGTCACCTTTGTCTCAACGACAATCATTTTATTGGCACCTCGAGTTCGAAAGAAATTAAACCTAAAGAAAACCTAGTGGTGACTGAGAGTCACCTCTCGAGTGCAAAAGGCTAATACTAAAAGCTTTTAGTCTCCAAAATGTAACAGGTCATAAAATATTTCACTATGCTACCCCGAATTTATGTACAAAATAATTTCACGTTGCTCGTGAGAAGTCTGCCTGGAGTTGCTAGCTTGCTTCAGTGAAAATGGCAAGTGTAAACGGGTTAACTGATCATCCTGGGCGTCTCATCTTTCAGGAAAGAACGTTCGAGGAACCCGTCGTCGACGAATGTTTCAATGATCGCGCAATCGCGACGACGACGTCATCGTGCCCCGTTCGAAAACTCGCGAGGGGCAAAAAAAAGTGGCGCCTCGAGAAGGGGCCCCCCCCCCCCCGTGACGAAGGAGTTCGAGGGCGCACTCGAGGCACTCGGCTCGAGGGACTGGCTCGGCGATAAAGCTTACTTGCACTTTCGCGGGTCTCTGTTAACGCGACAGCCAAATACGGCTTTCGGCGCGAACACGACGGAGGTCGCGTACAAGAAGGTGGGGACGATATACTAACCAGGCGAGCAAAAAGGGGGCGAGAACGCGGGGAGGGGCCCGCGAAAATGATGGAATCATCAGGAAAATGAAAGATAGACGATAATGGATGGGCTATCGAGGACCAGTGTCTTTTGGAGGTCGAGGTCTGTGGTTCAGAATCGAGATTGGTATGCACCGTGCATAAAAGAGTACTGTGAAAATAAGAATCGATACACTGGAGCATGAAGGAGGAGTTTAATCTTGTTATTCGAAATGTAAAGAGACGAGATCGTTTGCTCTGGTTAGAGAGATTCTTGTGAATATGAATAGACCTACGAGGATAGCAAGATTAGCTCTTCTACTGGGACTAACGATGTAGAAAATCGAGTCAAGGTATAGTGAGCTTATCGAGATAAGCACTTTAAATTAAAAATAGTGATTTCTTTATCATTAGACATGTTTATGCATCTGTGGCGAATGGATGCATGGAAAAATATACGAGGATGTGCATTTATGTTACTTTCATTTGAATCTCGAAGGCATGAAATCCCCTTATAATAATTACATCGTAATGAGAATTACCTTTCGGGTATCCCTTTTTGCGGCAACCGGACCAATTGAACAAAATTGTTCGGTAAAAATGATCCGAAACTCGTCCCCCGAGATAACGAGAACGCGCGTGGGGAGTAATTGGCATTCCGGCACCGAACGGGACGTACCTTCGTGCTGGCGAGGCTCGATCGTGCCGTTCGAAGACAATTTGGCAAGAAAACGCGTGCCAAGCGTTCCACTTTCGCGAGAACAGCTCGTGCTTTCCTCATTTTCGGCTCGCGAGTTTCTGGAAGGGAGACGCGTCGATGGCACCGCAACAACGATGACGTTCCTGCGGGGTTCGATAACGCTCGAAACGGTAAAACGGGTAGCGGAGGGTACGTGCCGGCTACGACCGATTCAGGCCAGAGAATAGGTCGATCGGACCAAATTAAGAAATTCCACGTACACGTTGGGCGAGTGGGGACACATAAGCAACACTCGTACGTGATTGTGCGCGCGGCGTGTCTCGCGAAGCCGGTTTGTCATAGAGCTCTACCAGCCTGCAATTATTACGCAATCCCCGTATTCGATGAAAACGACTTTCTTCTTATTCACTCGACGCTAAAAACCGTCGTCTAACCCTGCGCGCTGGTGCTCGCGATCCTGGACTCTACTGCGCCGACGTTGCTCGGCCCTGCCTCGATTGTACCCCAATTTAAGGGGTGGCACTACCTTTTAGAGGGGTGGGCAGCTATTTCCTGGTCTTAAACACACATTTTTCAATCGAGTACAAAAATATTTCACGTGGTACTGAACTGAATAGTATATGAAACCATAGGGGGACCGATAAGTAATCAAAATGTCTTCGACTTGGGAAAGTTTATCAATGAAAAATCGAAAGACTTTTTAAAAAAGGGAAAAGCGTGGCAAAAAGCGTTAGGAAGTGATGGAAATTATTTTGTTGATTAGTGTTTACGATTTCTTTAATAAATAAATGTTGATAAAATTTTGATTACTTTTCAGTCATCCTAATAATTCATATGCTGCATATAAGAAAATGTACTGGAATGGAAGTATTTCTCACGTTATTTTCTAAAGACGAAATTATTGTGTCATGTAGAATTAAACGATCAATTTCTGTATATTTTATACGAAGATGGTCTCAATAAAGAAGCAGAATTTCCTTACGAATTTTCTCAGCTAGCCTTCACCTTTCTGGCACCACGAAGTACCACACTCCGAGGTAACGAAATACTTGAATAAAATTTAAATTCCAAACACGAGAAGAGCAACACTTTCAATTTTTAGAAACGTCACTACAAAATTACCTTGAAGTTTGAACACTATCTAGACGCTGACATTAAAAACCGGCCTGTTACAGCCTGCCCCCTCACTTGTAAATATTTGATTAGGAGTAGAAATTAATTCTGTGCCTCTTATAAATATTCAATTATTTATAACTCTAGTCTCACATGAACCAAAATCTCAACCTGATGGTCATTTGCAACACATCTATAAGAACCAATCAAATTTTGCTTATTGTTACTCTTACACAACTACTGTGTCAAGCACGCTTGTAGTCAGTCACAGTAATCATAATAAGCGAAAATGTATAACTACAATCTTCGTATATCTACATATACATACGTTGTAACGGGCATCAGGTTTCGACTCAAGTTGTATAATACATGTATTGATTCACTGTAACGGAGACCAGGTCGAGAACCCAGAATGTTGGTACCTTAACACATAATAACAAAATGCCGATTAAATATTTCTACTTAAAGACACGGAATTAATCTCTATACCTGATACATACATCACACATTCTACCAAAAAAGATTCCAATAAACCTCCTCGTTATCTGCTCCAAAAAAGAACAGGTTCAACCCGTAATTTTCTCCACTCCAACCAAGTACCTTTCTTCCACTCCTCCCTACTCGACGTAAGTGTCGTGACGCAATCAAAAGTATTGTGGTTCCCCGAACCTTTAAATCGCCGTTGTAAGTTCTCGCAAACCTCGTCGAGCCCGATGGAAATTCTAGGAATCACGACTGGCGAAGGGCGAGCCACGTATGAACGAGAGTGTGGATCGAAATCTTGAATGAACCCGATATAATATCGATACACGTATTTCTTATTTGGTGAATCAGCTCCGTCTCGGGTCTCGATGCCGTTTCGTGATTACCAACAAACGCTCGCGTTAATGGGAGGGGAAGCGAGAGGTCGAAGTGAGAACGAGCGAGTCCGCCTGTATAGGCGTTCAAGGGACAGGACAAAGACGGAGATACAGAGACCGAGCGAGAAAGAGTGACCGCGGAGTCGGAGACAGAGGTAGAATAACAGGGAGAGGTGCCACGGAACGAAGCGTGACTCACGGAACGCCTCGTGTTTTGCTCACGGGGCCACGGGGGTTTGTCGAAATATTTCTCCGAATGCGAATGCCTATACCAAACAAGAATGAACCAAAACAACTCTCCAACGTGCTCCGTTCGCCACGGGATGCTCGTCGCGCACGTGTCAAAGTCAACAAAAACACCCGCGAGTTCCTTCTGTTTTCCTCGTCGCTCGCACAATTCGCGGAATTGATCGAACGCGTGCGTTATCGCCTATGGTCGTGTATCGTTTGCACGTCCGTCACTTGGGAGCAATGCACGTGTTTTTACCGTGACTGGCTGGCAGGAACGACGACGATAAGAGAGGGAGTAAACACTGACGACACCGATCGGCGTGAATCCCGAGCAACACGACTTGACACACGACGTACCACGGAACCGAATCGAACCGAGCCGAACCGAACCGTCACCGCGACCCACCGTCAGCTCGAACTCGAGACGTGGCACTGGAATTCCGTGGCGGAGAGCGTACCGCACGACACAACGTTGACGAAGTCGACGCGCGTATCCGGAACCCCGCCGTAACACGGCCAGGTAGCTGTAGGCCGCTGCGCGACGAGGACGGCCGAGAGACTCTCGAGCGAGAGAGGAACGTGCGCGTCGGAGAAACGCTCGAACGGAAAAAGACGGAAAGGTGGACCGAGAAGGATGAATGGGCCGAGGAAAGAGGAGCAACGCGCCGTGGATAAGGAACGACGCCGTCAAGGGGGTAAGGGGACCCCGGGGGAGAGGAGGAATGGCAACGAGAGACGGCGTGAAGGGATAGAAAGAAGGGAAGGGAGAGTATAGCGGGAAAGAGGGAAGGGAAGAAGAAGGAGAGCGAGCGTGCGGCTTGCGAGTTGGAGAAGACGCGATTTGCCGCTCCGTCGTGTAGAGCACGTCGCCTCGACACAGACTGCGCCAGCCTGGACAACTGCCGCCCACCCAAGCTGCCTTCTACCTCGGGCCTCGAGGTTCCAGAACCTACTCCTCCGCGCGGCGTGCCCCGCCATTGCAGCTCGTTCATCCTTCACTTTCTCCGTTCGTCAGAGAGAGAAATCGACACACGCGAGCGGCGGGCTCGGGGTGAAACCGCGCGGCGTAAGGGAGGGAGACGGAGGGGAAGGGCCCAACAGAAGAGTCTATGGTAGACGGAGAGGGCCCTACGGGGCCTTTTTGACAGCGCTCCGCGTAGAATAGCTGCCGTTACAAACAGGTTCGTAGGGCAGGTCACGTAACGACAGGGGCGCGCCGTGAAAATACCGACGACTCCGAATTATCGGCGCGTCCCGTACAACGACGCGACTTGTTTTCGTTTCTATACCTACACCCCGAATGCGGGATCGTTCCGCTCGGCGTTGTCTCTTTCGTTTAACGTTCCGCGCGAATTCCTGCCAAGAATACAGCTAAACGCGAAAGCATCCCAATGCTTGCATCGCAAACTATCAACAAACCAACTGCGTTCCCCCAAACTTGGGGACGCGACCCCCGGTATGAGGTTGCCCTACATTCCAACAGGGAAGGAGAGATCATTTCTAACACTTTATCTATTGAAAGATACACTATACTTTTTTATATGAATACTCCCATTATCAATATAGGAGTAAGAGTAATATATACGAAATTTTTACTTATTTTATGAATAAAATTGTATTTAATACAAATGTTATCTTCATACTGGGCGTGTCACCTAACCTTATCACTTGCGATACCACGATTGTATCAATTAAAATCTACCAGTATTGTTTTATTCACTCACAAAGCCACTTTAAAGACGTATTTAGTAACCTACCAAGTGACTTCATTAATATCAAATATTCCCAATAATTGAGAAATGAAAAATTTGATCTGTTCGAATACGAATGCACCCATTAGTACAACTATAATGTAAGATAAATTCGCGTTCAGGCTTGTAAACAATACGTCGGCTCAGACGTGTAATTAATGCCAAAGGTGTTGCAACGAAATATTAACATAAAACAATGCAAGCATAATCTAGCGACCTCCGTAAAAGGCACGTTTCAAATCTTCTACCAACTCTTTACGCGTTATCAGATCGCCACGCAATTTTACATACTCACACTTACGTACTCGTGCCTCGCTCACGGTATTTATTTATTTCGAAAACTATGATCTACACCGTGTATTTGTGCAACACTTTGGAATGCCAGCGTTCAGAATACTTTCGCGGCTGTGTATCCCGTAAGTAATGTCGTTTCTTATATCACTCGCGCAAACAAACCTTGCGTTGTTTACGTCGAAGCTGCGAGTTCTCTGGCGCAAGCCGCCTGGACCGTCTCGATTCCGTTTCGAATCGGCGCGCGTAAACGTTCCGGGGTTTTGTTTTCCCAAGAAATTATTCGAATCAGCTCAACAGTTACACAAGCAGACGTGGCAAAGTTACGCGGCAAAACGACGCTACTCGCGGAATGGGCCTCGACGGAATCAAGACGGTGGCTAGGCGCATCGCGGACGCCCCAAGCGTGAGAATTCTTGCGTTCTGGCGGCCGGCCAAACGCACCTAATTTTTTCTTCGTCGATCATTCCTAACGTCGCCGATATTCTACCTCTTGTTTATGTTCACACTGAAACCCAACGGGGTAAACGCGAGCCCGACCGTAACAGATGTGGACACTTATATGCGACTTTCCTCTAGACCGCTAATCCGAGCCGCGGTCGCGAATGCAGATATGTTTATCTTATCAAGATAAACGATACCAGACACGTCGTATAAACGTAGCGACTTATCTCAGACGCGATTACTTCTCGCAGAAAATCGAGGATCGAGTACTACGTCTCAAGAGTGCAAAGGTGGACGTCGGTGGTTGGCAGAAACTGTCCCACTGACATGGATCTTGGTTCTAGCCTTTGCGAGTTGATACAAGATTTTGGACGGTGGTAGACCAAGATATAAGGTACGTAGGAGTTCAAAAATTAACGCTGGAGATTTAAACCCAGGATCCTAGACTCCACGGTCGAGGTTTACCTATGCGATCATTTCCTTTACTTGGAAAGAGAGCAACTGCCAAATGCGCAGATGCACCATGCGACGAAAACTGCAGCGTTCTTATCATAACTATCAAAAATCGGTGTCCCGGTGGACACCTGGACACGTTGGCACCCAATGCAAATGGATACCGTTAGCATCCCTACCAGTAGGTCAACTCGACTCGTTTAATTCGGTCCAGAAGCGTCGCGTGTCGATGCACCGGAATTTGTTTACACGCATCTTAATCCTCGCGTACGAGATAATTATTCCCGCGAGCTTTCGAGCTGTTTAACTGTTCAACTCCCGTTCCCATCGTTTATCCACGAGTGGCGATAAATAACGTCTTCGTAAAACGTCTCAATGCAACTGTAGTTGCAAATGGGATACTTAAAACTAAGAGGATCCTGACGGGTTTACCAACAAGTTTCATCTAATTGATATGCAACGTGGAAACCGAATCACTTATAGATAGGCTTGCGCTGACTGCAGTAACGGATCTAGACTAATCGGGGGCTTAGAGGCAATTAAGTTTGACGGGTAATGTCCAATGAAATGAAATGTTGCGTGAAAAGCGGGCGACAGACTGCGGAATTTATGAATTTATGAAAAATAAGCCACGAGGATTCGAAATCAGATCTCCTGGATTCACAGTGAACGCTTTGCCCTACTGGATCATCGCCACGCCCTATCAATAGTGTTCTTATTTGAGTACAGTAGAGACTCCCGTATCCGTACTCCCATTATCCGAATCCTCTAATATACGGACGTTCTATTATCCGTATGTCCTGTTATCCGCACAACGTGCCTTCTCATATGGAAGCATCTCGGTCATTTGAAAAAGGACTTCTATGGTCTGATGTAATTCTACGCAGCTGCTTACAAAAAAAGTTTACGTGATTTAGCGGCTAATAAGATATGGGACCCTTAGACGTTGAAAGGAACTCAATTTTCTTCATTACTACTTGAATAAATGATATTTAATGCGAAAGAAAGTAATTGTTCTATTATCCGAAGATTCCACTATCCAGCCACTTTTGTCTCCCTATTAGTTCGGATACGGGAGTCTCTACTGTATTTGCTACGTTGGGTTGGCTGACATGGTACAACGTCTATGTTGTATGGTAATACGATAACCTTGTATGAAATGTATGCATGCAGAATGTATTTTATTTTTCATAAGTGCACGCATTCTGTATACGTGTAATTATCGTATTTGCAAGCGATATAATATGCATAGAATGTGCGGATTAGTTATGATTATGAAAATTTATGTATCCCTCAAAGGTTCTCAATGGGTAAGTAAAAATATGAAGCTACTTGGTTAGAGATTCCCCTGTACAACTTTTTTTCTACTTGGGGCCTACATTGACACTTTTGGTTACTCGAATGTGCCCAACTTTTTCCAAGAACAAACGAGAAGTTTCCTCTATACTCCTGAACAATGCGGATAAAAAATCAACGAAACAGTGAACCAAGGGACAAGAAGACATCGCGTCCTCCACGATTCGCCCCAGACGACCGTCAGTCGCGCCGAAAAGGATAATTCCCACTATCTAACGCTATTTAGTAACGTCTATTACATATTCGATGAGTTTGGAGCAGCGGTTCACCGTTCCCCCGCTCATGACCTGAATCCCACCCGGCAACACTTTTCTGTTACTTTTATTTTTATTTTCTCGGTGCCCCGTTGGCAAGTTCACGCGCATTCCTAACTGTACCCCGATGGAATCGGAGATTACTACAGGAAATATATATATAAAAACGTGGCCAATCGCTATGAAAATTTAGTCTGATGGCGAACGCCATAACTTCAACTTCACTCGTACCTCGATAACCGAAAATCGTCGCGGAGGGATGTCGATTCGCGTGTCGTCTCCTTCACCCCCGAATAAGAAACGTAATCGAAGAGGAAACGGACGGACTACCAGGATAATATCCCAGGGAGGTGAGTCAGAATCTCGCGGTGAAATTCCGAATTCGAACTAATTAGCACGGTTGATTAAGGAGCCGCTTGTTTCGCGATTTTGAAAGTTAATTGCGCGGCTAGAGAAACTTCGCGGAAGATTTTCACGAAGAAAGAGAGATAAAGCGCGAATGAAACGGGGCTCTTCGGGTGCCCCAGGTATATCCTGGGACATCTAGCGAGCGGCTCGCGAAACCTCGCTTAAACTGAAGAAAAGCAGGGATCATAGCAAACGCCAAGCGCCATACATCGTGAGCGTGCATGCGGTGCATCAGTGTCTCTCAAACTTTGCCCTTTTGAAGGAATTTTAAATGTGATTTTTTAGAAGATTACAGTTATACTTTGGCTATTTTAAATGGGTTTGGAAAAAGAGTCTTATACTCCTTCATTGTTTTTCTAGGTTGCTTATTGAAAGGATTCAATTTATTGAAGTTCATCTAAAACTATACGATAATAAATTTCCATTTTATTGGATCGCATTAAAAGAACTCTAATTACTTAGCATCCAGGGTTAAGTACCTCATTGTACACAACATATTATTTGCGAGTGGTTAGTCGAATATCGTTTATTTATTTAGAATGCTAGGCTTTGTAATTTAAACCGCTATGATGCTTTTCAAGAACGAATTCGGTAGGAAGAATTTCATTTGAAAAGTATCATCGTAATTCTGAAAGAGAATCGTATTCCAAGTCAATAATTCGTGCCTCGAAGCTACCCTAGCATAGCTGATTTTATAACATCCCCTCACTAGACACTTTAAAAGAGTCCTCCTAAAATGTTACAGGACCTATTTTTCTTATTTCACAAAATAATTCTCTTTGAGGGTCCCAACCTCCTTCATTGTTTTTCTACGTTGCTTACTGAAAGGATTCAATTTATTGAAGTTCATCTAAAACTATACGATAATAAATTTCCATTTTATTGGATCGCATTAAAAGAACTCTAATTACTTAGCATCCAGGGATAAGTACCTCACTAAACACTTTAAAAAAGCCCTCCTAAAATATTACAGAACCTATCTTTCTTATTTCGCAAAATAATTCCCTTTTTCCCCCCTGTCCATTTACTGACTGAAATGGAATGACATACTTTTCGGAAATGCATGAGAGGTCTCTCAGAGATCGAAGAATTAATTCTAACGTCATCGCGCTGGATATTTATCGATCTTATTCTACTTGATCTCGTCTATTGTTCGCTCGTACTTGACCTCGCGGTGGTACACTCGACATTAGATTTCAAAGAGCACGCACTGGTTGCATAAGATTTATTTCCGAACTCGCAAAGGACACAGATTTCTCGGCGCAGATTAAAACTTGAACGGCTCGCAATTAAGAGAAAACAATAAAGTCGTCTGTCTTGGATAGGAGGTCCAATAGTTTTGGAAAATGTGAAAAGTATCTTTATCGAACCTCTGATAAGATACATTTGTCATCCAATTGTTGAGATCATCTCAAGATAAAGATAAGAAATCATGTTCCTACAATGTGATTCTGGAAATTTGAACAAACTAAAACTTTTTACGGAGGAAAGACACAAGAAAAAGGTTGATTATTCGAATAAAATTCAGTCGATCTCCAATAATGATTCTGACGTCAACCCTGCAATTATGGAACAACTAAAGCTTCCAACACTTCTCGTCACTTCCGGATTGATCCCATCACAAGCTATAATGATCCAACGATTGCGGTATTGCGTCGATGCAAACGGACGCCGCTTTAAGCGCCTCTTATAACGTGAGCATTCTTGTTCCACCGCTTTTTGCCACGACGAGTGACCTTATAAATACATTATAGATCATTAAAATCGCCTATCGCGTCCGCAAAATATAGCATTTAAAAAAGATAGAGATCTTGAAAACCTTCCAACCACCATAAAACTATATATCACTTTATGGTTCATTTTATGTAGCATTCAATAAAAATATCTCTTTCCGTACTATTCCTATTTCTTTGATCCTGAATATATCTGAAGCTGGCAGCTCACTTTCTGGCGACTCATAAATAATTCAAAGTTCTGACTTCATTTTCGATTATCTAATAGATTTTATCGATAAAACTCTCCAGAACTGGCACGGCTAAAATCAGGGATTCGAACCGCTGCTGAACCCTAACCCAAACCCGATTAATGAAGGGAAGGTTACTGTAACCCATGCTAACCACGAAGGAACGGTTCTTGAATTGTAGGAAGAGCGGGTTAACCTGCTCGGAGTGGGTTACTAGTAGAAGAAGACATCCTAGACATCCAGACAAGTCAAAGATATGTGAACTTACAGGCAATATTCAAATCAAATGAAACTAGATTGTTTAAAATGTACGAGTATATAATTAATGTAAGACACACACGTTCACTACACGTTCTAAGGCAAGACTAACGAGTGTTTATCATTCGCCCGGTTGTCATAGTTGCTAGTGTTGGGGTTCCCACAAAACTCATAACATGTCCGGGGAAATAGGGATTCCTTCGAGTGACTGTTTATGCCAATACATGTATTATTCGTCCGCAAGAAGAGGGCTGGGCAAGTGTTTCAGTCCCAGTTCTGCTACATAAGTACAGTACAGTAAACGAGTAGTAAATACGAGTAAATGTAAGCACTTGCATGACCTTCTTCTCACGGATGGACAGTAGAGTAGAAAACAGACAATATTGATATAAAATTGATTACCGTTTAGAAACATGGTAATAACTATGCTTTTTACAGTATTATTATAACGCGCATACAACCGGGTTACTCGGGTTACAGATGTCTTGTGTTACCTGGTTAGATGGGTTATTCTATAATACGAAGTACCGGAACCCGGTACGGGTTAGGATTCGAATCCCTGGCTAAAATCTACCCCAGAACTTAGAACTCTTTTGGTCTTATCAGTATGCATCCCAATGGAACAACAAATCATCCTGGTTCATCCTCTCAGTTTCTTCTTCACACAACCAACCTTCGTATCTCTCCCAACTGTATCGATTTCACGATCAAAAATTGACGTTTCCACCCTGCGCTGGCCCTGCTCCACCTTCCCTTACCTATCCTCTTCCTGGATCGAACCCTTCGACGTCATCGAACGCGGATGTTCCGTGACGAGTCTGCGCGAGGCAGAAAGTAAACGAGGAAGCGAAAAAAAAAGGAAAGAAACGGTGGATAAAACGCGGGGAGTGGAAGACGTTCTCGAGGCTGGGGCATCGAACCGTGACCCGAGCACCTGTTGCCGCCTCCACGCTCCTAGATTAATGCGAGCCGACCTAACCTGCCGCCTCCGCTCCCAAGCTCGACCGCCGCGTAGGCATAGTGAACCAACGTAACCTCTCTTACGAAGATTCCATGGACCGTGACCGCTGAAAAGCTCCGGCCGTGAGTTCATCGACGCCGCGACGCGGCGGAATCGGTCTCGGTTGTCTGCCCCTTTGATCGAGGGCGACACAAGTGTCTTCATTCATCCTCGAATCATTCACTGAAGGGGATGTTATAAAATCAGCTATGCTAGGGTAGCTTCGAGGCACGAATTATTGACTTGGAATACGATTCTCTTTCAGAATTAGGACGATACTTTTCAAATGAGATTCTTCCTACCGAATTCGTTCTTGAAAAGCATCATAGCAATTTACATTACCAAGACTCTCATTCTAAATAAATAAACGTAGGCCCGGCGCAAGGCAGGTTCAGCGCGTTCGCCGGAACCCGGTCCCGCGTTTTAAAAGGCCCCGCGGTCTACGAAAATTACTGAATCAAAAGGCACCGATTTTGATTAACTTTTTACAGGCTGATGATACCATTAACAAATACGAGACATTTTTTTAGTAACGCTGATTAAATTGAAAGGAGTGACAAAAATCATCAAAGTATTATTATTTAATATTCATATTATAAAAAATATATAATATGTAACAGGATTTGTAAACAAAATAATTCCTCGTTGTAAAATTTAAGTGTAGTATTTGAATGTGAATCCAGGTCTCGCAAAATTTGTGAACCCGGCCCCGCAGAAGCGACTAACCATTCGCAAATAATATGTTGTGTACAATTTCCTTGAATTAAAATTTAATAATTGGGGGCACTTATCGCTAGCTGGGTATTTAAAATTTAAATCTCTCTGCTACTGTCTAGCTCTGACGATAAATACCGATGTATACGATGTATACCGATACAGTGAGAGTTATTCGAGCAATTCCGATTTTTCTACGTTTAAAACACCCCCCCCCCCCCCCTGTCGCGTAAATCACTTGGTCCAAGGGTTAATCTCGATCTAGGCCTCGTTTCGCGATAAAGTGGACATTCCGTGGGACACGCATCCACACGCAAACGCATGCATGTAGGACGCATCCGATTCGTGAAATTACAGGCTCTGATTAGCGCTCACAAAGGAGGCGCGCGGTTCGGTTCCGCACCATTTTCAAGTCGAGTCATTAAAATGGCTCGATCGACGTAACGTGGTCTCGTAACAAACGCGCCCGATGGAAGTATCGTATCGTGTCTCAGGCACGCGAGCATAATTGTTTCTAATTATAGCGGGCTATCGGCGCCGCTATCGCGAATGCTCTAGTAACCGGTATTCCGATCGGCGTCGGGACGCGCGCGATCGGAAGATGCTGAGAAATGATCAATTTTGATTATTCGAAACCTAAATTTATCGACGAGAGATCACTCCTAAGGTTTCGAGGAATTATTAAACTCCTTTATCAAAAAACCAGGTGAAATAGTTGCCTGATGTTTCTTAACAACCGTCCTATTGTTTTGGGTGATAAATAATCCTGAATTTATATAATATAATGCAATTAATTTAAGTCGATTCCGGATAATTTAGAAGCATGTAACCACGGTGCGGGAATAAAGAGGTTAAAAGAGAGGATTACCTAAAATGCGAGTATTAATTCAATTAAGCCGATGAGTTATTAACGAAATAATGAGTCTGCTGTCCCTAATGAACCCCGCGCCATCATCTAAGGCAGTGTTTCTCAAACGTTACATTCCCGCGGCCCCCCCTTCATTGAGGAAAGTTCTTAGCGTCCCCCTTGCGTATGATACAAGCGTTCAAAAATAAACGTTGGTAAAAAGAAGGAAACCAATTTGGATAACGTAAATACTCGTCACCTTTTACCATTATGACACATGATATCAATGTTGTTGCTGTGATGTCAGCGCTATCAGAGTTATATTTGCACCGCCACACGCGATTACCAGTAAAAATACGTATAAAAAGAATGTTTGAAAAAAAGCTACGCATGAGGTAATTTCATTGGCATACATTACTGTGCGTAAACATAAAAATATACAATGTCTACTAGACAGTATACAATGTATATAATCTTCTCTAAAAACCGAACGTAAAAAGATTATATTCTAAAATGATAACTAGACTGCGGATCTTTATGCATTTATAGGAAATTTGAATGTGCAAGAACCTACAAAATGCAAACAATATCCAGGAATATAAAAAAGATTGAAAGTAAAGTTCATGTTATGATATTTACAGAATAAAATAAATGTATATACAGGTTCAATTTTTGAAGGCACGTTCGCGAAGATTTTATTTTGCATAAAGATCCGCAGTCGAATGATAACCATCTTGTATAACGTGATTGCTTTTACCTCTCGCAGTTTTGATTTTATACATAAAATCAACCTGCCAATAAATGTCAGATGTCACTTTGATAAAAATAAAGTATAACGAACGATAGTTTTCATTTTGCATGAGACAGGGTATTTTTCTCCATCCTAAGTTGTTTTGGAGCTCTGGTCCGAAGGGTTAAAGCCGTTAAAGGGTTAAAGAATTCGCCTAATGATCAAACCGATTCGCGACGGATATGCGCTAAAAAAAATTCTCACGGTAAGATGAGATCGGTAACTGAAATCCGATATTTACCGAACGGTTTCGAGTGTCTATTCCTGGTCAACAGCCCCCGTCGAAGGTCATCGAACGATCCCCGTCGGGTAAATTTGCAACGTAATTAATGCCCACAACCTATACACACGCGTACACCTACTAATAATAGTTAAACAAACCCCAACTTTTTATACATCCAACATGTGTATAATATTAGGTTGTCCGAAAAGTTTCTTTCGTGAGTTGCATTCAATTATTTTCTGTGGCAGTGTTTCTATAAATAGACAATCTAATTTCATAGATATTCATGTTGTAACAGTAATGGAGCAAAATGAATCGTGCACAATTCAGTAATGTAATATAAAACATAAAATATTGTGCATGTATTGCTTATTAATAAAGCGAAAGAAACTTTTCGGACAACATAATATATATTATCTTTCTATGTATAATAATATTGTTATTTCGTTTAGCATAAGTAATTAATTCTGTGCCTTACATTTACAAATCTAGTTTAGTAAATTTACTTTGGGAAAGCACAGAATTAATTGCTACACCCAACACATACAGCTACCACAGTTTAAAGTTCTCACAGAAACCCTTGGGCGAATCGATCCAGTCGATAAATAGAATTCGAAAGAGACTCGCCGACGAGAAACAGAACAAGGGTCGAAAAATTTCCTAGGGTAGCGTCGTTATCGATTCGTGCACGTCACGAGTTACAGGTTACAAGACCCCCCCTCCCCGACTAATGTCGTCTCAGACGGACAACTCGATTGCACGATTGATTCACGACGATGATATTACCATTAATTTACAACTCATTACGCACATTCTGGTCGATTACGTAGACGCTGTCAATTACCACGAAATTCGAGTATCGTGGTAGAAGCACCACTACGACATTCGACGACACGTCGTCACCGTCGGATGCAATTTAGCACACTCCTGCGTGTAATGATACCCATTTGACAATCGTGTCGCGAAACGCGACACGTGATATTTCTTATTTACGAACGATTGAATAGGTTTCTTTCGTGGAGAACGAGCGCCTCGTAAACAGTCGTAAATCGCACATAGAACGAAAAGGAAAGGCGGAAAACGGTACATACGCAGCCGAAGAATTCGAGCACGTAACCAGCTTACGAAAACGGAAACTTTGATGAAATGGACAGCTTCTTACCGGCAATCCGTAAGACGGCTCTGTCGGCGGGATCGAGCTGCAGGATACTCAACGGTTTGTCCTTTACCCATTCCTTCAGACTTCCGTCCAGCTCGAACTCCATTATCTGATACGTTGTTGGCAGCGGTTACCTTTTTCATTTACACCATATTCGTGCGGCTCCTCTCCTTGCACTGTTTCACAACCACTAAAGCAATTTCACAACCGCGACACGGAGCCAGAACGTTACGTCGTCTTCGTTCGATATCGTTCGCGAACAGGCGAGCGTTGCACCGTGAACTAGCTCGATTGTAGTTATCGACAGCGGGCAGCTGGCGACTTTGCACATGCTACTTGGCACATCGTCCCGCATCGAGCCTTCCTCTGTCAATTTCTATCCCCGATTCTTCCTTAGAGTTGTATCCTTGGAGTGTGAAATGGTTCGGTCGATCAGGAAGCACGTGGAAATCGAATCCTCCGTGCCGCGCTTTTATTTACTACGCGACGCCGGCCGTGTAGGACAACGGTAGCGTACCGTCGCGTAGAAGTGCACCAACTGTACGCTGCAACGAACGGAAGGAAGAGGTGAGAAGGAGACGACGAACAGGGAAAGCGTACGACGTATGGGGCGTTCTTTAGACGACGTACAGCGATTGCTTGACGATGGGGAGCGACGGAATAGCGGGCAGACGATAACAACCCGACTAACGTGCTTCCTGCACGCCGATAATCAGCGATACTTCGTTTCCTCGTCGTGAGCGGCGCTTAGGTCAAGTTAGACACTTGGTTGAAAACTTGGTGGGTCAGGCTCTCGACCATCCGCAGTCGGAACCAGCTCGAATTCCTGTCGTTGCTAGTCGTTTCCAAGACCTTTGCCCACGATCCTCGGATTCTTTGATGTTTCACTTGTCGAAATATCTCAGTCTAGTTCTGCCACCGCCTTCGCTGTCGTCTATACCGCTGATCTCTTCCGGAAACATTCTACGAATACAAATGAGAAGATATTAATAGTCGTTTTATATCGAGCTCCATTCGAAATTAACAAACAAAGTGGAGTATATCAGGTGGAGCAATTCATTCTTTGCCCCTATATTCAATTTATTTTTCAGGTATATCTAATTTAAGGTCAGGTTACACCAATAAAACGTTTTTTTAAATAAATTTTGTTTATAGTAAAAAAAATATTTCAAAATCAAACTTTTTACAGCTGAAAGTACATATATTAAACAATTTGAAAAGAAAAAAAAGTTTTTTTTTTTTATTAAATAGCGGCTCTGAAAATGGCTGCTCAAACTCGTCCAATTATTTGTTGGCGGTCATCATTGTTGTCATCATTTCTTGGAAACGAATCATCTGAAAGCAAAAAATAAAACGGTTTCATATTCTGTATCGAATTGGCTATGGTCGGTACTACAATGAAACATTTTCACAGAAAAAAAAAACAAAATGGCGGACATTTGAATTTTTCGTACCCTTTTTTTCCACTTTTAATTGTTTATAACTTTTTTAAATAACAATGAATATATCTGGTTGTAGTACCGACCATAGCCAATTCGATACACAATATGAAAACCATTTTATTTTTGGCTTTCAGATGATTCGTTTCCAAGAAATGATGACACCCACCAACAAATTGGACGAATTTGTGCAGCCATTTTCAGAGCCGCCATTTAAAAAAAAGAAAAACAAATTTTTTTTTTTCAAATAATTTAATATATGTACTTTCAGCTGTAAAAAGTTTGATTCTGAAATCTTTTTTTACTATAAACAAAATTTATTTAATGAAACACGTTTTATTGGTGTAACCTGGCCTTAAACTGAAGTATTCGCCTGCCATTTTGTTACATTCAAGTATTAGGTTGTCCCAATAGCTACTTTCGTAATTTGCACTCAATTATTTTGTGTGGCAGTGTTTATAGAAATAGACAATCTAATTTCTTAGATGTTGATGTTGTAACAGTAATGGAGCAAAATGAATCGTGCACAATTCAATAATGTAACATTAGACGTAAAATATTGTGTATGTATTACTTATTAACACGTTGATCGCCACGTCACCCATATATGGGTGACAATGCTTTTCACTGAAAAAAGTACGAAAATTAATTCTGAAAGTTAAGTGTCACAGAAAATGTATTTAAATGAAATGCTTGAACTTTGATGAAGTTACAAAACTAAATACCACAATAAATGTTTCATTACGCAGTTTCCAATAGTCTGTAAACAAAGTTTAATCACAGTAGAAATTTTTAAGAGTATTAGTCTGGCAGTGAACGTGTTAATAAAACGAAAGAAACTGTTGGGACAACCTAATACAAATTTTCATGAAAAACACAGGCTGCTTTGACACTTGTTTTTACTCCAATATATGCTCTCTTGGGAGATCATGTGTGGTATAATTTCTTTTTTAAATAAATGATACGTTTACCATAGAAAGGCACAGAATTAATTTCTAGGCCTAACATAAATGACTGACTATTATTATTTTCATATCGACCTAAATTATAAATAACTTAAGATCAATCTGACGTTTTACTCTTGAAAAATGAACAATGCTTATATCGCTATTTTTAACTCCTCGCTTTAAAAAAAAAAAAAGAAAAAAAAACTGACTCTCCAGCGAAACGTGTACGTCTTGGAAACCCGCGAGCACGTATAGAAGAGGGAGTGCACGACGTTGCGTTAATATTTTAGTAATCGCGTTATGACTCAGACCCGGGGGGAGAAAGCGATATTTTCCGCCGATCGGCGCTTTCTACAGACGTTTCCAAGAAAAATTTGTAAAACAAGCGATTTCTCTGAAATTGGGCGTTATTAAAGTATCGAACGTGCTTCTCGCTGCAACAATTTTTATCCGCGTTAAATGCAGAACGTACGGTTAAAACGTTACCAAATCGGACGAGATCAGATACAAAGAGCCGGAAACGGACGTGATAACAACACGCGAAGCCGAATTGATTCCCCGCGAGGCATTAAAAAATTAATATATGCGTAAATTCTTCGTCGCATAGATCATCGTTCTACTTTCAAACGGAGCTACTTGCTTACTGATACGAGTGATTAAAATATGCGAACCTTGAAAGTCTTACAATTGAATTCGAACAATGTTGATCGAAATGTGACAATCCCTCATTAATAATTGTATTCGAAAATTCATATATGCCGAAACATTTAACGGTAAAATTTCACGTTGTTTCGCTTGTTTGTTTTCACACTACAACAAAGGAAACATGAACATCCGTTCTATATTCGCGACTCAAAAGGCTTCAGTTCACGCGCACGCGACCACGAGAAGTAATTTTTCTCTCCCCCCCCCCTTTCTCTCTTTATTCTTTCAGTCAAATTTAGAGCGTTGTCCAAACGTAAGAACACAAAAAATACGTTCAGACATCGCAGCTGCTGAACAACCAAACAGCGAGAAACGTACCGCATTCAGGGTTTGATTACTCAACGAACCAAAGAATATAACACGATTACTTGAGGTTAAACCTAACCTAATTGCTCCTAAACTCTGTACAATGAAACGGGCAAAAATCCTGCGTATTTGCCTGTCGTTAAGAGTTACGCGAAACTTTACAATAGGGTTATAAACTGTATCCTTTAATTCCTCGCAAGGTGTACAATAGTGTACAACCATCGGAGTATAGGAGCAATGTGCGATATTACCAAGAATCAGCGACATCTACGAAAGACGTACACGCGACTAAGATAAACGTAACTCCGAAAATAATGAAAAGTAGCTGCGGTTCGTTCACATGTATCGTCTCGAATCTTGACCCAAACAACGAGTTCGACCTAATATGATATGGACGAAACAATATTCTAATCCCCTTAAATCAATATATAGAATTGATAGAATAGAATCATTAAAATTCGCGTAAAGGTAACGAGACGAAAGAATAGGAAGGATGTGCATTACCGTTCGATCATCTGTCGAGCCGATGCGAAACCAGGAAAAATCAATGTTCACCGGTATTCTCCTTCAAGTTCTTCGTCAACAACGTGGCAACCCAATTCGAAGAATATCCTTCCACGATTTCTTATACACTTTCCAACAGGAACCACTACCTGCTCGCGCGCAGGGACATCGCATTATCACTTATCATAGCAATTTTCGCGTTAGAAATACGACCCGGTTCGGTCTGACGACGCGTCTAGCAGACGACATTTTGCTTTTCGCGAACGTATCCGAAGTGCGACGAGAGTTCCCGAGCGTTCGTGACTCGACTAGATTCAACTGGCTCTGTGGCTCCACCGCCCCGCATGACGTGCATTATTTCGAATTGTTTATCATACTTCAATTGTCTATCTAATCTTTATTGTTGTTTCGCTTATTACTTTGTTCACTTCCAACTACTTTCCCACTTATAAGTAACTTCCTTGTTTTGTTATAAAAGACGTGTTCATTTAGAATTTTCTTTATAAAGTAACATGAAAAATAAACGAAGGAACGTGAAATTTCGCTGTTTTCTAAATAATACATTTTTTTAAAATCCTGCTTGAAATAGAACGTGCTTGACATGTATAATCTTTTTCTCTTTCTGTTTTTTATGTTGTTAATTCCCCCCTCCCCTTGGAGTATCGTAAAACTCTCTAAGAAAATAAAACAGATCAAGATGGAAGGATAGGAACGGAACAATTGCAAACGTACGGTTGGTTCGAAACATTAGGATCAGTGATAATGCAGTAACTTTCGAGTACTGATTATTACCAATAAGTTATTACTGAAATGTCCATGTATTATCGTGTTTGGAATTGTTATTGATCTCTATAGAAGGCTTAAGGCTAACACATACAACTTTTGCATATACATAAATGTATGGAACGCATCTGACATCATACCTATAAAGGCTGACATCAATTTTTCACCGAGAGGTGGTTACTGTAACCGCCACTGCCATCGGCCATTCATATAGTGGCGAACGATAGCCTTCGCAGCCACTTGTATCGTTTGATGTCACCGCTAAATAAAGTGACTGACACGGTTGGTAAATACCAGGAGGACGGTGTTTCGAGTAGCACCTATTCCATAATTAGATGCTTATTAAGAGATTCGTTGAAAATCAGTTTCAAAGTCCAATCCATTAAGAGCGATCTTATCACGCATTTAAGAATGTGCTAACGATTTACGCGATTGATCTAAAGCTTATTAATTTTATCTTCAGATATTTGAAGTTTCTCGTCATCTACAGGTTTAGATAAATCTGGGACCGAATTATTTCGACTAGTATGCTTTTCTTGTAATTTTAAAATTTTATCGTCTTTCTGCTTGATTGTATCTTTTAAATTCTGTATTTTACGACGATATTTACGTTTCATCTGACGTACTCGGAGCTCTTGTAATTTTATACGCTTCTCGACAGATTCAACTTGATGTTTCGCGCCTTTTTGGACGTTCTGAAATTATAATTTATTTATTACTCCGACATATTATTAATATTATGTATACAGGGTGTCCCAAAAGTCGGGGAGGAGCCAGAAATGGGGGGTAACTGAGACGATTCTGAACAACAATTTCCTTTGCAAAAATGTCGGATGGGGCTTCGTTAAGGAGATATTAAGAGAAAACCCCGACCAATCAGAGCGCGCGTAGACCGTTGGAGCGGCCGCGGCAGGGAAGGCTACGCGCTGGCGGCCGCGCTTGTACGCGAACAAGTGACTCGACGTGCATCGAAGGACATTGACGCTACCGCCTAGCGCGTAACCTTCGCTACCACGGCCGCTCCAGCGGTATACACGCGCTCTGATTGGTCAGGGTTTTCGCTTAATATCTCCTTAACGAAGCCCCATCGGACATTTTTGCAAAAGAAATTGTTGTTCAGAATCGTCTCAGCTACCCCCCATTTCCGGCTCCTCCCCGACTTTTGGGACACCCTGTATGTTGTACGCACCTCCAGTTGATTTTTTAATCCATCCACTCGGCTATTAATGGTTTTTCCAAGACGATCGATGGTTGCATTTTCTTTTTCCGTTTCACGCAAAAGGCCTAGTAACTTTTCCCTCTCTGTAACAATCCTTTCGTACTCGGAAAACAATTCTTCGCAATAAGCGGTTGCCTTATTCAATTGTTCTTTCAACGAATCACGTGAAACGCGTGTAGAATATACAAGGGTTTGTATGTTCTCATATTTACGTTGTGTGCGCCTAAAACAAATCTACATACACTTTACCTTGCGAATGAGATGAACAAATATTATATGTCGCAAAAAATGACGGATAACTTACTTGAGATTGCTTTCTAGTTTGTCAACGAGGATTTTTAAATGATTTCTTTCAGCTGTAATCATTACGAGTTGTTTTTCATTTTCTGGCTGATTCTCTTCTATACGTTTTATATGATTGCATAAATTACGTTTTTCGCTCTCATATTGATGCTTTAATTCTTCCAATAACGTCCTACATTCTTCGATAGCAGTAGTATGAACGATAGTAGGGACTGTTTGCTCCTCTTTATTTTTAACCTTTTCGAACTCTTTGCTTAAGATCTCGTACTTTCCTTTGAGATTGCTCAGTTCTGATGCACTAATTGTGTGTTCCTTTTTAAGTGCTTCATTACGTTTTAAGATTGCTTCCATTTTTGCTTCGTACAGCGAACAAATTTCTTTTGCTTCTTTCTTGAGACCTGTAGTTTCTTTTTGCAGGATATCATTCTGTTTTTTCAGTGATGCACTATTCTCAACCAATGACTTTATTTCCTGTGCATACCTGGCACACTCTATCCTCAAATTTTCCACTTCTTTATGCATAAGTTCGTTCTCTGCGACTATTTCTTTACATCTGCTTCCAAAATCGGCCATTTCTTGCTCATACATGTTCACCAATTCTTGTTTTTCTGACAAGTTTTCTTGATAAGCATTTAAAAGTGGACCCAATGTATGAAAATTAATACCACCCCAAACGTGTTGATTGTACTTTTCTGCTTTTTCATTATTTTTTACGAAGTCTGTTCCAAGTTTTTGGTCTTTTAATTTGTCTTGATATCTTTCTAATTCAGCATTTAGCTGGTAAACGATACATTTTAATAATGCTACATCTTCGCTTGATTGAATTTTCTCAGCCTCAAGTTTTCTATTGTATTTTACCAAATCAACTCTTGTGTCTTCCATTTCCTTCATCATTTGTACTACTGTTTCATATCTCGAACATAATTGATGATACTCTGCTTCTCGCTCTTCCATTAAACTATTTAACTTTCGACACTCATCTTGAACATTCTTGTAGCATTTATCTAATTTGTGATATTCATTAGCTATTCTCAATGTATCTTTTGAAACATGTTTGTCTCTTATTCTTGAAGAAATAATACCTAAGAAAGTAACAAGTAACATTTTAAATATTATCTTTACAAAACAAACAGAATATTGTACTATATATATAATAATACCTGAGTCTGCATCACCTTCATCAAACATTTGTTGTTCATTACTTTCCTTAGACAATTTTCTATTTCTTCTACATCTATTGCTTTTAGTTGTCAAAGGTATGTCACCTTCGTAATCATTACCATCTTCGGTTACATAGTCTGGTAAATCTTTGCAAGCATTGTGCATTTTAAACATATGTCTAGCTTTTGAAACGCGTCTGCGACGATAAACTGGTTTATACGTCGTTTCCAAATTATCGTTTGTGACAGACATTCTTTTACAACTGTGTAATGACAAACGGTTGAATAGAAAGAGGTTAAGTACTTCGAATGATTTATATAACTTCTTATTCAACGTGATTAGAAAGTATCGTATCAGTTTCTAATGCCAAAACAAATTGCCTTTCCTTGTTCGATACTGCTTTCGCGACTAGTCATTGTCGTGTCTCATAATTTACGACTGATAAGTATGGTTAACAAAATTGTTCAACCAGGATTGTTTGACGTACACGAAAATAGGATAGTATGGACTGTATCGCTCACCAAAGTCATCACAAACTTATATATCGAGTATAAAACGTACACGCGTTCATTATGATTGAATATTATTATTAATTTCCACGATTGTATGCCAGTCATTGCCATGACAACTAAGTAATCAAACTAATATATCGAAATTATCCACCAGATGGTGCTACGCAAACGCAATTTTCCTATCTCTGGCTTATTTGATTATTTACAATCTATTCCTCTATTTATTTACTTATCTACCAAGTTTAATGGATTACAACGGATTAAAGTCTAAATTCTTTTGTACTTCATGTGTATCTCTTAATCTCCAAATTTTCCACATTCTATAATATTCGTTTACAAATTCTACCCATCTATATATTATTACCACCAAATTATGTCAACAATTTTTACTCAAAATATGATAAACTTGGCGTGTGGAAAATTCACGTAAACAACGTTGTTGTCATTTTTTAAGTATAGAGTTACCGTCTGAGAAGGTAAAAGCGATTACTATTATCAGTATTTGCGCGTTCGAACGCAGCAGCTTGCGTAGAAGCAATTCGAAACGTCCTCGAACGTCTATCGATTATGAAAAATGATCGGAATTTTCCAAAGAATATGTTTTTCGACAAATAATGCCTTTCGTTTATGGTATCACAACACCGAATATCACGGTGCTTACCTAATTCTCGATACGAAAAGTTAATAGGGTGGAAAAGCCATTCGATATACGTACACACACACACACGTCTCCATTACCCTGCAAAAAAGAAAATTTTATTCCTGGTTGCTCGTTTTTCAATTGAAATTACTCGTGAATAATGATAAAGGAGCACTCTCGCGACGACGATAAATGAAAGAAACATTCTTTTACCGACTGAATACACGAAGAAGCCAAAAACACGAATCCTTAACGTGTTATTTGCATTAACCGTGACTACTAAACGTGCCTCGTTTGGTTCCCAGTTAAAACTCGAGATATCAGTATCGTCAATACGTGCGTATCACAATGGAACAAAGACGATCCGCTCGTGCATACGATCTCCGTTTGATATTACCAGTCCGACTGATCCTGCAGAAAACATACGAGCGCACACAATTCAAAAAACCGAATACTACCATCGACCTGGCAATTCTTTACGCGAAACATTGCGAAACCACATTCTAGGTAACTGTCGTCGTAAATCTACTTTTATTCTCGAGGTTACTACAATTACCTTCTGATAAGACTACAATGATAGCGCCAAGCGAAATTATTAACTGTCGCTTCAGCTTGTCTTCGCGATGCGAATAAAAACGTCAGGAATTCGCGCAAACATAGACAGATCGCGGCGAAAGTTTCTTTGAAATTTCACCCGGGCATTTCCTCGCGGATTTTTGGCGTTGAGCTCAAACTACGATTGATTCGACGCTATGACGAAAGGTACAGTGGAGCATGAGAATTTTTGCGTGGAACGGACGGAATAACGTTTTAGAAATGTGAGATTTTTTAAGTGTAGCAAAGGTATCGTTTTCATTTGATAAGTGGCAGTGGGAGGTGCGACAGATTTCACTCTCGTCTGCTTCGGGTATCAATTTTGTTATGGATGAATAGAAAAGTAAACAATCTTATCGAGTAGTATCTCAACGAGGAAGTTTCTAATAATCTTAACGATCACAGTGGATCTAGTATTTTATTAGAGAAGATAAGGGACAGTGTGTTGTCTATAATTTAATTAAAAATTGAAACATGTCTTGGCACGAGTGTTACATAAAGAGTTTGATAACTCTCTTAACTGATATACATATATGCATACAGTCCGTGGGTGAGAAGAATGTAATCGGAGATGTCTGTGGATTTCATCGTTTTATCTCAGTAACTCTAGAAAGACTATAGGTCTATTTATAGTCAGAGTACATAATCGGATTAAACGACCTTCTTGTTCGGAATTTTAAAAGAGGGAAGACGGTCCATATTGCTTCTTCGCGGCGGAATGGATTTCAATGCAACTTCATGTTTAAGTTACTTACTTCCCTTCTAATGTCTAATTAAATTTTGAGCAGATCAATAAATAATAATGATTACCAATTTGTTTGGTATTTCTAATATCTATTCCGTTAAAATTTAACAATATACTTTGAACAAATCTCGAATATTAAATTTCGCATAAAAACGTTAAATAAACCTTGTCCCGTTCTTCTTTAATAAGATACTACTCTCATAAAATTTCTGATTGCGCGTCCGATCATGATACCCCGAAATTTATATATAATTAATTTATACCGTTTAATGGCATCAGACGTATCCATCGAAGTGAAAATATTTTTACAAGCATCTTCGAATAAAATAGTCTCCTTCTTCGCAGCGATATGGTTGCTTGGCTGGCTAACGCTGTTGATCGCATCCAGACACAGCGAGGGCCAACAATGCAATTATTACCAAGATATGATCGCTGGTACCACGTACTACGTTTACAACCCGAGTTATCCGAATTACTATCAAGGATCTCAGTCGTGCATCTGGACCCTGAGGAGCCCCACTCGAATCAACTTCACCTGCTCTGTATTTGAGTTACCAGACGTAAGATCGAAGTTCTTTCTCAAAATTGATGCGAAAGAGGTAGTATCAAGCTTCTATTAGGTTGTCCAAAAAGTTTCTTTCGCTTTATTAATAAGTAATACATGCACAATATTTTATGTTTTATGTTACATTACTGAATTGTGCACGATTCATTTTGCTCCATTACTGTTACAACATGAATATCTATGAAATTAGATTGTCTATTTAGAGAAACACAACCACATAAAATAATTGAGTGCAACTCGCGAAAGAAACTTTCGGGACAACCTAATACAAATCGAAGAACGAAAGTAGTAGTCTATACTAATATTATAAAGAGGAAAAATTGTTTGTATGTAGCGAGTCACCTCTGGAACTACCGAACCGCTTCTTAAAATTGTTCAAGATCTAGAAAGCTACGATATCTCTAGGCTATATTTTCCTTGAATAAAAATAAGTTTTCAATGAAAAGTCTTAATATTTATCAAAGCTAAGGCAACAGGAAATATCGATTGGAAAGTCTCGGTTACGGAAAGGAAAATACAGTCACGGGTGAAACCGCGAGGTGCAGCTGGTAACTGATAAAAATGACCTTTACAGACCCCGAACTGCGTCGGGGACAGAATGGCCGTCCAAATAAGTCCAGACACCACTCAACTGTACTGTGGCTCGAAAACATTCAGTGTGGAGTCTGAAAGTGAGGAGATGATCATCACGTTTACAGCGTACGGATGGACACGGGGTCGATTCCTTTGCATAGCGCGAACTACCACCGTTGCCGAGCCTTGTCGATGCGGATGGAAGAATCCTGTACGTACTTACTAGGCCTGCAGGAAAACTCGGATATTTCGAGCTACTCTCAAGCCGAGCCGAGTCGAGTCTCACTTTTCGATCCGAGCCGAGTACTCGAAAGAAGCGAGCGCCTCGAAAGAACCTAGTAAAGGTCGATTCAGACTATACGACACGGATCGTCACGTTCCGACAACGTGAATCCGTCTCCTCCGAGGCGCTCGCTTCAATCCGAGTTACTCGAAAGTTTCGAGCTGCTCGCTTCGGCTCGAGTTACTCGGTCCTGTCGAACCGCTGGCTTCTTTCGAGTACTCGGCTCGGATCGGTCATTCGATCTCGAGTAAAACTCGACTCGCCTTTTCCGAGTACTCGACAGCCCTACAACTTACACCCTTGCATCCTGAATGAAAAATAGTTCCCTATCATTGTCTAGAAAAAATTCTTCGAGCGTATCATGATGATTGTCCTCAGTCTAGAATTGTTGGTGGCACGGAGACAGGGGTGCACGAGTTTCCTATGATGGCTGGGATGGTGGACGCTACAACACGACGCGTGTACTGCGGTGGTACCATAATATCCCCTTCGCACGTGGTGACGGCAGCTCATTGCATCGTAAACAGAAATATCACGACGATTGGAGTTGTGGTGGGCGAACACGACCCATACACAGGTGACTGGTCTAATTAAAACTTCTTTCGTGTTCTAATCAGAATGATTTTAATGTTTCCAGGGACAGACACGAATGCCACGGTGCTGTATCGCGTCAAGAGCGTCATCATCCACCCGGAGTACGTTCGCGAATTGTTCCTGAACGACATAGCTGTCGTTGAACTGGATGGGAAGATACGTTTCAGTAACGAGATTGGCCCCGCTTGTCTACCCTTTCAACATTCGCCGGACACTTTTGGTGGCGCCTACGTCGATTTATTGGGTTGGTAGCATCGACTAACTTCGTTGTAATCGACCTTCTATCTAGAGGCTTCGTGTATCTTACTATCTTAAACAAACTTTCATTGTTGAAATCGCCAGGCTGGGGATCGACGGATTTCGGCGGACCACCGTCCAGCACCCTCCAAAAGGTCACGGTAAGCGTGATCACGAACCTCGAATGCTCGGCTATCTATCCTACCATAAATATAAATAGAGATACGATATGCACCTACGGGAAAGGAAAGGACGGATGCCAGGTACAGCTGTCTTTTTTTACTCTGTAACACAAAAATAATCGAAATTATCCATCGTTTTTGAACGTTCGTTTCGTAGATGGACAGCGGTGGGCCAGTTCTGTGGCAGAATCCCACGACCAGGCGAGTTTCACTCGTGGGAATTATCAGTCAGGGTAGCGGTTGCGGAATCTCGGCCGGCGTGAACTGCAGAGTCGGCGGTTACGTGGATTGGATTGCCTCGGTAACCCCAAGTACGAACGTCGCCATACGTGATTTTAATATGAAGCGCGAAAGCTGCGTTCGCATAACTGGCACGAATTTATTGTTACAGACACCATTTACTGCATGGTCGAATAAACAAACCGTACCTGATCGTTTCGCCTCGATTTGACGCGGCGTCGACTGCGCAACTGATCGTCCCAATAATTTCGTTGACGGAACAACTCGCATTCTACGCAAGCGGATTCCCTGTTTTTATACAGTTAACACAGTTAGTGTATTCTTCCTATGGAAGCGACGTAACGTCATCCGAATCAAACGGTCGAAGCTACGTCAATCCATAGGCCAGTCCCCAGGGGCAAAATAATATTGGCAAAGAGAGTAGACGATTGAACGACGTCCTTATCGATACGAACTTTCTGAATATTAAGTGATCAGGCAACGTGGTATTATATAAAAGTTTACGTATATATTAAGGTCTCTATACACATATATGTACAGATATGTATATATATATAATGAAATAATAATATATATATATAATATATATATCTAAAATGTATATATGTGTATATATATATATATGTACAGAGAACTTAATATATACGTATCTTTGAAAAGAATTAGAGGTACTACTTACTCGAATAACCTTCTATTATTATCAATAATGGGCGAGATAAGCGTTGAAGGAAGTGTATGAAGTGACGCACACTATTTTTTGTAGGTTTCCCTATAAATTCACATGTAAATGCTCACCTTAATGCAACAAGATTCTTCTAATTATCTATGGGGATTGGCCTCGAGATTGGATATGACCGGAGCTTCTATCCGTTATCTAAAATTAATGTATACTCGCGCGAATACATTTACGTTCGTTATATTAAATCTTACTGTTTCAACTCCCCATTTCATCCCCTGCGCACCCTCTTAGTCCATCTGTTTTCCACCCTACCGTTGACCAACCGCGCTAATATTATTTGATGTTTACGTAAGACCGACGAGCTGCGTCGCCGGAGCGTCTGCCTCTTGTAACGCTCGAATCAATCGTAAAAAGGATTCTATACGCGCGAAGCCTATTTTTAGAAGGGGACGAGAAACTGCTGGATCCATTAAGCTAGTCCCATTGTAACTGCAACAATCATCCGACTAGACAAGAACAAGGACACTTGGAATAATGAACAAAATATAGAAATCGAAGAAAATGCACTCGTGTAACAATGCAAAAGGAATAAATTACAGTCGATTGATGCCTGAAACCTGAATCGTGTTTCGAGTCGCAGAGATCAATTTATATAAATTCGAATCGTAGAGGCCAAGTGACTGTACTACGGCAGCTTCGAGTTAACTTCTGTGTATATATAAATTATTGGGGATTTCCAAAGGGAATTGAATAAAACTTCGACTCGAAGAAGTTCAAATGATCGAGGTGTTTCTGTTTTTATTTTATAATACTTCAAGTTTGGAATACCGATGACTTCTTGTCATTACGATTTTAAAAAAATTGAAGGAATGAGCAAGCATCGACGTTTGAACACCATATTTCGAGGAACGTTCTGTAACATTCTTTCGTCAGCTTTTTTTTCCGAAGGAATCACCAACTCGTGCAATCGCGAGACACCCAGTAAAAATAACTGGAACCTTCGGTCACGAATAGCACACGCGACTCGACTCGCATGCAGGTTTGAAATCGTAAGCGGAATTAATCCTCTTCCCCGCCGAGTCGAATTTTCGCGTACGATTCCACCTAAGCGTGGCACGCTTACGCAACTCGTCAACGATTCCACGCACGAAACGAACCGCCAAGAGCTCGCTATCGGCGACCCTTTCGTGCACATCGTTTCGTCCTTAGCGAGCCCACGTGTCACCGCGTACGCGGATGCCACGAAATTAATTGCGCGTAAACAATGTCTCGTTATTAATAAGTTCGCGAATGAGGATGTGACGTGAGACACTTTACGAGAGGGTGTATAGTCTCTGGAGTTGTTCGCTCACGTCTAACCAGCGCCAGTTCTACCGCTTCTATTTAGTCAATATTCGTTTGCTTAGGGGGGGCCCGCTCGATGTGGGTACCTTTACTTCGAACAGTTCAACGAAACACTTTGCCATGGAAAACAATTTTCTCGAGATAAAAAGAAATGAAAATTAGAAACTAAATAAGAGTAAATTTTGTTCCTTTGTGGAACAAGCTAGACAAGTTTCGACGTTGATTGACTAAACTCTATCGAACGTTAAACTATTTCTGTTTCAAACCTAAATCAATTTTTTTTCATAGGTCCTGAATGCACAAGCGACGATAAATAATGTTTCAGAGGAATTTTACATGAAAGAGAAACATATTTGTATCCCTTCCCTCTGAGAACCTCCACCCTTGGTCTTTGTACTCTTTCTAAACTTAACGATCGTTCGCAAATTTCACGATGCTCCTCGATTTCGAGCGCGTAGATCTAGAATCACGCGAGCCGTGGGAATCGAAGGAAATTAATCGCGTTGCGGAAGGCCGGGTCGTGTCGCAATTTCGCCGTATCGAAAATACGTGGTAACCGTCCAGTTCGCGGTGGATGTTTATTAAACAAATTGATTTCTTCGGCGTGCGCTGGTCACGATCTGCCCTTGACACGTTTGTCGAGTCGATGATAGTTCTCGTGAGTAGGTACCCCTCGTCATCTGTACTCGAGTGCTTGTTACGGTCCGTGAAAATTTCGTGCCAGTTACCGTGACATGCAACGTCTATACACGTGTCAATCCAACACGAATCGTCGAACCCGGTCCTCGACGATGCCAATGGCAGTCTGACCTTCGAAACCGTGGATCTGCTCCACGATAACTGGACTGTACGAATTAGGAGAGCGAGCCAAACGGGTCAGGGTGCACTGCTGCCCACTTGACTAGAGAGATGTATATACCAGGTGGTCCCTTATGGTTCTTATGATCCTTTAGGAGAGTATGGAAAATAGTACAAGTCTATTTATAGCAACAAAATTTTGATAATTGTCTGGCTCAGGGAAACGCTACTGGACTACTCTTATTTGAACTTCTGGCAAACGACACTCCTATTGTACAAACCTATCCGAGTATACAAATGTTGTTTCTATATACTTTCTTGTTCTATGTCAACCGAAACGTGCGCATATGTGTACAAAACAGAGTTTCCACCCGCTAGGTATCAAGACAAATATTTACTCTACGTCAGACACTACCCCCCCCCCCTGGTTACGTAACCCTTTTGTTTCGCAATCTCGACACTGTGTAAATTGAATATAAAACCATCCCCCCTTCGTTCGTTCTCCGAGACCTTCGAGTTTCTCTTTGCAGACCCCCGTGGAACCACCAAACGTGCCACCGACCCAAAACCTTGAAAACTGGTCGTAGATGCAAAAAAAAATTGCGAGATCAGTGGGTAACAGCGTCGAGGACGAAAATGGCGGGGATTGGCTGCGACGAAGATCGATGCGGAGGCGCGCGCGCGTTTGCTCCGTATAGCACGCGACTCGTTGGCTAGAAACGAAGTGATCGTACTCTATCGGGGAATGTTTCGCGCACAGAGGGATAAATTAGCGCACGCTGTCCACCCTCACCCTCTGGATCCTTTCGATTTTCACCCCCGTGGCGAACTCGGCCAGTGGAAACACGGACGGTCCAGGAACGCGTCGAACGGTCTGGTTTCGCGGGGAATCGCCGAAGAGACGGACAGTTGGGAGAACGGAAGAGCGTATGCGACATACGCGCGTAATTACCGCGGCCAATCGGGGATTGAAAGCGGTGGAAAGCTTTGTCGTAGCGCGTCGAAGCTCCGGGGTCCGCTTCGTCGGTTGGTTCCCTCGCATGCGTGCATGAACGCGAGCGAGCACGCGCGCGCGCAATACGGCAGCACGACGGTGGTTAGGTTCAGTCGGATATTGACGTTCGCATGCACGGGGCGCGCAGTCAGAGCTCTCTTCAGCCGTCAGGTTTCACCTGAGACACACGAACGAGGAACGATACGCGCGTTCTCCAATTCGCCATCCGAAACCAGGCTGAGAATATCGAATAATCGAGCAACCAGTCGCGCAACGGCGAGCAGAGAAAATAGCCGTTCGCGCGAGAAGGGAGGCTACTGGAACCCGAGCTACATGGCTCCGAAAACCGTCCGTTCGAACCTTCACCGTCCACGCGTCTCTTATTCGCGTTCGAGCGAACCTCGGTTCGATCAGCGGACCATCGCCACGAAATAATTCCGGACGATCGTCTTCGCCGCGAGAGGAGATCCATCCAGTCCGTCAGCGTCTGATTCGACGACACCTCCACCCGCGGGAGAAAAACGAACGTGACGGAAACGATATGCTGCCCACTCGTTGAATCAAAATTTGCAACGATTAGAGGACACGCAGCCCTTCGAAGCTTATGTCACACGCGATCGAGAACAAGAGCGTTCACGGAAGAAGAAAGAGGAGAAAAGAAGAGAAGATCCGGGTGACCGTGACGACAGGGCTGAGCAGAGCTAGGGCATGCTCCAGGACGATACGACCGTGTCAGCGACGTGAAACGTGAGCTTCCTTCGATTCCTCCGTGTTTGCCAAGTGATCGTCCCCCCTGTGCTCTTGCGATTTCGATGCTTCGACGGCCGATGTCCGCGCTTCCGCGTACGGTAACCCTCCCGACGGTCGTAGCACGCGCGTCTCTCTTCGATCATCCCCGTATCGCTTCCTTCGAATCGAGTCGTCGTTCCCGTGAGTTTTCGTTTCGATTCTTCCGTTGATAGACCCTCGTACCGAGGCACCGTTCCCCACGCGAGGCGACGTTGCAAATTGGCGGAAAAATTGCGACCGATGCACGACGACTCTCCCTCGTACTCGACCCTCGCCGTTATCGATTACGCTCGTCGCTCGAGATAGAAGTTTCAATCGTTAATTTTCTCTCCCCGCGAGCCAAGTCGACGAGATCGGGCATTCCGTCGTCGAAACGACGCGTACCGTTCGTCCCCCGGACCCAACGACCATCACCCACGCGATTTTCGCGCCTCCTCGACCGTTCTATCCGTGAGAATCGAGTCGTTCCGGATAATTGCGCGAGTTCTCGAGACGCGACCTAGGCGAAGTGCGATATCCGCGCCGCGTGTACCCTGATTTGCCAGAACAGGCGCACTCGTCGCGCCGGTCATGCCTTCCTCGTCACCCTAAGCAATTTTTCTACCAGGGAAACGATCTTACGAATTACGAGATATTCTTATAACGAACGACTGACACCCCTGCTCGGCCTTTGACACCGTCGTCAACTTCTTCGTCCGTTGTTGTTGCCCCCGACGGTCCACAGTCAGCCGTAACCGTCTCCCTCGTCGCCGTTTGTTTCAAACGCTGGTGCTGGTTCATCGAAATCTGAGAAAAATTTAGTACAAAGAGGTAGATACGAATTGCGAAAAGGAGAAGTATATAGTCGACGTGAAAACGATTGCCTGGAGAGACCGCTGTTTATCTTTGGAACAAGAGACTATCAGGTGAAGAATGGTAGTGAAGAACGAGAACACGAGGAATGGGCACGAGTTGGCTCCGTTGAACGACAATCGTCAGCCCGGCCAGAACGTGACGATCGTCGTAAGCGGCACGCAAAATGTAGCCGCCGGTCCAGAGACGAAGGAGGAGAACAGAGCAGCATGGAGCGGCAAGATGCAGTTTTTCCTCAGTATTATCGGATACAGCGTGGGACTTGGGAATATCTGGAGGTTCCCTTACCTGTGCCAACAGAACGGTGGAGGTAAGCTGACTCGAGCATCGTGGGCTCCTAGGGAAACTCTCCGTGTTCCTCTTACGCGATTTCTCCCAAAAACTGGCAAACTTTATCTGAAACGACACGTTTTCGTAAGATACTCGTCACTTTTTAGATAATTTGTTATATTATTCTACGTGAACATTTTGAATAAGTCAAGAGTAAACAGTTGCTCTTGATAATTTCTTTATTATGAAACAATCTGGGGACGATACTGCCTAGATGAGACCTTCCAGTGTAAATGGTAATGATTATTGAAATTCCTAGAAAAGGCCAGCAGCTTTGACCGCTACGCCGAAGTAAAGAGATCGTTTGAGCTCAATTTCAATGCAGAGTAATTGTCTACCCTTGACCTTTCATAACATTTCCACTGCTAAATTAATCAGTGATAGGAAACCCCTCTGGCCTGAATTAATCTCAGCACTCATTTTCTTACTAAACCTACTTATAGACGAAAGTGAAACGAAGAGGTAAACGATTTTTCAGAATAGATCGAGCGTCACTGCGGACCGTTACTTCTCGACGATTAGGTACTGTTAGCTGTAACAATCAATGACACTTCGTATTTAAATTAAAGCATAGTCACAATCAGTGACGTCATTAGAACGACGAGAGAGGTGGGAGGTAAACCCTGTGACATCATCAAAGAACTCGACCCCAAAGAAACTGCAACCCTTATGCACACGCTGTTGCGACAGAAGTTCATTATCGTTTATAAAAATGTCTCTATGTAGAAGGTCAGATCGAAATATCAGTTTACTCACACGAAATTGTTTAAATATAATTGCAATTCAGACTCGGCGTGTAGCAGTTCCAGGTTATAGATATTGAACACTCGACAAGTGCCTGGCGCCAGGCGCCAGAGTCCTTCCCAGAAACAGGCATTTAACGAGACACGTGCGAGCTCACCCCAATCGCCGAATTTACTCCTTAATATGGCGGAACCACGCATTCGACGCTCGACGATTGCCGAGCAATGCACGTTCTCCTCAGGGGGATTGAAAGCGAACGAGGAACGACACGAGACGAGCGAAACGCTTTTACTTCGTCTCTTTCCGTCGTTCGAACCTCCGATACTCTGTCCTTCGCTGTGCGTCAGGCACGTGTGACGAGCGCAAAGCACTCAGAGTAACGACGATACGATTACTATTTGTCATTTCTCGCTCCTTTTTCGTTGAGCATGAGAGCAGGGCGGAATGAGACCCAATTAGAGTGACTGAAAGCGAGCAAGAACGGTGCGGGGCAGACGAAGCTCCGCCACACGTGACAGGGAAGTTCTTAGCGAGCATTTATGGAGACACACTGACATTCCACTGTGTGTATCGATATCCTTGTATTAGAAAATACTGTTATCCTTAGCAAAACGGACCAGTCTGATACGAGAGACTAAGAAAATTAAAATTACAATATTATACGCAGAGTCTATGTTGTGCTACTTGCTATTCTACTATACGCATCTACTATTTGCACAGTGAAATATTTTTGTGAATTGTGACCACCTACATAGAGATATGACACCGTGTGTTATCCCAGTAATCTAATCCTAATGACGCCACTTATTATCCTAATGACGAGACTTATTGCAACAAGAAGCAACCTATCTCAGCAATCTATCTTTCGGTACCATTAGCGATTGACACCGTTTATATAAAGATACTCGGATACTTTCGGAACGAACCGTGAACATATATTGCGAGCAAAGGTATATCGTCAGAATCGAACGTGAAACGTTCTTCGTTAGTCGCGTCTAAAACAGAAGAGATTGTTCTGGAGTCGGTTCTAGATCTGTGCCGCGAGTCGATGTCTACGTGTACGCTATTTTCGGTCACCCTAAGCGCTGCTTAAAAATACGTGTATATGTATATCTATCAAAAGTCTTTCGCGTATCTTCGAAATACGTACCGCGCACGAAATCGTTCGGAGTCGTTGGTTGCACTAATCCTCAAGCGACGTTCGAGCAATGCCTCAGAGCTGAATTAAGATTAAACCCCTGGGTAAAATTTCATTCGAGTAATAGACGAGGAATCAAATCAACGTATAGCTATTTAATCATTCTATTATTACTCTATCGAACGACTTTTTGTTGATACTCAAAGTTTCCGCTGTACCATTTTGCTGACCTTTAATTATATTTAAACATTACTCCCTTTATCTGTTATTTGATATAGAGTTTCCACATATAGCCCCAGCAACCATTTATCCATTACTCTTCGAACCAAAATTAAACTTCACTTTGCATACGTAACGGTCAACAAAAATTCACCTGTTCCGTGGAATAACCTCCCCCCTCCCACCAAAATACGTTGAGTTTTCGCATCAACCGGTAATCGAGCAAAATTCCAACCATGCCTGAAACGAACCACGTTTCATCCCCCTCCTGTTGGCTCCGAAATCCACGGAGGGAAACCCGTGGAAACGATAAGATCCTATAAAATTCGCCCTTGAACCCTCCTGGCTGCCATCTTCTCCGCGACCTATGCTTCGGTCGCGTAACTCGATTATATTCCGATGAATCGACGCGAGAGCGAAGCGGAAACGCCGGCTGACGCGCAGCTAGACGACGCGTTACGTGGGTGGAGGCGCAGGAGCGAGGGTGGCGATTGCGAATGAAATCACGACGATGCCCGCGTTACGTCACAGACGACCCGCGGTTTACGCGACCGCTAAATCGGAGGACGACCACGCGAATTTCGCAGCGGAACTTTCCATCGTAGACGCTCGCTGGGAAGCTTCCTACTGCGCAGATTCGTCCTTAGCCAGCCGTGTCCGCCCTCGCGATACGCCAGGATGTCCTTAAGGGGCTAAAACGGCGGTGGGGAACCGTTCTGAAATGGATTTCACATAAACCCGCGCAGGCTTCATCCTAGACTCGTATTTGTCAACATTATAAAAAGATTACGGGAACCCCTAAGAGAAGGAATCATTATCTAGTCCACGATTTGGTTTTCTATGCGTTATACGAGGACCTGAAAAAAGTGTCAAGCATAAAACAATGGATAGAAGGATAGCGCACAACGGGAAGTGCTTCTATGTGTAAAAATACATTAACAACAATCAATGAACTTTTCTAGCACGGTGCTTCCTTAACGAGGAAATTGACGTTGAAGATGCTTGAGGCTCGCGCGCGTTTTTATCGGAGTTCAGTTTAACGAATTTAGGGATATACATATCTACTATGTGTCTACAGGAGTATAAGTAACCATGCTCGCTAATTTCCTGTCAGTAATTATACATAACAATTTTATATAATCTTCAAACACGATCAAGAAGTGAACAGAAATTCATGGTGATAAGCATTATCACTGAGGCGTGAATTTATCTCATGTTTCTATCGAAATCGAATGTCTTGAAAATACAGCTTTGTACAAAAATATTTATTGCAAATGTTCGATTTATTTTTACGTGTAGAAGCATTTCCATGTTGTATCATTCAAAGACAACCTGTGCACTTCTTTTATTCTTTCTGAACCCCCGTAAGCATCAACTGATTACTAGGTCAGACCTCTAGAATTCATACTTGCTCAAAATTAACAAAATACTTATTAATAATATGAGTATTAGTATTATGGTATGCAAAGAGGGAAGACAATACGTGAATTGAATGAAAAGTTGCCCTGGATTTTATAATCTCTCAAAAATCAATGTATTCGTTTGATAAATGAAAAGCAAAAACAATGCTTGAAATTTCCATTTTATTTTCGTTTTCCATTGGTCATATAATACCTTGATTTTTGTGGTGGATACAAAATCGAAGGTATCATTTTATATTCAACTCACGTATAAATATTAATCGTACTGTTATATGCAATTCACTGCGCACAATGCGTCGAGTGACGCACAACCTACACTTCCTGACCAAAAGATTGGTTAGGCCTTCTATAAGTAAACGTAGAAGTTTAGGTAACTGGAAATAAATCAATTAATTCATGATTTTCGTATACTCGATTCTGTGTTGCACCATCCTTAAAAATTTGCTTTTGACTCACTTCTGCAACTTTTGCTCAGTTTGGCCATGCTATTAAAAAACATGCATTCTTCGTGTGACATCACGTTGCAACACGAGACGCAACTAGATTGCTTACACTGTGCCAATAAAGTGCACATGGCGGTTTGATTCCGTAGACGTCACATACAGTGACGTCCTCGAAAGAAAGGCACAATTTTAAGAGCTCTTTTAATGGGGACGTTCACATTAGTGAGAAATGCAATTCATACAAAACAAGTTAAACAAACCTAATTGGAAGCTGCGTACAACCACTTGACATCCAGAACTCAAATTTATATAAATTGACGTCGACAACTCGAAACACAGTTCGCCAATCTCTAACGGCTAGACATCAATCGACTGTAATTCGTTTCTGTTTCCTCCACATTGCGTTGCCTTATGCTATATTTCCAAGATATCGCGAACACTTGTATGCCCACCATGAGATAAAAACTCTCAACATCTCAAAGAGGACGTTTTCACCCCCGAGACTGAAACAAAAAGTAGTTACCATAATTAGCATCACTTGAACTACAGTTCCGCAGAGTCTCGGCGTTTCTTTGATTTCCCAGTTGGCAAACTTTTCTGCTGAGCAACTGCTCGCCCCCCACGAGTCGATACCTCTGCAACGCGAAGTATTTTTCATTTCCTCCGGTTTAGAGAGGTCTGATCGTGTTTGTGGCCGACTTTGATCGACTCGCATCCTATATTCAGCGATTGCTCCGGCCTCTCGAGGATCGGGGGTGACTTTCGTCTTCTCGCGTGGTGCCCCTGTATCTCGGGTACCAGGTTCCCTAATCGATAACCCTAACCGAAATCAAGCCACGGCCTCCTCGACTTTCAATGGAATTTTCCCCTTGCTGCGACACGACACTACGTCGAGGCCGACGCCGACGTCCGACGCGCATGAATCGATTTTTACCATTCTATCGAGAGACACAAGTAACCATTTAGCATCCCGGTCGTGTTCACGAATTGAACCCCTCTTAATTTTTAGGAGTACTGCGGATCTTTATCCATTTACAGGAAATTTTAATATGCAAGAAACTACGCACGGTATGATATAAAAAACATCGAAAGTAAGGTTCGAACTAGAATATTTGCAGAGTACAATAAATTTCTATTTAAGTTTAATTTGTCTAGATACAAAGATTTCATTTCGCACAAAGATCCGCAGTCTCGAAGGTTTCCGAGGGAAATATTAAACGGAATGATAAACCTCGGTTTTTTTTCACGACGACTCTAAAAATATTTGCAAATTGTTTCGTACCCGTTTGCGTGGAATGTCGTAGCGATCGCAATTAAGGTCAGGGATTTATGTTTCGCATAGTATCGCCATTGCATCAATATTTCCGGTTACCTGTTCTATAGACTCTTCTAGAAATAGTGGTACAACAGTTCTCGATTTACACGGTTAACCCTTGAGTGACGTCGCGAAGTCTAATGGACTCAGCTGACACTTCTGAAGCGATCACAAAAGCGACGCGAATGTCGCAGTGTCCTCACCGCGGTAAAAATACGTCGCAATTCTTCTGGAGGCAGATTTTTCTCCCTGAAATATTATACTATATTACGAAGGAAGTCACTTAGAGTGGCCGTTCGGCACATGCTCACCTCAAATTGGAGGTTTTTGAATGGGGATTGCGAATCTGAAGGTTGGAAGAGCTCAGTCGTGAACTCTTCGTGCCCCAAAAAATGTTCTGTAAAAGAAATCGAGAATTATGAGGTGGAAATCGAAAGGTTCGACTTGCATTGCAAAATTGACTTCGCGAATATCGAGGTAGGCAGGAGAATGATGACTTGGCCCCTTTCTATTGCCACATGGCCTGTAACGTATCTTGCTCGAAACCTAATCTCTGACACAATGGAAACAGCAATCGATTTGGCGTACAACCCCTATACTACGCAGACATTCATCAAGTTACACAAGGATCGTATCGAATGCATGTATCATACATAAACCAGAAGAGTCTCAACAGTAATTTCGGTCTCAATAATATCAATAACATATACCAAGGCTTCTTAAACTATGGATCGCGACCCCAAACGGGGTCGCTTACTAAAATCTTGGGATCGCGAGATTTTAATGTAAAATATTTAATATACTCTTTCATTTATGTTATTGCAAAGAAGCAGTTTTTATGAAAAGTAGAGGATGTAATTTTTGCAACTATAATAAATGCATTATATATATATTGTTACCGAATGAATAAATCGTCACAAAATATTTACATATCTTTATTTTATCTTTTTTTGGTTGCGAAAAAGATCGCAATCATAAATGGTGTCGTGAATGAAAAAAGTTCAAGAGACCCTGATATACACCTTAACGTAACCCAAAGTAACCTCGCGAATATTAACCCTCGTGACCGTAAAATCACCCTCTGTGCGTTCATCGCGTAAATGCCATCGAAATCGTTCGGCTGGAGACGAGAAAATACGGACCAGCCGAGATCGAACCGGTAAGTACGTTGCATACGTAGGTACGTACGCGTCACACGATCAATACCGAACCAGACACTCAGGCTGCGGCTGCCTCGAACTAGACGGCCACGAAAAAAGGGGGAACGGAGAACGTTCTCTAAGCAGGGACACGGAGAGCTTTGCCAAATGGGAGAGATTCACAGAGAACGGGTTGCGCATTCATTCCGTAATAAGGGGTCGGTGGAACAAGAGGATCCCTGGAACGTGAAAGGACGGGGGGAGTGGGAGGGGGGGGGTGAAAAGTGGCGGGAGAACGATATTATTTTACACGAGCGAATAAGATGAAAGTAGATCGTGTCGAACAAAGAAAGGAAACAAACGAAACGGAAAAAAAATGGGTCGCTTTTTAGGTGCCTTTCTCATCCCCTTCTTCGTGATGCTAATCCTAGAGGGTGTACCCCTATTTTTGATCGAGCTGGGTCTCGGTCAACGTATGCGGCAGGGCGCCCTTGGCGTATGGAACACGATACACCCGTGGCTAGGAGGCATAGGAATAGCCTCGTGTATCGTCACCTTCTTCGTAGCGCTTTACTACAACGTCATCATCACCTGGTGCTTCTACTACCTTTTCAATTCGCTCGAGGTAAGTTCCCCCCTAACTGTCGAACAGATCGATCGCGTAATATTCCGTCGATCGTAAACGATTCCGATACGAACTCTTATCGCTTTCGATCTATCGTCGGAATATACGCGGTAAACGAACCCAAGTACATTAAAACGATCGAATAACATTTACGGTTTGTGTTTCACGCTACGTTAGGCTGTCACGGTTAAATTCGGCGTAAGTACCAGTTACGATTTTCAGCTTGCAAGCGTAGAACACACGCACGGGCGAATTTTATGCGGGATCGTGGCTGAAAGTCACCGTAAAATATTTTAATATTAAGAATCTGTTCGGTGCAAACAGTTTTTGGGGTAATTTGTACGTTTCGAAGGATTAAACGAAGCTGTTTATTCAGGAATAATTCTTTTTCTGCTCTCGCAACTCGTTGACTGTCAAACTAATAATCGTGAAAATTTCTACGAGGCTAACGTTTTTGTCTATACAAATACAAATGATACAATTCAACATTTATGCTAGTACTTATTAACCGACATCCGAAAGGAGGAGATTACTCAATTCGAGATGTATATACTTTTTTCGCGACATTTTAAAAATTTATCAATCCTATCCAGATTAATTTTGTTACTACCTCACCTTCAGAATTGATGTATTTAATTCCTCAGTGAAAATCCTTGTCACCCATACGTGGAAGTCAACGGATTAACTATACGACTCATTTAAAGTACAAACCTTTGGATGTACTTTTACTGTTGCGATCGTAACTGAGCCATTCTACTAGAATAATTTACCTCAGAAACTGTCTTGCACAGCACAACATTTTTTACTGTCAACAAGATGAGTAGTTAGCCACGTAGCTTTAGTTCAAGGTGAAAAGGGACTTAGCAGACCGACCTCGCAATAGAAAACATAAATGTAGGCCACGATTTCGAGAAAATTCGTCCACGTGCAAGCATAGCTTCTGGAAAGCACGTCTTCCACTCGAATGTTACGTATCCCCTGTTTTTGAAATGTTGAAATCTCCACGATTTAACGTAGGAGCCGTTGCCTTGGGCGAAGTGTCCGGAAGTGGATGGCAAGCCCGTCGAGGAATGTGTCAAGAGTTCCGAAACTGCCTATTTCTGGTACCGAACCACGTTGGACGCGGCCCCGTCGATCGAAGCTGGTCAAAGTCTCAAGTGGTGGATCGTCCTTTGTCTGCTGTTGAGCTGGGTCGTCGTCTTCTTTATCGTGATGAAGGGGATACAGTCCTCTGGAAAGGTAAAGGAACGCGGAACGTTCGATTGCTTCTTTCTTTTCCTTGCGAGGACCGTTTGCTTTTCATCCCTCGAAACTCGCTCCTCCTCGTAAACAAAAAACGAAAAAAAAAAAACATAAGCGAAAGTCAGATACTGTGTCAACGACTTATTTCTTTGCTTGATTTAAAGGTGGTATATTTTACATCCATGTTCCCGTATTTGGTGCTTACTATCTTTTTTATTCGTGGAATAACGTTAAAAGGTGCCAGCGCTGGATTGGCCCATATGTACACGCCAAAGGTAATACCGATCTTCCGTTTCGTTTCTTAGATCGTTCGTTTGTCTCAGGACACGATTGCAATTGTTCCTTTTCTCACGTGCGCAGATCGAGAAACTGTTAGAGCCGACGGTCTGGCTCGATGCAGCGACGCAGGTTTTTTACAGTTTCGGGCTAGCGTTCGGCTCCTTGATCGCGTTCGGGTCGTACAACACCCCGGACAACAACTGCGTCCGGGACGTGCTCCTGGTCAGCGGTTGTAACGCCTTCACCGCTATTTACGCGAGCGTCGTTATATTCGCCATTCTAGGCTTCAAGGCGATGACGAACGTCGATAAGTGCATCGCCAGGTAAACGAATCTTCTTATAACTTTGACAGCGACGGCGAATCAATGTTGCCAGGCGACATACCTGTCGTACCATGTTTATACATAGCAGGATACTTAACGACACCTTGTACTTGTCTTGAAATAACGATTGGGGCGATGGCTAGCTTGTAAAAAGATATGTTTACCGTATTTTACGGACTATAAAACGCACTTTTTTCTTCGAAAAATTGCTTCCAAACTTCAGGTGCATCTGATACTCGAAATTAATATAAAAATGTCCAGTGTTTTTGCCTAAAAATTAAAGTGCGTCTGCAAAATTGCTTAAAAATTTAGGTGCGTCTTATAGTCCGTAAAATACGGTAACATGGTTATAATCTCGCCAAGGTAATTTCACCTGTGATTTAATTATCGCAGACATTAACACTAAACCTACCGACGTTCGTTTGTAATTACAGTCAGTCCCAGAAATATTCGCACCCTGTATGTCTATTAAAGAAATTTGTCTAAATTAAATAATAGTTTTGGTATGTGCTCATAATTATGAAAGTGGTCTAAGGCATATATTTCTTGAAAAAAAAAATTACATTGAATTAATTTAGTTTAAAATAATGTAGTGTGAAATAACTGATAAACTCATTTTTTTTTTTAAATTTTGACAGACCACTTTCACAATTATGGGCTCATGTTATCAAATGAATTTTTCATTATGAATATGGATATGAATAAGCTTATACATGTATATATTTATATATACATCAACATATTTATAAAAGCATACAAACATTAAACCAATCATTTAATTTAAACAAATTTCTTCAATCGATATAGAGGGTAGTTTTAAAGGCACTTCTTTCAATTAAATACAACAATGTTTTACGTGTGGCTAAATTGAATAATGCACGAAAGAATTGTATATAATTCATGCGTAGCGTATAAGAACTGTGCACAAACATTTGAAAACGGTTATTCGACTGGTCGTGGTAGGTATAGTGTTGATGTAGATTTACGAGATGATCATACTTCGTAAACCTAGTGTTAAATAGCAGCAATGATGGACAGATTACAGCCACAGTTTTAATTTACAATGAATCTTCTTCTTCTTCTTCTTGAAATCTTGACACCATCGCCCGCCCGGAACAAGAGCAATGTCTACTCGATCGTTTTCTCTCTTCCAGTAACAAAGACTTACTTATCGAGAACGGATTTATAGCTCACGAGAACATCACTATAGACGAGTACGAGGATATCGTAAATAAGTGGAACGCGACGGCGATGAACATGACGCTTAGCAGGTGTAGCCTGAGCGAGCAGTTGGATAACGTGAGTATTCGAGCGGTCCACGCGTTCTCCGTTTTCGTCCCTTGTCGCATTGTCGTTCAGACTGTAAATCGATCGATCGTTAGGCCGCCGAAGGAACGGGGCTGGCTTTCATAGTATTTACACAGGCGATAGTCGAGTTGCCTGGCGCGCCATTTTGGTCCTGTATCTTCTTCCTGATGCTCCTAGCCCTCGGTCTGGGCTCGCAGATCGGTATACTCGAGGGCATGCTGTGCGTCATCTTCGACATTGATTTGTTCAAGCGAATAAAGAAGCAGTACATGACAGGTACGATATTCTTCGTGTAAAACCGAATAAACTTACGTCCATATTAAAACTTTCAACTTTTTCTCTCAGGGGTGGTTTGCACCGTCTGCTTCTTCGTGGGTCTGATTTTCTGCACTGGCGCTGGGGAATACTGGCTCAAAATGTTCGACAGTTTCGCTGGTACCATCGGCCTGGTGATGGTCGCGCTCATGGAAATGATATCCGTCATCTTCATCTACGGCCACGAAAAGTACTTGACCTTTTACCGTCATTAGGTCGTTCAGAATTGAGTCTCTGTTCTCTGAACAGTTCTTCTTTGCTATACTTTGCTGAACTATCTAATAGAAACGAACGAACATTAATCTCAGCAATTCCTGAGAATTCTTCTTTCCGATTCCCAGGTTCACGAAAGACATAGAGGAAATGACAGGATACAGACCAGGGACGTATTGGCAGGTCACCTGGCGATTCCTCGCCCCCATAATTATGGTTTGCATCCTTCTTTCCAGCATTGCGTCTATGTTTATCAAGAAGCCCACGTATTCAGCGTGGGACGCCTCGCAGGTAAGGACGAGTCCCCGTGTTCAGAAGCTGCTTAAACGTCGAGTCTCTTATACGTGTCTCTTATTTATACGTGTCTTCGTCATCTTGTCACTCGTTTCAGGGTGTAGCGGTGGCCACCAGTTATCCCAGTTGGGTGCTGGCCATAGCAGTCGTCATCATTTTCGCCGGGGTCGCGCCAATACCGATCGTCTTTCTTTTGAGACGGTTCCAATGCGTCAAGCTGGACGTTGACATCCACCAGGGAAGTATACGACGCATCGATACCACTGTTTCCACCAAGGAAATGATGGGTGACGTTGATGTGAGTACATCTCTGAGAACTCTTTCAGATCGCATCGCCAACATCGCCACGTGCTCCTATCATTCTATCTATTTATGTCTACATTTCTACTTCCTACTCGAAGGAAGGAGTACGTACAGCGAGGTCCTCGGGCCAGACTCAATATTTTTTTATGATTTAAACTCTCGGAATATTAAATACGTAGCCCAAACCATCAAGTTTCACATGTTTAATGACCAAAGATCGGCTATTAGTCTTCAGCTTCGATTGCCTTCGTGACCTCGCTATATACAATATTCTTCCGATGGGTACACGTGTATACATTGTATACTCCTACTTGTGTCTATGCGCTTCCTCTCCTCACATCTCCGTAGCTTCTGTGTCTCCACTAAAGAGATCCCATCTACGACAAATTATGCTCGTTGAACAATCAACACCCAACTTGTTTAGAATAATCGTACATCACCTTGCTATCTATTCTGTGATTCACCAAGTATCCTCACCGTCACCAAACGTATACACACTCGGGGCAGAAAGCACTGCTCGCTCGAAACCATTTATTCGACACGATTAAACAGTTACCATAGGGTGATTTTTAGAGTAATCAAAAGTAAGAGATGCGTGCACCTTTTTTAAACGGTGGTAACTTGAATTTAAGTGGTAAATGTTATTTGTATCTTTACTTTTATCAGATTTCTTTTTTCTATCTCCAACTTTCAAGCTACCTTGAAAATTCCATTTTTACTTTTATTCAATTATTTCTTGCCTCTTCAATCATTTTTAAGCTAGCCTTAATTTCATCTCTAAAATTCGAGCTAGCTTGAGAATTCCATCTTCACCTTTATTCAATTCTTTCTTGTATCTCCAATAACTTTCAAGCTAGCGTTACTTTCGTCCCTAAAATTCAAGCTATCACAGCTCAAAAAATGTAAGAGCTCCTCATTTTTGAGTGCTCTACAAACCTGCAAAGTTTCATCAAAAATCAGTGGATGGACCACTTCACTGTGTACTTTGTCAGCAACCTTGATCAGCCACTGTTTTCCGTTCCGAGTGTCACTTTGGAAGGAACACACGAAGCACGTTCATACGCTCGCTTAGACAATGTAGCGACCTAGTCCATCACGGTAGATAACGACTTAATCGGCGCACCGAGAGACGAGTCACGGGTTACCAATCGAAGGATGGAGGTACAGGTGTGCTCAAGGTGCGTTGGTTAAGCTTGAACGAGCATAAAGATTCACGTTGGACGTACCTGCAGTTGTAGGGAAGCGTCCGTTCTGTGTGCGGTAACGTCGATTAATCGCTTCTCCCATAGCTACCTTACACGTGAGTCCGTAATATACTATGTTTACGGAATGCTTTTAGCTTTCTGTACGCGCGCTTCGCACTCTCGTTTCTCACAGAGCATGGAGAAGCCCGCAAAAAAAAAAAAAAAGAAATGGATACACGAGCTTTTTGCTGGGAGAGTGTCGTCTCTTCAGCTTTCGCACATCTCCGAAGTCACCACTGAGAAACAAATTGGTTACGAGATTGCTCGTGGAAAGATACGCTTTCTCGCTTCCGTGGGGAACACCACCTGTCAGGTTGAAACGGATACTGACTGACTGTCTAATCTAAATACCAAGTAGTTTGAAGTCTCATTAAAATATGTACATTGCCTAGTCGCATGATGGGGTAGACTCTTTTGGTCCCGATAGTCAGGACTGAATAAAATTAGAATTTTTAGTAACTAGATGAATATTTAAACTAAACTGTGTGAATTGCTTCCGAAGGGACAACAAATGAGAACGCTTTTCTTAGCCGAGATTACGATATACATACTCGTAGTAAACATCGAATCGTTAGAGAGTTTTCGAGACGATTCGTAGACATTCAGCAGCATTCCAAAAGAATGAAACTTCTTTAAAATTCGTTAATTTAGAACGTTAGATTTTTAAGAACCTATAAAGGTGGCGTTCCCCCTCAAAGTCTCACTGGCACCGCGCTGTTGACGAGTACGCTCTAGTTAGCCCACGTTCCAAAGGATCACGCATATAGACACACATAGCTGCGATTGTTCGTTGACGAATCGAACACTGGGAAGGGTTTATTCTAGCACTAATCAACGCGATGTACCGATTTTCAGCTGGACGAGTACCACGATCGTCTCGAAGACTTCCCCGAGGAGGACGAGGACATAAACAGCGACGACGACAACAACAGCGGGCCCCCCATGACGAAGATCGTCTCCAACAAGCTCCATCAGGGTAAACCGTTCAAAATGGAGGTAATGGACTTTTAAGCCCGTTGGCCTGGGTTCGCAGTCACTTCTTCTCGTTGGAGGGCGTCTCCGCGAGCAACGCGAGGAAAGGATGATCGTCGTTGCCTGTACGAGGATTTCGGTTGTCGAGCGACGCGTGACGACGACACGAATTACCGTTCCGTTTGCGAACAAGAACCGAACGATCGGTGCTCTCGAAAGCAATATAGAAATATTTACTACCTTCCGACGAACTCGCGACACGGGATTAGCCGTTGAAGCGAACTAAACAGATGTAAAAAAGATTCAGCGAAGACGAAAAAAGGTCGCGCAGTGCGCGCTCGCAAGGATGGATCGCAATAGATCGTTCGCGACGAATCGTTTGTTCGGTTCTGTCGAGACACGCTAAATCGTTTCTAACGGCCTGAACGTCGAATGATTTCGTTTACTGAATCGATTCTTTCAACGCGAAAACGCTCGGAATATGTCGATAGCCAACCAGGAACAGAGAGAAAATAGAATTACGCGCGAGTCCCTCGGCGTCGATAAATTTAGACCAGTGGTGCACAAGCGTTAGCTCCAGTTCATGTTGCAAACAAAATTGAAGGCAAATTGCCAAAAATATGTATGAAAAAAAGTGGGCTTGTTGTTGCTATTATATTTGTAAAATTTCAACTGGGTGTTATGATACTTCATTGTTGGTCAAGTATTAAATAAAAAAGGAATGTCGATCTTCACGCGACTCTTCAGCCTCCCTTTCAATCTTAGTGATACATATAAATACAATTGAAACTCACAGGAATATGTGTTAAAAACAAATGAACATTACTTGCATCGGAATAAATTGTCCTTTCTTATCTAGCTAACCCTAGATAAGATTTGATTTATAGCCAACCCTAATTTAATATACTTATTTCTCAAAAGAGAAACGAGTAGAATTTAAATAGAAAACAGCTGGATCGAAAGGGTCGAGTGACAGAGTGCTTCGATAAACCTTTGAACATACATGTTTTAAATAAATTAGGCGCATTTCGAAATACTACCCCCTTACCCAGAGAATCTTATTTTATCAGATTTTATTTCACGTGGCTCAACGAAAGATATAGTGCACCACTGATCTATACTATCCCCGCGAAGAAACGAATCGCGTCGACATCAGTCTCCCTCGTTCGCGCTTTAGAAAGAGTGCCGTCTACATTTGCGTTCGAATGAAACGACACGTTTCGATCCATCTTCCTCGTCGCCTGCATCGACGCTTCGACGAAGCGTTCGACGCTCGTCGAACCTTCTGACGGAAGGCTCGTCAAAGAGAATGGAAGCGACAGCTCGATACGCGCCGAATACATCCGGTGTCGCGGATGGAAAGCGATGCAGCGAACGAAACAAGAACGAATCGCGTACGCGTACTTCGAACGGTACAGTTGAAATAACATTAACTGGTCGCACGAAGCTGGTTTGTGCACGATTTTTACAGCTCGTAAGTGTACAATTTTTAAAGGACGATCTTATAGTCTGGAATTATTAGTCGCTTTGCGTTTCGACGTCTTTGGAATCTATAAATGTTGCAAATTACCCGAATCTACGAAATCGGCCGCGGCGTACCGAATACTGGGTCTTTTTGGACCCAACAGTGTCCATCGGCGTTTCTCGTAATTAAAGTAAGACGGACTAGTATACAGTTATTTTATATAATCGTTTCTCGTCAGCGATCGTCGCAGCATCTGAATTCAACGAACGTAAGTCGCATCTTTGAGAATCTAGTAGAAATTAAAAATAACTATAATGACAATATTAGTCGAACGATGGGTAGACTAGTAAAGTAACATGTACCGTGACTGTACAAAAATGAATTTATATCGATATCTGTAGCACGTATTCGATAAGCGTCATTTTTCACCAGGAGTTTTTGCATCGGTAGATCGAATAGATGTTGTTACAACATTACGGCAAGTTTTCATTTCTGCAAAGAAAAGAATTTGCAATAACGTAATATCTCGAATATCTAGGATTCCCTGTTTCACAGAGGACACTCTAGCCGATACAATGAAGATAGCATCCATCTCGAGTAGCTTTAAGCGACCAGTTGATTTAGTTCCAACAGTACACGTGCATAATACATTAATGACCTGGTCGCATCAAGACAGACAGGCTCGCAGGCCTGTAATAGGTGTCGTGAAACACTTGCGCCAACTGGAGGGGTCATTTCCATCGCCTCCGAGTGCATCGAGGAGTTCTCTGTATCTCTTCCATCCGTATCACAGTGGAGCCTTCGTAGCAGTAAAAAAACGGTGTCAGAAATTCCTATAAGCAACGAGATCTGTTCAATTAGATAACTGAAGAAAGCCACGTATAGACCAAAGAGCCAAGGCAACCACTCGCATCCGAGCACATGTGCCTTGACTCTCTTCGCGCAATGCATTAACTTGTATTGACCCGTTATGTAATCCTCAAGCACTTATCAACAATTTGCTTTCGTTTGAAACGAAAGACACCACACTTGTTGCTAAGCGACGCGACCCTTCCATTTGTCAACGCAAGACGTGTTGAATCTATTAACCCTTTATTTACTGATTTTCTCAAAAGGTTTTCAAATCTAGGCGTCCATCTTGGTCTTATATCATCTTATAGAGTTGTCTCTAACAAGCTTCCAAAAGAAAAGAAGCTTGCGCTGCCATCCAACAATTAAAAACGAACTTCATAGAAGTGGTTAATTAACACGTTGATTGCCACGCTAATTCACATGGAAATGTGTACGAGACTAAAATTTTGTCTCGAGACTATTGGGAATTATAGAATCTATCATTTGTCGTATTACCAATTTTTATATCCCTGTAAAAATTTACGAATTCTATCTAGATTCGTTTTCGTTAACACTCAGTCCTTAAAATTAATTGTTGAAGTTCCTCAGTAAAAAGCTCTGTCACCCATATATGAGTGACGTGACGTGTCAACGTGTTAATACAGTACCATGAGAAAATTGACGGGACTTACAAGTCCCGCCAGTAAATAAAGGGTCGAGGTTCCACTGTGAAATTATCGAGCTTTCGCGGTTCCTCCTAATTGGAAGATCGACTCGTAGACGGTGCCTACGTTCCTACTGCTTCCAAACCTCAGGGGTGAGAGTAAACGTCGCGGGGAGTAAATCTCGAAATCTAAACTATAGGGGTACACGCCTATCCGCGTAGTAGCGCCGTACGGGTAGGACGATAGCGTGCAATAGACGGTAATCACGTTACGACTAACGTATTCGTAAAAAATACTTCCGATAGAACCCGATTACTTAAAAGACGGAAGTAGAACCAGCGATTGTTACCGTAAACGCGGTTTGTCGACGAATTTTTAGCATCGTACTTAAGGAAAAACAAATGGATAAACCAGAAAAAGAAACGCGAAATAAAGGATACGAAAAACGAAGCAGGGATTCGAGTCATCAGATTTTGAGTTCCATGGTAGCCGACAGTCGGGTCGTTCACTGATAATACCGTAAACGGCGCTATTGATACCCGAGGCAGCACCCGGGTACGTATCGCGTAACGTCTCACTTTGTTTGAACTAAATTATATCATTTTACATGTTCCTGAAAGTCTTCAATACTCGCAAATTTCCCCGACAACGTTTCTATCTCTATCATTTCGTTCTGTGTCTCCTTCGTTGCACGGCTGTTATCCATGATATTATATTTGTTTTGATAGCAGTCAAGCTGATTGTGAGCCTCGCCTTTACACCACTCTGTATATGTACTGTTTATATGGTGTAATAAAGACGTTGTTGTTATTATTACTATTATTATATGTAAGCCGAGTATGAACCCGCTCGAAAGTGACCCTACCCTCAGAACGAACCAACCAAACTCTTGATTACCCTGATATATCGGGTGCTCGGTTCGAATCGATAGCATCTAGCCGAAAACGAGGGACTGAGGGAACGTTCGCGACATTTGGCATACATATGTGATTTTTCTCGTTCTCCCTCTTTTTCTCCCTCTCACTTTTTACCCCGATGGACATCGGGTCACCACGCGCAACACCAAACCATTGACGAAAACACGCGCCAAAACGACTATTCTTTCCCTCGACAGCGGCGTACGCCTACTCGAGAGCGTCAGGGTGGCGTTTGGAACACGTGTGACGTTCTTGTACAGATTTCAGCCAGCGAACACGTTAACGAGCTTGTAAGATATCAATATTTCGGTTTCAAGATTTAGCCCACTCGTATAATACAATTAATACTTGTAAAATATAATTGGAACACTTGTTTGCTCGAGAATTATTTGAGTTCTTCGGTATTACAGTACGAGACACGAGTATTTAAATATTATTCAAGTTTATCTGATTATTCGAGGACTAGGACTTTAGAAGCTTGGACTTCTCAAACATTGTCCAACAAACAGTATCAACAAATAGTACTATCGCTTAAATAGAAGTAAATCGAATCATGAATCAACAAACAATTTTTCGATAAAGGAAAATATGCTTCCTTAAAGTCTAAGGTATACCTCCAGATCGCTATGTCTGTTCCATTCGCTATACCTGACCTCTAGAACATCTATGGCAATACTAAACGCGAAGAATACCCATAAACTAGAAAACTAGATCGTCCTTTGACCATACATACTTATAAACACGGCTACAGATAAAACCTTTGAAGGAAAGATAAAATCATCTATGTGACGTCACATGAGGGCAAAGTAACGATGGAACTCTGTCGTTGAATCTATACTATATATATTTTGAAATACTAAATTTAAATTATAATGTTATTGCCTTGTAACTTGTTTTAGTTTAAAAAATAGTGAAAACAATTGATGTCAAGAGTAAAGTTATTTATAATCATTGGTTACAAAATAAAATAGTTTTGAATGATCTAGAAATATTATCTTGTGACGTCACATGAGGGCATCCTTTCCCGTTATCTTTGCTTCACGTCGATCCATAGATCCGTATATACAGGCCGTGCCTACGATTATATATAGTCGAAGAGATCGTCGCGTTGCGTCAAGGATGACCGCGAAAATGACGACAACAACGTTCGGAAACGCTATATTTGCGCGGCAGCGCAAATGCTCGTAAGATCGTTCGGAAGCTTTTCAGGTACCTTTCCGTTCTGTTAGTTTGTTTCTGCGTCGTAACGGAGCAAGACCGCTGCCGCGTACCTTATACATTAAACATTAGCTCGTACATAGAGGTATATTGTATACACGAGTATCCAGGAAACGTTTAAAATAAAAGCTTATTTATCGCCGAGTAGAAGGACAATGATTCCGATTACTCCCCCACCTATGTAGGTCGTTCTAAGGTCTTCATATACCTCCTTCACTGTTCGAGGTTCATTTCCGAGGTGGTCAAGTTCGATAATACATTTGGAAACTTTCCTAAAAAGACAATATTACTGTACTGTGTACCTGTATCTCCACACAGATTCGTAAGACTCGAGAAATGATTTTGACAACAACACTGACAAGAATCGTGCAACACGGAGAGGAACAAGTTGTGCGCGAGGAAAATCAAAATGAAAGACCAAAAGAAAATCCACGTGGGAAACGTAAATGACAATAACGATTACTGCGATCGTATTGTATTAATGATATTCATAACTATTTATAATATACAACGTCCGAGCGTGCGAGAGAGAGAGAGAGAGAGAGAGAGAGAGAGAGAGAGAGAGAGAGAGAGAGAAGGTAGGAGGATGACGACATCGTATAGACAGGAACTTATCACGATAGATAACGTTTTCCAAATGTGGGAGCGTGTCGATTATTCGCAGAATACTCGTGGACGTGAAATCTTATCGATAGATTCGGAGTACAGAAACGATAAAACCGTTGCTTTAAATGCCGTCGTTTGCACGTTCGCCGCGGGATTCGATATCTATCACGACGCGCACTCGGAACTGCCGGTCGGTCGCGACCGGTTCGATGGAAATGAACGCGAATTTCGGCCCCGAACCGTCCGAGAATCTTATAAACAATGGTGAAAAAAGGGAGGATAAGTTTCTGATCAGTTATCGGGGCCGATTCTACGACATACGCAGCTTCCTAAGGTCTCATCCGGGCGGAAGTAAGGCGCTCGGTTACTTTAAAGGGCGTAGCTTGGACAAAGCCTTCGACCAAAATCCACACTCGAAAAGTGCGTTTCATCTGTTGGAGGACTTCATTTTGAACGACCGTGAAAAATATCAAGAATACGAAGTGAGTTTCGTCGGGGATACGTAAACTTTGCGTTTGAAACTTCGTGTGTTTCGCGAACTGCCTTCAATTCCAGGCAACGAGTCTCTTTATTTATTTTATCAAAGTTGTTTTGAATGTGTTTATAGTATCTGTGGGGAAGAAAAGTAATGGTATCCGTAAACGATATTGGTAAGTTTTCGCATCTGATGAATGAAATAGGGAGAACTAGCGCTATTCATGTTGGAATATTATTTGAAATTGATTTCTGTTGGCTGCAAATACTGATTCGTTACGAAATACTTAACAATTGAATTTTTCATGAAGATTCGAAACTTTTCTTGAGAGACTCTAGAAGTCATTCTATAGCAAAGATAGGCTTTGAATTCCTTTTTAGAAATTTCAAATAACAGTGACATTGGGTTATAGAATACAGGCCTCCTAGTTATCTCTCCAAGTAGACGATACGAACAAATGTTCTCACGTAAGTCGAGTGTTGAACATAGTTTCTTCCATGGACTTTTAATTTCTCTTAATATGCACTTGTAACAATATACCCATAAAATAATCGAGGTAAAAACCTAGACCTCTACATGGTAATAAACATATGTTTATTTTCATTCATCACTATCTTTCGATAATAATAAATATTAATAATTTACGATCACAGGATAATTTTACGATCACATGATTATTATACAATATCTAAATGCAAATAGTATGTTAAGTACAACACGATGCCGGGAAAAAGCATACATTTGCATACAAAACAGAATTGGTGACCTAGAAAAACCGAAGAAAATGATACGGTATGAAAATAGTTTTACTTGACATATTTACTGTTTAAAGTAATGCTAGACGAAATAATTGGGTGATCAGTATCGAGTCAGTAACCGTGAATTTTTGCGCGTCAGTTTGAAGTTCAAGAAGTTATAATGTGAATGTCCTGAAGTATTTAGAAATGTGATGATTTCATCCATGTATTACATAAAACCACTCTTTTTATCGTGAAGAGCGAACAATTCAAGGAAAAGATTATATTTAATTTACTGATATAACAGAGCGGCTATCTGTAATCACTTTTAACACTCTAGCTTTCCAAGGCTGTTTACCTCGCGCAAGAAATCTCTAAGACCACCTCTGTACTTTGTCCAATAATCATAAAATAGCTAATATTAATTCGTGAGGTGACACCTTTCGACGTGGATGAATCTTAATGTCCTCCTTCAGGACTTCATTCTGTTAGCTCTGAATCTATACAGGGTGTCCCAGCCTACGTGATACGGAACTCTAACTCCAAAACTATCAGCCGAATGTAAAATTTCAAATATGAAAATTGCATGGTAAAATGGGGCTCATGTTTCAACAAGAGGGAATTTTTGTTAACTTTGTTATTTAACGAGATATGATGGTCAAGTGTTGTTTTTCAAATGGAACTATATATTTTTTTTTATACCATGCGATAACACTTTTCAAGACGAATTCATTAAGCTTTAATGTATTTACCCGATTTTTATTCATTTTCAAGCTACAACGCTTCAAAATTTGCTAATTTTCAAGGAAAAAACTCGGTTCGGCCTCG